>NC_133537.1:321146797-321456797 GCF_048544455.1 Silene latifolia
AGGTTGAGCCATAAAAACCGTGTCGATTAACGTTCCTTGAAGAAACGCATCATTAATGTCAAGTTGTCGGATTGGCCAATTATTGGTGACGGCAAGACTTAGGATGAGGCGCACCGTAGCGGGTTTGATGACGGGACTAAAAGTTTACGTATGTCGATCCGGGACGTTGTAAGAATCCTTTGGCAACGAGACGAGCTTTGTGCTTGTGAATGGATCCATCGGGATTGTATTTGACCCGAAAGACCCATTTACAACCAACAAGGTTTTGATTTGAGGCAGGGGGAACAAGTTCCCACGTTTGATTTTTTTGTAAGGCCGAGAATTGTTCCTCCATGGCGGTAGCGCCATACGGGATCAACAAGGGCTGTTTTATCGTCTTGGGTTCGGGAGAGTGAAGTTGGGCTGATAGGTTGAGTTTATCAATTGGTTTGAAGATGCTATGGGAGGCACGGGTGGCATGATGTGGCTGGGGAGGTGGGGTAGGGGCACCAGTGGGGGCGGAAGTGGAGGGGGAAGTGGCGGTAGAAGTGGCAGACGAGGGAGCAGGGTCAGGGATGGTAGGGGATGCATGGGAGGCAGGGTTAGGCGTGGCAGGAGAGGAAGGGGTTGGAGGAGTTTGGTTAGGGGGAGGGTCGGCTGTGACAGTGGGTACTGGAATGGAAAAGTTACACCATTCATCAGAGGAGGGAAGAGAGGACGGGGTAGATGCAGTAGCAAAGGGATAGGAATTTTCAACAAATCGTACGTGACGGGAACAATATATACGGTTTGTTGTTGGGTCAAGGCAAAGATACGCATGTTGGGACGGAGAATAACCGATGAAAACGCAGGCTATGGACCGGGCATCAAGCTTATGATGAGTGTAGGGTCGAAGCCATGGATAACAAAGGCTCCCAAAATTTCGAAAGTTGTGATATTTGGGGACGGACTTAAAAAGTCGAAAGTAAGGTGAGTCATTTTGGAGAGTGGGGGTGGGCATTCGATTGATGAGATAAACAGCGGTTTGAAGGGCATGTGGCCAATACGCGAGAGGCATAGAGGCATGAGAGAGGAGAGCAAGACCGGTGTCTACTATGTGGCGATGTCGTCGTTCCGCAAATCCATTGTGTTCGGGTGTGTGTGGGGGTGAAGTTAGATGTTGAATACCAAACTTGGCAAAGTCGGGTTTAAGTTTTTCAAATTCACCACCATTGTCCGAGTAGAATGTTTTGATAGACCAAGGAAAATTGTTTTTCGACTAGATTTTTAAAGGCCAAGAATGTAGAGTGTGTATCAGATTTCCGCTTGAGAGGAAATAACCAAGTGAATTTTGTTTAGTGATCGACAAAAATTACGTAGTACTTGAAATGATCAATAGAATAAACTGGCGATGACCATACGTCACTAAAAATTACTTCAAGCGGATGATGGGATTGAAGCGAGGACACAGTAAAAGAAAGTTTATGGCTTTTATAAATATGACAAGCATTGCAAAAATTATTCAGGTTATCAAATTTAACATTCATATGAGAGCAAATAGACTTAAAAAGCAGTGGTGCGGATGTCAAGACGATGATGGAGATCCGATTTATTGGTGGAGATGGTGTGGACTTGCGGGGACGACGACGGCCAGTAGTAGACTCCGTCTTTAGCTGCTCCAGTAAAAACAGTGGCACCGGTATTAAGGTCCTTGACAACAAAAGAATTCAAGTTAAAATCAATAGAGACGTTATTATCGGCGCAAAATTTAGAGACGGATATAATGTTTTTGTGCATCAAAGGAACATGAAAAACATTATTTAAATGGAATTTAGAGGATAAAAGAGTAGAACCAGTGTGTGTGATTGGAAGACCCGACCCATCACCAATAGACCTGGCAAAATGGGTCAGACCCGAATGACCCGACCCGAAAAGGCTGACCCGAGACCCGAAAATGACCCGAATTTGCTTGACCCGAATATGACCCGAAACCCGAATTGACCCGACCCGACCCAGACCCGACCCGAACATTGTATGACCCAATGTTGACCCGACCCGAGGTGACCCAATCCGAAAAGACCCGACTCATAACTGACCTGATCCCAAATGACTTGAAGTGACCCAAAATTACCCGAAACGACTAGTACTAACTCATATTAATATTATATATATCAAAATAAAGTTTCATTGGTTACAATAATCCCTAATAAATGGTTAAATTTGCAAAATAACATTTCTTAATCAAAATAGTATTAACTTAAGTGCTTAGCCATTAACTCAAAAGCAACCCGACCCAAAATGATTTATACCCGAAAATGACCCGGCCGAAATGACGACAACAGTCACCCGAAATTGACCCGAAACCGAAAGTGACCCGACCCGACCCGGCGACCGAAATATGCGCTAGACCGAAATGACCCGACCCAAACTGACCCGACCCGTACCCGACCCGACTGACCCGTTTTGCCAGGTCTAATCACCAATAACGATTTCATCAGTACCGTCATAAGGAAAGTGTAGGGCAAGATTTTCGAGATCAGTGGTGACATGATGGGATGCACCACTGTCAAGAAGCCGGGGAGAGGGGTCGATGGGTTTAGGGCGATGGGGTTGGCAGAGCCGGTCGGGAGGCAGTGGGGTTGCGGGTGTAGCGTGGCACTTGGATGTTGGGATAGAGGGATTTGAAGACCTGACAGTAATATAGGGTATGTCCTTGATGCGAGCACCATTGACATTTCCCTTTAAAGGGTGTCTTCGTGGCTTGATTGGTATCGGGGCTTGAAGATTGGGTGGTGCGAGGTGTATGAGAGGAGGTGTTGGAGTGGCGAGCAAAGGTGGGATGGGCAACAGCGGGGAAGGTCACGGCGGGCGGGGAGTGGATTGGGCCAGGGTTAGTTCATGATTTAGGAGTTTTTCAAGAAGATTAGGAAATGTAATAGGAAGATCCCGAGCATTCACGGCATCAACGACAGGCTGAAAGGTATTGTCCAGGCCATCAATGACGTGATCGGTGACGTCTTCATCGGAGATAATGGTGCCAAGGAGAGCTAGTTCATCAACAGTAGTTTTAATTTTTGTCATGTAATCGGTTATGGATAGGGTACCTTTGGTAGTGTGTTTGAGTTTGTGGCGAAGTTGCTTAATGTGACCACGAGAGGGGAGAGCGTAAGATGACTCGAGAGCCTTCCACGCCTCACAAGTTGTCGTGGTACGGTTAAGGAGGGGACTAATGGCTGATGTGAGGGTGCTTGCTAGGGCACTAACCAAGAGTTTGTCTTGCCGGACCCAAGTATGATAGGCCGGATTGGAGGATTTGGTGTTGTCTGCATTGGTAACGAATTCGAGGGGGTGCGATTCGTCGACATAGGCGAAGAGGCCATAGCCATGAAGGAGGATTCAATTTGGAATCGCCATTGGCGATAGTTAGATCCATCGAACTTGGCTACGGAATGCACGTTGAGAAGCACTAAGGGCTTCGATGGTTCATCTGAATTGGGAATTGTAGTGACGACATTGTTGAAAGTTTTAGGGTTAGGAAATCGGGAAAGAAACCGGTCTCCGATACCATGTGGAAATTGATAATTGTATTGATTAATTGATAATTACAAAGATACATAGGATAACTATATATAGGAATACATAAGATATGTTAACAAAGATACAGTGTATAAGATCCTAAATAATAGGCAACTAATAACAATAATATACATGATTATAGGAGAGAATAATTAGAGTTGTTGGAGTCCTCTAAGTATTCTCTACATAATCAACCATGCATCTAATCACACAAAACACTCCCCTCTCTAAAAGAATAACTCTAGCTTTCATCCATCTAATGCGGGACTTTTATAGATAATTAATCGATGATAAGCTTCAAGATTTTTTCATTTTTCAATCGATAGTATGCATATCTACCATCTACTCATTGCAAGTCTCTTTTTTTTGGAAGAATCGTTTGTCTATCTTTTATTTTGGGGGTTTTCCGGTTAATCTTAAGTTTAGTTTCAATCGTAATATAGACAAAAGTAGTTCGTTGATAGTTTTGTCGCACATTACTTCAATGGATACAAGTTATTTGTCAACGATATTCTGAACCAGTAAGAGGTATTTTTTCTTTTACAATGAATCGTACGAATGATTCCCTCAAAAAGTTTGCATGAAGATAGCGATACGAGAATGGTGAAATGTGAAATCATGGTTTGAAATCCCTAGTTTATATGAAAATTATTTTTCTTTGATTTCTAATAGATTTGTTTTCGATTATAGATATTTTTTATAAGTGTCGTATGTCGTTCTATTAATGAATTGATCCTCAATTTCAATAAAAAAAATTTATAGAAGTAGAAAAATTGTCATCAAGGAGGCCAGGAGGGTACTCAAAAGATGAGATTTTTACATCTATCATTCTCTTGTTCTTCTTTGCATTGTAACCGTCTTTGATAATATTATATCAAATTTTAGGGGGTATTTGGATTGAAGGATGTTGAGGAAAAGGGAGGAAAGAAATTTGATGGGATGAGAAATTCATTATTTGGTTAGGAAAAAGGGAGGTGGAGGGATTTGGAAGGGAGGAAAATTAGACTTGTCTACTCCCCTTATCCAAGCTAAATTATCTTTCCTCTAACAAAGTAAAGATTTGGAGAAAAAACGATTTCCTCCATTTTCCCTCCCTCTGTTTTCTCTCTTTTCCTTCCAGCCTTCCCCATCTCCTCCCTTTTCGTTATACAAAGCAAGCTTAAGGGTGTGTTTGGATTGGGAGTTTTGGAGGGAAAAGAAAGGGAGGGAGAGTAAGGGATTTAAAATTCCTTGTTTGGATAGCAAATGAGGATGGAGGGAAATGGAGGGGGAGAGATTTGGAGGGATCCAATTTCCCTCCTCCTCAAGCTAATCAAAATTTCTCCATGATAAGCGAAAGATTTGGAGGAAATTGATCCAAATAAACACATTCCTTCCCCCTTCCTCTCCCTTTCTCTTCCCTCCTTCCCCCTCCTCCCTTTCCCTCCACTTTTGTTATCCGGTGTTTGGATAGCAAAAGTAGAGGGAAAGGAGGAGGAAGGAAGGAGGGAAAGAAAAGGAAGGTAAGGAAGGGAGGGCAAATGAAATATAGGTGTTTGGATCTGATTTCTTTCCAAATCTTGCGTATTGTGGAGAGATTATGATTTGCGCTTGGAGGAGGAAAATGGAACCCTCCAAATCTCTCCTCCATTTCCTCCACCCTTATTTTTATTCAAACAAAGGATTTTCAATCCCCTACTCTCCCTCCCTTTCTTTTCCCTCCAAAGCACTCAATCCAAACACACCCTTAAGGTTGCATTGTAGAAGCTTTTTACTTGTTGGGTTTTGTAAGCTCAAGGGATGAAGATGTTATGACTTGAGCAATTTTCTATTGTAACATTATGACACTAGCAATAAAGTGGCTTGTGTATCATTTGAGCAAATTAATTGTGCACGATATCTAAGTAAGCAAATTGTATGTTTCAACCAAATTACATAATTGCGAACAAGATGTAGAAAATAATCATGTTAAAAGTAACTTTTTTTTTTGGGTAAATTGGGGTTGCCTTCGATTTCCCCCAATTTGATGTTGGAGTTTGGACAAGGGATAATACAGACTAAAGAAAGGGAAAAAGAGCATGAGGGGGCACAATTGTCCTTCAAGTTTTTTTTTTTTCTTTCTTTTTTTACTCGAGTGATCATTTGGTAGATTTTCTAGTCAGAACATTTTGCTAGCAAATAAGACACTAAAAAATTCGGAGGTTCGCTTTTAAGAATTTTTTGACCTTGCTATCAAATGGCCCTGAATTGATCGGATAAATTCAAGATCACATCAGTTGCACAACTAATTAAAAAAATAGTGAAATAGCACTCTTGGAGAGAGGAGAAGACAACAAATAAGTAAGCATTAGTAGAGGCAACTAACATGGTGGGTGGAGTATGGAACAAGGGGAGGCAAATTAAGTGTTAAGTGGGGTAAACAAGTGTCTCTTCTCCAAAAGGCAAAGGACACAATTTAAGTCCTTTGACATTGACAACGATAGAACCAACTAGTTTAAGATGATCTTTTATTATAAAAGATTAGAAGAGAATAATTTTTCATGTAGGAGGACAAACATTGATCACATCCTTTCCTTATCCACTAAAAGTTTGTTTGCTTTTTTCTCTTTGTTGTAAACTCATGTGTGACATAATAACTTTGCATTACAATTTAGGATGTGGGGAGCACATATTATCCTATATGATTTTGGTCTTGATTCTTTAGGTAATTAAACAAACTTTGTCTTGGTCACTTGATTTTGCTAAAGTATGTTCTCTTTAATCAAGTAATTTCAAATTTCAAATTAAAGTTTAGTTCATTTGTTTTTGATCTTGGTGTTACTCGACACTTCACTTTAATTGTAAACACATGTCGACATAACATTTGTTTAACAGTACGCTTAGCAGCTTTTAACATATATTTTTCACTCCAAAACTATTGTGATTGAAACTTTGGCACTTGGAGATGAAAGTGAGTAAATGTAAGCATAATAATAGACCTGGCAAACAAATCATCGTAAATAAAAACAATTCGAGTGGGTTATCTCGGATATGCATGATCTGCATGCACACAAGTTCTGGTCAAGTAACATTGAGTAATTGATTGAGGACATTCTCCGACATAAAATACTATGGCAAATACTTGTGATGGATGAGTTTTTAAACGCGACTAGCCACTCAATCACTTTAAATTTGGAAATTTTTCATTTTTTTTCCTGACTTCTTTTCAACGGTCCAGATTTTTATCCGAAAAAAATTTTACAGTCATAATTTCAAGTGAGATAATATATTCATTTATTCTTCTCAAAAAAAAAATATTCATTTATTGTATTATAAGGAATGTACGAGTAAAGTAAATTGCAAGGACCTGAATTTTGGATTAAATTAGTTATAAGGACCTGAATTATTACTACCAAGCTTTAAGGACCCGAAATTGCTATTTCCGTCAAATTTAACGGAAACACTTTTGTTCTTTTGCATGGTTGTCTAACTTTGTCTTTGTCTTTTGTGTTTATTTTGTATTTTCCTAATTGATCTTTTGTTTACTTAACAACTCCTCTGACTTGTAATGGTCACAAACTCGTAATATTTCATAACGATCTCTCACTTGCCCCTTTGTCTTATATTACAAGCTTATGAAGGAACTTATCTGTCACAAATGAAAATTTGTGTTTGGTTTATTTAAGTGTACTACTTCATTCGTTTTCAATACATGCCATTTATTACGTTTTGACATATTTTTTATAATTACAACATTTCCATATTAAGTATATTGTTGTCAATAATATCATGTATATTTCTCCGTTTTAGTTTATTTTTTTAGTTGTTTAATTAAATTTTCATTATTTATCATACCAACAATTAAATTAAATAGATAAAACCAATTTAAGAGTTTTGAAGTTTGGATGCACTAGAAAAATGGAGTGAAACTGCAATTAATTTATATAATATTTTTAATTTTTATTCTTTGCTTTGGTTTTAGTAAAACTTGTTCAGTTCGGTTAATCGATTTTCTAAATTTGCGATCCAAAACAAAATCGTTTTCATGTCAAAGTTAATTGTTATGTTCACTAAAACGGTTTCAATTAACGAAACTAAAAAATTTATGATTTTTCTGCTTGGTTTATTTTGATCATCCACGCTTCTCAGAATATGGGTCCTATTAATACAGTTTTAGGCTAGGCTGGAGTCAGCCATGAGGACTTGTTTATTTTAAGCTGGAAATTATGGAACAATTAAATCAAAGCTGTTGTGTTAACGGAAGAAGTTGACGGAGTCCTTCCATGAGGTCCTTAAAGCTATGCTGCAAAATTTGAGGTCCTCATCGTTACCTTTTTGTATAGTTCAGACCCTTGTTGTTTACTTTACTCAAGGAATGTACCTCTCATTTTTTCATAGAAAATGAAGAAAACCTTTACTCATGCACTTTATACCTTACATTAAACAATGTTTCAACGTTCTAATGAAAAGGGAGTTAGGATCCTCTTCGTTACCTCAAAAATAATAGATGATCTATTACCTCTAATAGATTCATTTTATATATTATTTTCTCTATACGTCACCATCAATTATTTTTAGTGAGAACTGTTTGATCGTTTCAGGATATTATCTAAACCGTTGAAAGGTAATGAAGATGAGAAGTAATGGAGATGATCTAAATTGATGAAAAGGCTACTAACTCCAATAAGAACGTGATCCAAATCTACATCATCTTAAACAAGTTAAATAAAACAAGGCACTACTTGATTTGATCAAACCTTGCAAATTGATTATATATACAATGTCGTTCGTGGGTGGGAAAAAAATGTAACTCGTGTTGTATTTCAATCCTTAATGTCACATGTGGGATCATTTTACGTTGAAGAATTAAGAGTTGATCAAAGAGTATTATATTCATCGTCAATTGATTTTGGATGAAACCTAAAAATGATAAGGTGACATATTTTTTTCTCTTTGTAAGCACAGTTCAATCTCACAATTGAATTTAACAATTACAGTAGCCAATTTTGTTTGTTTTACGTGCATGTAAGATAGTTTTTTCATATTTTAATCACGAGTTTTTTTAGTTTTGAGTTCTAGCTCATAATTTATTGGCGAAAGTGACAAATTATCTCAACATTGTTCAAAAAAATTAATCGTTTTTACTTTAATTTATTTAGTACCCCGTAGACTCCGCATTAATAATTACACCTTCATAACTTGAACATAAGTAAAATACATTTGATTTAAATACTTAAATAAACATAAAATTGAGGTGACCTAATTTTTTGGCTAATTCATAACCAAACAAAGTTCACGGTACACCAGTCATTTAATTTACCTATTTTATTTTGGGATGCTCAATCAATTATTACCTTTATAATATTGGGAATGTCTTTGATGATCAATTTAATTTTTGACACCTAATTTGGTCTATTGTCATCCAATAATTAACTCTCTTCTCTTTTATTAGTCTTTATGTCAAACCAAATGTAAACAAATTACCGGGACAGTTAGAGTATTTTTTTTAATTAACATAAAAGTTTTGTAAAACAAATTTCAATTTATTTTATTACTAAAATACTTTATTCGGTATTATTTGTATTGTACTATTCTTTTTCAAAAATGAAGCTATTGTTTGAATATGGCTATTGTTTGAAAAAAAAAATGTCTTACCTTATTGGGTGGTTTGTCCACTAGATTTCCCCTTTAAAAGATTTTGGATATTCTCGCGTGTATTCCTGAACCTTTTCGTTTTCTAAGGTGTATCCCTCGTTTTTCACGAAAAAACTTTAACCGACAATAATTCTCTGTTACGAGTTCAGAAAATGGTAATTTTTTTTCAAACCAATTATCTCGACAAGGCCTTGAATTTGAAAAAAAAATCACCGCTTTTTGAACTCGTAGCCGGTAGTTATGACTGGTCAAAGCTTTTTTTTTAACAAAAAACTTTGACCGACCATAATTCCCGACTACGAGTTGAGACGTCGGTGAATTCTTTTCAAATTGA
The DNA here is from genome assembly GCF_048544455.1 of Silene latifolia. Classification (NCBI taxonomy): domain Eukaryota; kingdom Viridiplantae; phylum Streptophyta; class Magnoliopsida; order Caryophyllales; family Caryophyllaceae; genus Silene; species Silene latifolia. The sequence goes on from NC_133537.1 coordinate 321,156,279, forward strand.
ATATCTCTTAAAGACGGTCAATTTGAAAAAAAAGTTTATCGTATTCTGAACTTGTAGCCAAGAGTTATTGACGGTCAAAGTTTTTTTGCAATAAAAGAGGGGTACATCTTAGAAAACGATCAAGTTCAGGAGTACACGAGAGAATATCTCAAAAGATTTTGATTGGATGTGATAGCTAACTACTTAAACATGTCAACATTCGCCGACAACAGTCCTCGACTTATTTCCGTCTTTTTTCTCTCTCTTCATTTTACGTTATAATTTACGTAATTACGGACGTTTAGGGATAAATTGCACATATTGAAACGTTTAGGGCAAATTGCACCTAACACCAAATATATGGGGGACAATTTGCTACTTTTCCCATTTTGGATCCAATAAGTTCAATCAGAAAAGGTCAAATCTTTGAGTTCACTTTAAATCTTATAGGTTCAGTTTAAAAATTTTCATATCCTATAACTTCAACAATGTACAAAAGTTCATATATAATAAATTCAGTTAAGAAAAATTCTGCAAAGTTACGTCTAAAAGAAGAGGGCTTAAGTTCACTCAAGGCAAAGCCTAATTGAGAAGATTAGAAGGAGTCAATCGTGTTAAGATTGTCAAGTTGAGTTGAGCAGTTCTATTGATCTTTACAGGGCCAGCTCTAACCCTGATACCATAAGCCTCGTCAATGACCATAGACATTAACATTAAAGCCTAGGTTGGTACTCAGCAAATTATTATTAGTAGAAGCAGATTGATTAAACAAATTATAAATGACAGGTTGGATTGACATGTTTGACTAGTATATTTCAATTAGTATATTTAGTTAAACTGTTTGGTTATTTGCGGATTTAGGTTAATAAATTGTTGTATCTAGTTTAAATGGTTCATAGATTATAAATGATAGATTGAATTGACATGTTTGACCAGTATATTTCAATTAGCAGAATTTATAAAAGTGTTTGGTAATTAGCGGGTTTAGGTTAGTAAATTGTTGTATTTATGTGAAAATTGTTCGTAGATGCATTTTCTAAAATCTACTAAACTGATATTGGAAAATAGTAGATTGGAGCTCAATCTACTATTTCAATATGTTATTTATCAAACACATAAATAAGTAGATTGGTGAGCCAAACATGCTAAAAGCCTTAAATATGCGGAAAATCTATCAATTCGTTGTTTACCAAACACCCTCATAAACTAGTAAATTAGCGAGTCAAACATGTTAAAAGCTTTAAATATGCTGAAAGTTTACCAATTCGTTATTTAGAAAATACTCCATAAATAACGCAGACACCCAAGTATACTGCCACGAGGTCAAAAGAACAACGAGAAAACTCTATGAATATCCATCGTAAGGTCACTTATGAGGTAACACAATTGAAGACATTTATCCAATTTTTTTCATTTCTAAAGTTAATGAATTACATTTGTGATCTTTGGTTACTCCTTCCGTCCCGGTCAATTATTATCTTTTGGTTTTGTTGAACTATGGTGTTTCTCCAAACTAAAATGTGATAATATTGTCTCACATAGGATGAATAGTGGGGGGGGGGGGGGGTCTTATCCTTATATATGAATGTTCACTATCAACTGACACGTGACACATGAGCGTTGTGCGGTGTACCCCTTTTGCTTTTGGTCTAAATATTTTTCCTCAGATTCTAGCTATTGGAATTCTAGTCGTTAAAGCATAATCACACAATAATATCTGCTCTTAATGTCTGGTTTTATTACCATTTATTGCCAGTTTAATGGCCATTAACTTAATGATTTTTTGGTATCTCTATGTGGTTGTTGAAGCCTTTTCTTCACTATAAAAGCTTTCATTCTCCAACAGTTTTATACACACAAAAATACATAAACATTATCTCTATATCTTTTATAAACTATATTCTGAGAACAGTTCCCACTTCCGTCTTTGGTACTTTAAATAAAACTTTAGCGATTACATGTTTATTACAAATTAACCAACTAAAACTTGATATGAATTAAAGTACAACTCGCAGCGGAAATAAATAAAGTGATTATAATAATATATGTGGTCTAGACTTCTAGGTAGACTGGTCAAGTCCTCACGCATCCCCATAAGCTCCTAAGTCAGCTAATCTTTAGTACCTGTCAAATCTGCTCCCCATTGTGGTTCATCACAGGTGTTCACGAATACACAGTCAACCACGAGGTTGAGTAGGAATAAACACTAACAACAAGAACATACGATAGGCAATCCAATTCAATTCACATTGCACTACTCCCTTAACAACATGCTCCTTCTCATGACTTAGCACACCTCCCTTAACAACGTGCTCACATTACTTTGGTACCCCTCCCTTAACAACGTACCGCCATTATGTAATAATACCTCTCCCTCACACTGTACATATTACCATCACCCCAGAGTACAAACTCCCTCAACAACGTACATCTGACTGTAGCACAGCTTATCACAATTTCCACATTCACAATCAACGATAATATCAATTAAATTCACCTCACCACAATTATTAATATCAACCAACACAATGCAATATAACGTCCCCTTCCAATAAATACGACTATATCAACCAACACAATGCAATATAATTCTTCCTTCCAACAATTATAATAATATCAACGTATGAACAATTCACATATGATCAATTCCACTTTAATATAAATCATCCATTATACCAAACATTAACGAACAAGAGTTGAGTAGGATTTATCCCTACCTGGGAAGCAATTCCAATTAAGCAGCTCAAGCGATCCAAATAATTAAAGCAACCGAACCCGATTATAATTTCTTCACAATGCGTTACCTAACATATTAATAATTCATCCAATTATTAATTATCACACTCTACTTATTATTGATCTAATTTAATTTTTTATTATTATTAAGGTTTACGATATTGAAACCCGATTCCAATACAAACCCGAGTCACCCAAAGCAAACCCGTCACAAACACCCAATACCCTCCCCTTCATACATGGTTTAGAACCGTGTTAAACCTCCCCCACAAACACCCTCCATCCCATCAGCACAAGCCACCACGACCACCACCCAACCCAGCTACCTCTTGCCCACACCACGACGCACCTAACCATCCCCCAACCACCAGCCTTACTGCCACCAGCCACCCTCAAACATCCGCCCTAAACAGCCCCTCAAAAACCCAACACAAACATCTCAACACACCTACTTATCACCTTACACCACCCCACGACCACCAGTGGCCACCACCGTAGTCTCCCTTGACCCACGGTGGTCCCACCACTGGCCACGACCCCTCACGATAACCCACAACCACCCAGAAACAACACACAACCCTTCTAATGCACAAACACCCAAACAACCACCTCCCTTGACAGCCCCCCTACCAACCACCACCTGCGACCACCTAGACACCCCCACTAGGACCGCCCCTCACTGACAAGGCCAACCACCCAGCTTCCACAACCGTACGACAACTACACAAGGAACAAGCTCTGTCTTAAAGGCTCACGACACACCCTCCTTTAGACGTCAATTCCGCCTCTCAAGGTGGTCAACGACGGTCAAGCATGGTCCTACTGTTATCACGACTATCAAGGGCAAATACTAAGGTCATCGGTACTATTTGCGGTCCATACGGTGTATAAACGTTAACTTAAAATATTAAGACGATATAAACGTAAATTAGGACGATCTTTACCTTTTATCGCTAATTGCTCCTTCCGTCTCTTAAATCTCTTTCTTTCTTTCTTTGTGAATTATTTTTCAGATATCATGGTATTTATAATCTAAGTTTAGAGAGTATATGAGGCCAATTAGGAAACTATTGCTTTATTTCGATTATTATTAGGAATTACCATATTATTATTATACTTATTATATTATTATTAAATCCCGCTTCAAATCCCGACTACTACTCATACTAGGCCTAACATAATTAGCCCATTAATCCATATCACACGGCTCAAGGTTTAATTGACTTTAAGTCCAATTCCCGACTTGCTTACTTACTTTATTATTTAATTAACATCTTATTTGCAATTATTAGTAGAATTACATTAATTAATTATTTAAATTACATAAATTATTCTCATAAATTATTATTAAATTACAAGTATTACAGCAACAATGTGCGGAAGGAGGCGTTAACCCTGGAATCGGTGACCACGGAACCCAAGGAGCACCTGTGTGGAGGTCTAACTGATTTAGGGCAGTGTCTTACACGACGCCTCGATTAAGGTTATATCGATCAGATAAGTTCGTATTTCCTACAATCTAAATCAGTTATTCGAACTTTCTGATCTTTGTTATTGTTTGTTATTTTCGTTTGTTTTTCAACAATTGAGAAACGAAATTTTGTCACTATTATTGTTGTTGTGTTATCATTCTTGTCATTGAAGATTATTTCTATGGGCAAAATTATTGTGTTTTCGTGTCTAAAATTCTGTCCGTGGAAGGTGAGACAGCTCTTCTGTATTTTGGCCATAACTCGATCTCTAGACCTTCGTTTGAGGCGTGTAATATGGCGTTGGAAAGCTAATTAGAAAGGCTACAACTTTAGCAGATTAAGTCATATACCATTCTTTAAATGGGCTGCAATGTCATGTTTGTGGTGGAAAATTTATAAAAGAATGGTATAATACTATTCTCGCAAGGTATGGTCTTACCCTTTATCTTATAAGTGCTCATATTGGGTGTGTTGCAAGCAATACCCAGCATCTTTTATGGGTGATGATAATTTTGTCGAAGTACATGTTGGCTATGGTGATTTACTATATAAGTAAATACAATATTTTATCCCGGTTAATATGGGTGTAATTGATCATTGTTGCCATATTAATTGGTTTGGCCTTTCAATGCATTGTGAATAATTATTACATTACATATGTTGCCCAAAGTGCTAATCAATATGTATCATTTTGTTTATTCCGTATTTTTTTTATTTAAAATCGAAGTATCGGGCACAAGTGTTTGTTGAAGTGTCGGGATCGGCTATATCTATGACAATATGGACACTTTGGTATAAAATAAGGTATTTAAGTGTCATGTATTTATCTCATGTGTCGAGAAAATAGGAGGAGTCTAAGTAATATAGAATATAAGTATCGTTCTTACTCGTCCAATTATATATCTTAGAGTTCATATGTTTGAGTGCTGGTATTAAGTTGCAAATTGTAAATTGAGCACTAATTCGTGATAAAGAACTCCAAAAACCATGTCTTTCACTTGATTGAAGTTGTTTTCACTAATGTATATTGAGAAAACCTGTTTATCATACAATTTTCTATGAAATAAGAATTCGTTGCTTTGAGACTTTTGTTTTGTGCATAATGTATAACATACGAGAAGTTGCGTGCCTATGTTGTTTGTACACAAGTGTGGGGTTCAATATTTTGTTCTCACTTGATCTATTATCTTGGATATATTTGCGTGATTAATAATTGAAAGTGTTTTTTTGTCAATTTTCATAAGGATAGATTATGGAGATTTAAATTGTCGTATACGATTATATGATATCTAAAAGTTGAGATGATTAATTAAATAAATAATGTGTATAGTTTGTTTGAACGATTATGTTTGTCACTAATTTGTGGCGTGACAACATATGGGGGAAGATGTTCAACTTGTTATTTGATAAAATTATTCATCAAGTTTAGATTTTATAACTCATTAATCACGAGGAGTGTATATGTAAGGAATATTTTGATTGTGGGGGGGAAGCCTTTCTATCTGCTTGTCATGTTTTAAACCGTGTATCTCATAAGATATTTGATGTGACTTCTTATGAGGTTTGGAAGGATTATACACCTAATTTGAGGTTTTTAACGGTTGGAGATATTTAGCCAAAGTTGACTTACCAACCATTGACTCGGTTTTTTGTGGGTTATATTAATCTAATAGTGCAGCCTATAGCTTCATGACCAAAGATATGGGTTCGGCACTTTATGGTACCATTGTTGAATCTAGAGATGCTGTTTTCTTTGAGGACTTTTTTTACTTTGAAACCTTCTTGGGGACGGATTTGACTTTTGATGCTTCTTCCCATGTGGATTTTGATGGTAGCTCTCCATCTCTTTTTGATACATCTAGTTAACCACCTTTAGTTACTAAGGGTAGTAAGAGACCTAGAGTTGAGAAATCTTTTGAGCCTAATTTTGATATGGAGGAGGATGGTATGTAGATATTTAGATGATGAGTTGGTTGGCATGTATATTGTGGAGGGGAATCCTGAGATCTATGACGAGATTATGAGATTAGTTGATGCTTCTTTGTGGAAAGAGGCCATTGATAGTAAGATTAAGTCCATTATGTCTAATCATACTTTGGAGATTGTTTACTTGCCTCGTGGTTGTAGGCCTACAAGGTGTAAATGGGTGTTTAGGAAGAAATGAAGGTTGATGGGACTATTGATAAATTTAAGGCCAGGTCGGTGGTTAAGGGTTTCACCCAAAAATTTGGTTTAGACTATTTTGACACATATTCCCCAATGACTAAGATTTTTATCATGTATAACTTGTTTGTGCATCATATGGATGTGAAAACTACTTTTTTAAATGGTGATCTCGATGAATAGATTTATATGGATCAACTTGATGGTTTAAAGTGACTGGTCAAGAACATAAAGTTTGAAAATCGTTAAATCTATCTATGGACTTAAACAAGCACCAAAACAATGGTATGAAAAGTTTCATAGTATGATTGTTTCTCTTGGTTTTAAAACTAGCGATGCTGATATATGTCTATATGAAGTCTAATGCTAGTGGTAATGTTATAATGACATTTTATGTTGATGATTTACTTATCTTTGGCACTTTACTAGATGTTATCGATTCCACTAAAGGCATGCTTAAAACATCTTTTTGAATAAAAGAATTGGGTGAAGTTTTTGTCATTCTTGGTTTAAGAGTTATAAAACTAGTAAAGGTTATTGTCTTATTCAGGCTCATTATGTTGAAAAATTTTAAAGAAATTTGGTTATTTTGATAAGAGCCTGCAAGAACACCTTTTGATGCTAGTTTACATTCAAAGAAGAATTTGCCCGATAGTGTGGATCAAGCTGGTTATGCTAAGATTATTGGTAGTGTCATGTACCTTAGATGTTTATCTCGTCCTGATATTGCATATTGTGTTGGGATATTGAGTAGATATACTCATAACCCTGGTCACGATCATTGGAGTGCATTAGTTCGTTTGCTTAGATATCTTAAAGGTACTGCTAATTTTGGATCATCTTATTGTTGTTATCCTCCAATTTTTTAGGGATATTGTGACGCTAACTGGATCTCGGAGAGTAATGATATACACTCTACCTGTAGTTATATTTTCACTTTAGCAGGAGCAGTGGTATCTTGAAGATCATCCAAGCAAACATGTACTGCGAGATCTATAATGGAATCGGAATTTATAGCTCTCAAATTGGATGGTCGAGAAGCTGAGTGGCTGAAAAGTTTAGTAGTGGACATTCCTCTTTTGCCAAAGCCCGTGCCATAGGTGCCGCTATATTGTAACTCACAAACTGCCATTCATGTAGCCAAAAATAAGGCTTGTAATGGCAAGAGAAGGCATATACGCCCAAGGTATAATATTGTTTTTAACTTGATCAAGTTTGAAATAATCTCTTTAGATTATGAAAGGTTGGAAAGTAATATTGTCGATCCATTGACAAAGGCTTTTAACAGGAAACTAGTTTCAGAAACTGCTAAAAAGATGGGATTGTGCCCACCTACGTAGTGCTTTTACGATGGATACCCATCTGGTTAACCAGATTCAATGCGGTCAAACGAAATCTTCTGGCATTGCTTGAATATTATTTATTTTGATGAATAAAGGATGTTATTCAGTTTATCCCTTTTAGCATGTTTATTTACTGTAGAGTTAGGTTGGACAGGTGATAGTCCTTAATGAGTTCCATACCTCAAAGGTTTGAGTGGTACGTGCAGTACACACTTGATGGATTCATCTACGTGATTGTGGAGTGTTGGCCACCTTATGTGAGAATAGATGTGGGCTATTCTCTAATGCAATCATGAGACAGGGTTTTTGTGGGGCCTTATATTACTCTAGGGAGCTGTTCTCATATTCCGGTTATTGTCAGGTTCAAGACTATGTTCACCTGATAATAGCTACTCTCCTTTCTTTTCTATCTATCAGTTTAGTTTGGACCAAGTGGGAGATTGTTGGAGTATGGTGTTGCTCCAAACTAAACTGTGATAATATTGTCCCACAGGGGATGAATAGTGGGGGAGTCTTATACTTATATATGAATGTTCACTATCAAGTGACATGTGACACATGAGCGTTGTGCGGTGTACCCTTTTTGCTTTTGGTCTAAATATTTTTCCTCGGATTCTAGCTATTGGAATTCTAGTCGTTAAAGCATAATCACACAATAATATCTGCTCTTAATGCCTGGTTTTATTACCATTCATTGCCGGTTTAATGGCCATTAACTTGGTAATTTTTTGGCATCTCTATGTGGTTATTGGAGCCTTTTCTTCACTATAAAAGCTTCCATTCTCCAACAATTTTACACACACAAAAATACAGAAACATTATCTCTATATATTTTATAAACTATATTCTGAGAACAGTTCCCACTTCCGTCTTTGGTGTGCAACAATGTGCGGAAGGAGGCGTTAACCCTGGAATCGGTGACCACGGAACCCAAGGAGCACCTGTGTGGGGATCTAACTGATTTAGGGCAGTGTCTTACACGACGTCTCGATTAAGGTTATATCGAGCAGATAAGTTCATATTTCCTACAAGTTTTGACACAAAGACCAAGGAAATAGGATGATGCTAATTATTAGATGACAAGTAGATCAAATTGAGTGTGAAAGGTCAAATTGCTTATCAAATGTATTCCTAAAATAGAAAGAACAATCATTGACTAAGACACTCAAAATAGAATAGTACAACAAAGGACCGGGACGGAGGGAGGAGTATTTTAAACAACCTCTTAGTTGGATATTGTATATGTTTTCTCAAAAATTTAAAAAAAAAACAAAAAAAAAAACTAGAGACCAAATTTGTCCTTTGTGAATTTACGTCCGATAAGCATGGGCAGCTCAAGATTAGTGGAATCTAATTATTAGCAAAAAAAAATGTATTAGAAGTCTTTTTACTCTGCCATATATAATTTAGTAGATTTAATATTTATAGTGTCATAGAACTTATTTTACCGAACATTGCGATTACAAAGTGGAATTAGACCTCTTGAATAGGGAGATATTTATATTTTCGTATTTATAGTGTGTACAAGATACGAATAAAGAGAGATATAATGTAGAAGGCTAGAATACAAAGGCACTTCACAATTAAAAAATGACTACATAAAATGTATACTCACCTCGCGATCAAAGGGGGAGAGAAACGGACGCAAAGGCTGGATCAAAGTCTTTAAACAAGTGCACCGGAAGACCCTAAGGGAATATATTATATATTAGTATATTGACGATCAGAAGGCCCGTATAGGACACGCACATGACCATGTGCAACTTTATAGCGAACAAAATGTATGTCAATTTTGATATGTTTAGTGTGCTGGTGTTAAACGGGATTGAAAGACACGTAGATAACACTTATGCTATTACAATACACCAAGGTGGCCTTAGGGATGGCAAATATAGCTCAAAAAGAAGTTGTCGATACCAGCAACATTCAACAATAATGTTAGCCGCGGCTCGATATTAGGCCTCCGCACTAGAGCAAGAAACAATGGATTAACATTTTGAAGACCATGAGAGCAGATTATCACCCAAAAACACACAAAAGTCATAGGTAGACCTACGAGTGTCAGGGCAATCAGCCCAATCAGGATTAGTATAAGCAGTAAGACTAGAGTTAGTGGATTTATATAATTGAGGTCCATAGTGCTGAGTAACGTTCATGTATCGCCTAATGCGCCTGAGAGCCTGAAAATAAGCATCACAAGGAGCATGCATAAAAGACAGACTTGTTGCACGACATAACTAATATCTGGATGAGTGAACGTAGTATACTGAAGAACCCCCACAAGACTACGATAAAATGAAAGGTCAGATATAGGAGATCCAGTAGTAGATGAGGACGATTTAGTCTTAGAGTTGACAGGCGTAGAGATAAGATTACAATTATTCATATTTGCCTTTTTAAGAATTTCAGCATCATATATACTTACTTTGAGATAAGAAAAAACCAGAGGAATTGCGAGAAACAAATATACCCAAAAAATAATGAAGGAGACCTAAGTTCTTCATTGCAAACTCGCCACTAAGATCGGGAATATTCCTGAAGAGTAGGTTGTAATCACCATATCACATGTAATAAGAGATAGGCAGTATTCCGGCCCAAATGATAGAAAAATAAAGAAGAATTTGACTTACTACCCGCAAATCTAAGGTGAGTTAGATATGAAGCAAACCATTGATAGTTTGATACTATGCTCAAGGAGCTTGTTTAAAGCCATAAAGTGCTCGATTCAGTTTAGACACGTGATGAGGATAAATAGGTTCTCGAAAATGAAGGTTGTTCACAATATACCATCTCCTTCATGTAACCATGCAAAAAGGCATTTTTTACATCAAGTTAATGAACATGTGTAGACACCTAGTTTCTACACCTCCCGCCAACCACCCAGTGATGATTGGGCCGTATGTTTAATCACGCTGAGCGATTTATGACATTTCGTAAGTTCGGCGATACGTGATAGCTCAAACAGTCGAGTTAACCTCATGGTCGTCATCTACACACCTATATGGTCGTTTTGATAGTAATTAGAGTTCATTTGGAATCCGGGTAAAAAACGCTTCCATTATCTAAACCGTCTTAAAACTGAGTCGGAATTTTCTCAAATTTTCTGGAGTATTATTCCTAAATTTTATCTTTTACCACGAAATATCTACCTTGCGGAATAAGGAAGCATACATCTTCCCAAATTCCTAAGTAAAACCGCGAGTAAATCTTTATTCCGAGGAGGAAGCGCCCAAGAGAGAATACAAAGCAGTACTACGTCGTGCGTCTCTTGGAAGGGTCGCAGTTCCTGTTGCGCCTCTTCCTGGGTTGCTTTTTTTTCCAATTTCAGATTTCTTTCGGATTTATTTCCTAAATTCTACTTTTACCATAATTTCTCCACGTGATTATTATAAATAGACGCCTCCGCCTCGCATGTTTCTCACACGAGTGTCCGTCCTCCTCTTTTTCCTTTGCATTCTAAGATCGCGCTCTTACTTTTCGACACCTACGTGCTTGCTCTACGCGAACAAGTAAGCTCAGATCATTCTGAGTACCAGTCACGTTACATGACCGACCAATTTGACCACTACACTTTAATCAACTCAATCAATTTGTTCTAAATCCTCTTAAGAGTTAAGAGGGCACTTTCATATTACATCGAGTCGAGCAATCACTAATACGACAACTTAGTTAATCTCGCTTCGTCAAACATGTAAGTCTGAGGGTGTAAATAACAATTTTATTTTATTTTATTTTTTATTAATTAATGTACGAATTTATATCACGAGTATGCTTAAAACCGTTTTCAAAATCATCCTTTCAAACCTATTTTTCAAAATAGCAGCGAAAGACGACCTAAAAGAAATGCATCGGTAGATGCGCCTTCTGGAATAGTTGCAACATTTGTTGCGCCTCTTCCAGAGGCTGCTTCTCTGCTGCTACTCTTCTTCTTCCTCGAGTATCTGTTTCCTTCTTTTTTCTTTCGTTTTCTTTCTTATTTTTGCAATTTTCATATTTTCAGTTTATAAAATTTGTTTTTTCATTAATACTTTTCAATAATTTCCGATTTAAATCCTTATAACTAATATTTGCGGGTTTTCGTCATTAAATTTGAACCCGAATTTAGGAGGCTCGATTTATTTATATCAAGTCCCTTGAATTCGTCTTTGATATACGATTTCTATTCTGTTTCTCCATCGACCTTTATTTTCCAGTTTTCACCTCTAATTCAAGTTTTGTATAAAATCGATTCCGACATCGTAAAGTAACCATAACTTGTAATATTTCGTTTTAATTCATCCTTTTATCGCTTTATGATGGTTCCGTATGCATGTAATATGATTAAATCACTTCTACTCGAGTTATATGACAATAATCAACATTAACTAACCAACGAACAATAACGATTTAACGAGTCTGACTTTACAGTCAGAACCCAACTCAAGAACAGACGCACGGTCAGATGCGCCTCTTCTAAGGGACGCAGCAGATGTTGCGCTTGTTCTGAGGTGGTTTTTCCCTCTGAACTCACCTCGTTCAGACGTAGCTTTAGTTTAGGTTGTTAATCGACTATTATTTCGTATTATCACTAATAATTCGACGTAGTTTCATAGTTTAAGATTCGTTTCTTTGATTTTCATTTCAAACCCCTTTGTTTTCGAGTATACTTGTGATTTATATTCAAGTTATACATTGTAATTCAATTGTAATTTATTTCTTTTTATTCCTTTATTTATGTCATATTGCTCTTGTATGATTTATTTACTTGGCAATCAACATGTAATTAATCTAAATTCCAACTTGGACTCAATTAATTGCTAAATTATTTATCCACCAACATAGTCTAATCTCACATGCTAGGTGTAAAACGTGGATGTTGCATTGCATGCAAACAACTGACAACATATCAAGTATAAACAACTTCCTTGATCATTAGTAGAGGCCGCCATCGAGGCGGGCGGGATTAGGTGTTAAAATAAAAGAGCTTTTTAATATGTACCCTCACCCCTTACTCAAGATCTCTGTGAAAATCCGTGCTCATTGGCATCACGAGAGTAATTCTAGACATAAAATGATAAGGGTAACAAATTTCTTAGTGTTCATGTCACTACTTTGTGTCTTCACATGACGCGAAGTATTCGAACGGTTCCAATTTTCCATAAAAATTGGTGGCTACTCCACAAATGCAGGCTTGTCAAAATTTTCACCGCGTTCAATGCCTTTCAGATCGATAACGGCCCATGACGTTCTTTAGCCTCACGCCGGAGTTCCGTGGGAGAAGTGTCGCCGCCTCGAAACCAATGCGCGGGTGCGCGCAGCGCGGGTGGCTGTGTCCACAACATGCCATGATTTGACAAAGCCAAACTCAAAACAGTAAGTACAATAGGAGACTTAACACCAGGATAAATGTCTCATCGTAGTCAATTTCGGGATCCTGTGTAAAAGCACGAACCACCGATCAGACATTATAACACTTTCAAGAACTATCAAAGTTGAATTTGTGCCTAGAAATCCACTTGCCAATCACAGCACTAGCATTAGAGGGACGAGGAACCAAATACCAATTTTTATTCTTAACTAAAGCAATAAAATCTATGCCATAGCGTAATGTCAATTTGGATAGTTAAGGGTAGAACGGTAATTTAAAGGAATAGGTGAGAGTATGATCGGGAGATTCTTACTATATACTGGTTTGAAAATGCCATGCTGATAATAACGGGTGGTCATCAGATGAGTGGGTAAGAAAGAACGGGGTATAAGAGATAAAGAGGAAGGTGGTAATTCTGAAGTGGAGTAAGGGGTTGGAGAAAATGTGGGAGAGTAGATAGAATGTGACTATAGGTGATGATTGTTGAGGCGGGGGTGGGTGATCGAGGTGGGGAATATGTAGTATTAGGAGGAGGAGGAGAAAACAATTCGGGACGAGTGAGGAGAGAGGAGACATCAGGACCCAAGAAATCATAGGTATATGGCGTGTGGGGATCCATAGACGCAAAAGGGAAGACGCACTCATCAAAATTTACAACGCGAGATAATGACATGATTAGTGGAGAGATCGAGACACTTGTAACCGTATTGATTTAATGGATATTATAGAAAGACGCATTTGGTAGACTTTGGAGCAAGCTTATAAGGAGTGGTAGCTGAAAAATTTGGATAACATAGAAAAGCAAAGACTCGAAGATGAGAGTATGTGGGAGCGAGTACCTTATGAGGAGTGCGATTTTGAAGAGCTTTTGCTCACAAGAGGTTAAGAAGTTGAACAACAAGATACAAAGCTTTAACCCGGAATTAAGGGGGTGCTTTAGATTCCAAGAGAAGAGTACACATTATATTGTTTATGGTGTGAATCATTATTTAACCTTTGCCAATTTGTTGAGAGGTGTAGGTGTAGGAAAGATGGAAAACGAAGCCATGATCTAGCATGTTTTGATGAACATAATTATTCACATATTCACGACTGTTATCACACCAAAGTTGTAATAACCCATACTTTCTTAGTGGTGCACTCGACTGAGTACAACAGAGTACTTGACCGAGTGGTACTCACTCGATCGAGTGAATGGACCGAGTGCCCTCGGGCGTTAACCGGCCACATTGTGTGCCACTCAGCCGAGTGGCTGGTGCACTCAACCGAGTGTCATCAGGCACTCAACCGAGTGCACGAACTCAGCCTTGTTTTCGCGTGTGGGTTTTATGTTATTGGGCTTTGGTATATAAGCTTCCTTTCACATTTTTCCTTCATTCCAAAACCCTAAACTCCCTCTCTACCCTTCAAACTCTCTTTAAATTCCTCAAAATCCCCCATAACCTTATCTTCTCAAGATCTTGCCTTATCCTTGAAGATTTGCACTCAAGATCCATCCTTTTTCATTTGTTTACAGTTGTAAGTGATTATTTACCCTTTTTTCCTTTATTTATATTGTTAGTAACCCTAGATTTTGGGGGTTTTATCTTATGGGGATTTAATTAGGGTTTAGGGTAATAAGATGGTTTAATTAAGGAATTAAGAGTATTTTATTGTTGTAGAACATATTTGTGATGGAGGTTTCTTAATTAATTGTAGGATGTGTCTTGTTAGAGGGGGATTACTGTGATTTCTTGTGCTAATTGGAGGATTGGTAAAAGGTAGGGTTTCCATACTCGGTTTCAATAAGTATGAATGTTTATTTACATGTGTTCGTTGTTGCATTATAACATGATTATTGTGGGTAATTGTTGTTAGTCTCATAAAAGTGTTGAGATTTCACGGTGGCATGATAAAGGATTGTCAATAATGGTTTCATGATATCATTAGAGTTGCATTATAACATGTGGTTAGATAATTGTGTCTCAAATGATAGTTGGGTTTGTGGGATTGCAAATGCCATGTAAATGGAGGGATTGTAACTTGAGTCATTGTTTTGGTTGTTGGTATACATGAGTACATGGCATGTTGATATGCATTATACATGAGAAAAAGCATATTGTTAAAGGGTTATGTATGTGAACGTATTAAAAGTGGCATATTGTGTGCATAATGTACATATGTGGTTGTGGAGGATGTTAGAGGAGTAGTGGTAGTGATATATGGTTGTTGAAGAGAGGTAAGGCGGTTGGGAGACCGTCTTACGCTTGGGTAGCCTCCTGGATATTCACACTCCAAGATGGATGTGCAAATTAATGACTTGAGTTATTGTAACACCCATTCTTACCCGGCCAAGGTAATGGGAGGATGTTAGCATCTCGGTTTCCCGAGGCGGTGAAATCGGAGTTGTAATTAAGAAACAACTTAAATAAATAAAGTATTTAGTGAATTACAAATGAATGAATAAACGACTACTAGAAGTGAACTAGACATCATACAACTTATCTATCATCTAAGCCATCTATCTACGCTACTCGACTCTAAGTCCGATGCTCGTCCCGTCTTCCGCGTGACATCAAAACAACTTATACTTAACCTGCTCCCCATATGATCGGAAATATCATATGGATCGACACAGGCCACCCCGGAAATAGGTGAAAATTACACAGATACACAACACGTCAGTTTCAATAAATAAATGTAAGACACAACATGACAACTAAATATGCAACATACCAATGATATAAATGAGATACGATTATACAATCACCATGTCGGTACCAGGACACGATCAGACGTACTCATAACCACCGGAGCCAGGGACGCGGCCACGACACCACTCCTCACACAAAAGTATCGGGAAACGCCCAGACGTACTGGGTCCAGAAGCCAACCGGATCCCCTACCAAACGTCGTGTCTCAACCTCACGAGTCCCTCCGTACTCCAGCCATTAATGTGCACATCCCACTTGGGGTGGGAAGCTTCAAGAGACGACTCAACCGTAAGATGGTCTCTCAAACGTCTTACGTCTCCTCAACAACAAGTATCACCACCATCAAGTTCCAACTATCACATGTATCACTAAGTGCATCACAATATGCCAATATGCCCATTTCACAATGAATATGCATACTTCTTACCAATTATGTCTTTTTCTCATATATCATGAATGTCAATCATACTACTTATCCATGTATACTAACAACCACATGTTATAATGTAAATCCAACAACATAAGAGACTTTCCAATATCCTCAACCATTACCATGTAATGCAATACAACTCCTAAGATGCAAATGATACCAATGATACATAAATATGCACACACATTATTGAAACCGAGTAGGATTAACCTACCTTTTAGCAATCTTTATAAGCTACTCGAATCCGACCCGATTCCGTCTCATGAAATCGTCTCATCCTATACAAACCATACAATACTATCACAAATACATTCTACACTATTATACACTACAAAACCCCTATTATTACCCATATTACATACCCTAATTACTAATTAATTACCCACCACAAAACCCCCCCAAAGTTAGGGTTTAAATAATTAGAGAAAGGTAGATCTTAACTTACAAAGTTAGTGGAAGGAAGGAAGAGGATGAACAATCCATCAAATCAAGCTTGAATCTCATGAGAGTGTGTTTGTGAAGGTTTTAGAGAGAAGAGAGAGAGAGTTTAGAGTAAGAAGGAAGAAGGAAGAAAAAGGAAATGATTTGGATAAAATAAGGTATAATCCCGAAATTGGTGTTTATCGGGTACTTCATAGTGGCACTCGGTCGAGTGCCAAGTCCATAATCGAGTGCTCGTCCACTCGACCGAGTGTCAGCCACTCGATCAAGTAAACCCTTAACTCGGTCCACTGCAGCCCCACTAGGTCTAGTCTAGGTCGCACTAGGTCTAGTGTGCACTCACTCGATCCATCCAATACCCCACTAGGTCCGCTGTAAGTCTCTCATGAATCTCGAGGTACCTTTGAGGGTCCCAAAGGATCTGTGTATTATACTCTTTCTCCCTTAAAATGAACTTTGTCCCCGAAGTTCGCCTCACTCTCTCTTTCCCACTGTTCTCTTACGTCTCTTTCTCTTTCTCGATACGAACTCTCAGGTCCCTTTCTTTCCCAAGCCCTTACCGTATCCACTCTCTTACGCACAAACACTTCTCAACTCAAGGTTCCCTTGACCTTGTCGCTCTCATAACTCTTGGTTTCTTTCTTTAGCTTCCTAATTGTTACATTCACTCACCCTAAAAGAGAATTTCATCTCGAAGTTCAACGCTCGAACAAATGGATATACTCATAAGCTACTTACGAACATATAACAAAGAACGGAGTGACGGATACCATTTAATAGGTTACATATTCTAGTAGAACTCAATTACTATCCTCATGTCATGCATATACCGCGTCAAATGTATCCTATGATCACACATGTATTGTGTCTACTTTCACTTCATGCAAGTATTCCGTCTGTAGCCATCACAAGATTCATTGGTGTAACAAGCAACTATCATGAAATTCACAAAATTACCTACTATAAAGTCATGGAATCAATACATGTCACATAAGATTATCACATGCCTTCGTTGACCATTTTGTCATGTCGCATTGCTATTGATTAATTAGATACACCTTAAATAATGATATTTTAATTAATAACAATAACATTTCAAGCAATAATAACACACTAAGTACTATGGTCAAACGTAATGGGTAATGTGACTATCCGAATTTTAAATTTTCATGCTTAATCCTTGCTTTAGTTGTCTCTTTCTACTCTAATCCTAGTTGATGATGCCTTCAATTATGTTAAATTAGAAATTTTGTCTTAAAATCGCCCCAAATTTTCGAGATGTATAATAATTACACCAAGTAAATTCGATTTTGTTCTTCACACTCAATTAATTATGCCAAATGTTTGATGATTTTGTTTCTCAGTGCCTCTAATTAGTATTAAATTGTTATATAATTTCATCAATTTCATTTTTTCGGAAAATTTATGTCTTGAATAAGCTTTTAGTTTGATTAAATTTAAGGAAAACTATGTCAAATTTTATACTCAAATTGTTGTTAGTAAACTTTCAAAACTCGTCTCAAAGTCATCTTAAATTTTCATCATTTCCATCTGGAGCCTTGTTGTGTGAATTGGATTTATGACATGTCAAGGCCATCAAGAAACTCCCGAGGCAACCGTGGAAGGCAACCTCGCCAAGAACCAGTAGCACCTTCCGTTATCGAAGCTCCAAGGTATCCAGACATCGAGTTTGAGTGTGAACCCCGAAAGAACGCCTTTCTCGCTCTAACCTTTAGACCTATGGCTCTGATAAGGTGTGTTGAATTGTGTATAGTCGTTGGGTTGAGAACTGGATATATTAGAAGGAGACCTACCTTATAATAAGTGTTGAGTTGAGTGAATCGATTGTACGAGGCAACCTATGGATGATGAGCGGTGTAATCAAGGTTAGATACTTAGCGGTTTTTGAACTCATAGTTAGTGAATGAGGTTTGGAGGACATGTAAGGGTGGCCCTTATTGAGTATGATTCGGGGATTATTGGTTGGCAAATGGTTGGACTTTGGATTGTGGAATGATGAGGAAATAGTTGAGGTGTCAAAGAGTTAAGTGGGAGTGATATCATGAGAGTTTGCGTGGAAGGAATATAAGAGAGTACTAGAACGAGGTGTAAGTTAGAGGTTATTCTAAAACGGAGGCACAATATCTAATAAGGAAATCTTTGGGAACGGAATAATGGAGTTTGAGGTGACCAATTACATGGAGTAGAGACGATTTTAAGTAATAAGCGGGGGAAGGTACCTAGGAAAGTCCTAGTAATGTCTAGTGGCGAGACTACTTCAGAGTGAATGTATACGTGTGATATGTAAGCGATGCTCTTATTGTTGTACCGACGTCGGATTTTTGTGGAGCATCATTTTGCAAGATGAAGAAAAGATGGTCAATCGAAAGTAATATGTAATTTAGGATTTAGAATTCTAAAGGAAATTGTTACGAGTATGGTAAGAGCTATTGTAAGTATATTTTTCTATCGATCGTGAAACAATATGAGTGAGTTTTAGCTATAGGAGTTGGGATATATGGTTGTGGATTTAGTACTACCAAGTTGGTCTTCGCGGTTATGAGATTGAGAATGTGATATCTAATGTATAAGAGTCCAGTTATATTATTGAGGTGTTTGATCACCTGTGTTATATAGTATGAACGTCTTTTAAGCACGTATTTACAACGCGTGAAAGTAGTTGTGTGATAATTCGATCCTATGAGTCGTACTATGGATGTTGTTTGCAAGTTGTCTTTTAATTACTCCGTGAAGTATCTATGTTATGCATTGTGGTCTAGTTGTCAATTGCTTGTTTGAGTTGTGATATTGTTGTTATTCTTTATGAATAATGTTGTGTTGAGACCGTGTTCACCAGACATGATGGAGTGTGATGGTGGCCGATGTGGCTGTTGTTTCGCACTGCGGTGCGGTTGTTGGTGACGATATTATTATACGATCCACGGTGGCGGGGGGAGACGGGATAGTTGTGAAACGAATTTTGAAATTTAATGTATATTATATCATTGTTATATGAATTGGTATTACGTTTTGATCGTTGTGTGTCACTGTGATTTCCTGGTTATAGATATAAGAGTATATATATGTATATATATATATATATATATATATATATGTATATATATATATATATATATATATATATATATATATATATATGTATATATATATGTATATATATATATATATGTATATATATATATATATGTATATATATATATATATATATATATATATATATATATATAGAGAGAGAGAGAGAGAGAGAGAGAGAGAGAGAGATCAACTAAGGCCATTAGATATATTAAGTCCATAAGTCCTAATGTGGGCGGTTGGATCAAGCAAATCAATGGCCAAGATTACGTAGTAAAACCCCACTCAACTAATATTTTTGATTTACCTCTCTCCTCTTGCCCACTAACCCATGCATGATACACTGTTATGTCCATCAGTCCATCATCATTTCCCTCCTCATTTTCTAGACAATTCAAAACAACTTGCGGGTATTTTTCCCTCTATTTCCTGTCATTTCGTCTTCCTTTTCTTTCTTCACTTTGCTGATAACTCCATTTTCATCACTACCAATTAACTCCATCTCAACAGACGCCATTTTCATCACTACAAATTAATTCCAACTCGCCTGAAAACTCGCCTGTCTCCATTTTTTTATAAGGTATTTTTTCCATTCCTTATTTAGTGATTTGTAGTTTATTTTTTGTTAATTATTGCCTTTGTTAAACTATCATAAAAAGAGTTCATTTGATTTTTCAATCTTCAATTATGGGTTTGCTGATGTTGATTTGTTCAATTGTTAATTATGGTTGTGCAGATCAAATTCGAGGTCATTTGATAATTAACAATGGTTTTTGCCAAGAAAAATGCCAAGAAATCTTCCAAGAAATCTGAATCAAAGGTAAAAAATCTCGTCTTGTTGGTATAACTCTTATAGAATGATGTATAACTTCAATTAAATATCTGTATAACTCTAATCCCAATTGTTTGTCATCTACAGATGGATTTTGTAGAAAGTATTGACACGGGACTTGATATCCAGGTTAAAAGTTTTGATTTTGATTTATACGTTACTAGATGTATAACTTTGGTTACTAGATTTATAACTTTAGTACTCAATATGTATAACTCTGGTTACTTAATGTAAAACTCTGGTTACTAGATGTATAACTTTAGTACGCAATATGTATAACTCTGGTTACTAGATGTATAACTCTGGGTACTAGTTGTATAGCTCTTTTGATTCTGTGACCAACTCCTTTTTCATAATGTCAAACTCTAATTGTTATATGTATAACTATACTTCTAATTAGTTTCAATGCATAGAGTTATACAATATATGCCTACAGTTTTACATTTTATACCTGGATTTATACAATATATAGCTAGAGTTACACAATTTATACTTTGGAGTTATACATTAGATGCCTGGAGTTATACCTAGAGTTATACCTGGAGTTATTCCTGGAGTTATACACTATATCGTATATGTTTACGATTATACATTTTATGGCGAGTTATACATTCTATGGCTAGAGTTATACATTATATGACCATAGTTATACTTTCTATTGCTAGAGTTATACATTATATGACTTTAGTTTTGTAATGTCTAACTTTTGTTATTATATGTATAACCGTATTGTTATTCGTATAGCTAACTTTCCGATTATCTCTTCTTTTTACAAGGGTGCTTATTCCAAGGTTAAAAGTTTGACTTTTGTTATAACTGCAGTCATTTGTTGTATAACTCTGATTACATGTTGAATAACTTGCTTTGTCATAATGTATCACCGGAGTTATAAAATATTTGCCTAGAGTTGTACATTTTATTCCCGGAGTTATACAATATATGCCTAGAGTTATACAAGATATAACTTTAGTTTCGATTGTCTCACTTTTGTTATTATATGTATAATGCATCTTTGTTATTCTCGTATAACTCTCCCGATTATCTCTTCTTTTGTTTATCACTCTGATTATATGTATATGTATAACTGTCATCGTTAATCAATCCCTATTTGTTTTGTCACTACTGGATGGATGATGTACCAACTACTGAGAAGGGACCTGATTCCCAGGTTCAAAGTTTGACCTTTTTATAACTGTTGTCATTTGTTGTATAACTCTGATTACATTTTGAATAACTTTTGATGTCAGAATGTATAACTCTTGATATTTTCTTATTAACTCTATTATCAGAATTTATAACTTTACTTATATTTTGTATAACTCTGACTATCTATTGTATAACTTTAATTCACAGTATGTCTATTTCTTTGCTCCAAATATCTCTAATTGCAACTACAGCATGTCTAATTTTGTGTGTTGTCCTTGCTTTTCCCCAGATGGTTGAGGCCAAGCCAAGGGTTAAGAGGGTGCATGAAATCACGGTTTCGTGTCGACCTAAAAGACTTGTCTCTCTCATTGAAAAGTTGAATGAGGATCAGGTGTCCGCTGTTAAGAAAATTGGGTTTGGTGGCCTTTTGGAGCTTAAGATTAGCAGCTTCCCACTTGCACACGTGCGTCTATTCTTGGAGTCCTTTCTCGATGGGTCATATGTGTTCGTGGCTTCTCGGAAGAAGGAGTTTATGATCGATAAGCATGACGTGCATGATTGTTTCTTGATACCTTTTGGACCCAACCGTCTCCGTTGGTACATCGGTTCAGAAGGGTCCAACGATCCCAAAAATAAGGAGCTGAAGGACAAATGGCGGGAAGCTTATGGGGTGGGCAAAGCAAATAGTTCA
Organism: Silene latifolia; assembly: GCF_048544455.1. NCBI lineage: Eukaryota > Viridiplantae > Streptophyta > Magnoliopsida > Caryophyllales > Caryophyllaceae > Silene > Silene latifolia. Next base: position 321,178,645 of record NC_133537.1, read on the forward strand.
ATAAGTTTAGGGAAAGTTCACAAGCAACTTATGGAGTACGAGGAGGCGGACGATCATTTTTGCCGGCTATTTGTTTTGTTCTCTATGTCTTCATTCCTCGCACCCACCCCAAACAACGGGATAGATTTGAAGCTGTTAAGGGCTATAGATGATCCTAAAGCCATTCCCCATTTTGACTGGTGCTCTTATATATTGGAAATGATGGTGAAAGCGGGGACAGACTGTAAGAAGGGGGTTACGATGTTGGGTGGTTGTATCCCCTTCCTCATGATAAGCTACTTTCAGCGATATGATTACAAGGGTAGGCCGTGCCTCCACGATCTACCTTTGATTAAGCATTGGGATGAATCTTCGCTTGTAGATAGGGTAAAATTTGAGGTGGCTCAAGGGGGATTGGGCACTTTAACTTTGTCTAAGACCAGGTATCCGAGGTGCCTTCAAGATCCCTCTTATAGAAGGAGTTTGGACAGTATCAGCCTTAGCGACCCGGGTGAACCCAAACTATTGTTGCTATCAGGCCCCCCACCCCCTCTCTCCTGCTCAACTTCTGAGAAGAAGTTCATTCAGATCGAACTACCAGCTGGTGTCGAGGATAACCAGGAATTGAAAGCTAGGGCTGTCGATGTAAGTTCAAACTATTATATTTTGGAGCTTACTGTACTTCTTCAATGCAACGTACCCATCTATTATAATATAACTAACTTACTGTACTTCTTCAATGCAGCGGACTCACGAGCTCTATCTACAGATGCAAAGGAACGCTATTGTGTTCTATTCAAGGTACGCAGATGCAACCGCAAGGATCAAAGCTGTAACTAGTGATCCGACGGGCCTAAATCCTAGTCAGGCCTCTCAAGAATTCTTTGAGGGTGAAAAGATTCAAAAGTACGTCGCCCGGGCTTTAACGACAGTTGCAAAAAGGCTCAAGGTTTCTGTTGGTAACGCTCCTGCATTTGGAGAGGTAGTTAGGGAGTCCCCCAAAAAATATGACGGAATTGATTCATCTACGCGTCAAATAAGTGAAGTTTTGTCTAGTCTCGCCAATGATGGGGGTGGCAGGGGTGGTAACCCTCATGCTGAGCCGCGTGGAGAGTCGGACAAGGTCGACGCGTCAACGAAATCAGTTGCAGTTTCATAGTCAAAGATTATGGAGGAAGTGGGAGGTGATACAGTAGTTTCTAATCCGTTGTCAGATGCTAGCCCAGGGTTAGAGGATCAAGGTGTGTGCACCCCTGTCCAAACTGTCAGAGAGCTGTTGTTGGAGGCGAATTACACCGTGGAGGAAATTGAGCAAGCTTACGGCCGGTCAGAGGACGCTGAAACTCGGCTCGGGGCAGGTGATGAGGTGCATGGGCACGTACACGGGGAGGGATTGAAAGAAAATGTTGAAAATGTTGAAAGATTGTCAGACATTGACCATGAAAGATTATCAGACATTGTAGACCAAGCTGACGGGCCGCCAGAGGATGCTGAAACTCTGCCCGAGGTAGTTGATGAGGTGCATGAGCAAGTTCATGGGGAGGGTGTGAAAGAAAATGTTGTAAGATTGTCAGACAATCAACCGTCAGATAAGGAGATGGAAAAATCTACGGTCCCATCATTTCCAATGGAGACACAAGAATTGATGGAGTGTATGTTTTCTACTGCTGAAATGAAGGAAGCTTTATGTGGACTTCCAGCGTACGGGAGTGGTCCTGATGGCGAGGTAAGTTTGTTAATTTTCGCTAAATACTTTTTATACATTCGTAGTTTTTGTTAAATTGGTCGTGTATAACTCTAAGTTGATAAAGTATAACTTTGTTGGAACTTATGATGAGGCCTTGTAACTATAGTGCCACTGCAACGGCCGTTTGGTACAACTCTTAACCAGTATATGACTACAGTTATACAGTATATGACTAGAGTTATACAACATATGCTTTGGAGTTATACATTATGATGACTGGAGTTATACCTAGAGTTATACCTGGAGTTATTCCTGGAGTTATACATTATAGTGTTTATGCTTACAGTTATACATTTTATGGCCAGAGTTATACATTCTATGCTTACAGTTATACATTTTATGGCCAGAGTTATACGTCTGGTACAACTCTTAACCATATGTGTATAACTCTTACTCAAATATGTATAACTCTGATAGCATATTTTTAACACTTCACACGTGTATAACTCTTACCCGTCTATGTATAACTGTAATTCATTGGGTTTGTAGCTCTGTGACCCAATTGTCTCACTTTTAGAGTTATACCTGTAATTTTTTTGATACAAAAGCATGGTGTTTAATTTTATTATTTTTCATTCAGGCCACTATTCAAAATGATGTAATTGAGAATGTTGAACAACATTCTAACAATGGGGGTGTAAACGTAGATGTTATCGAGGGTGCGGAGATCACCCCGGGGAATCCTTCAACGGAATGGAGTGGAAATCAAATCCCTCTGACTTTCATGAGCACGGCAGATGTGAATGAGGCATTTGCCGGGGTTGAGGAGCGAACGATTGGTGCTGCCAAAGAAGGTTTGGTAGTTGAAATCGCTGGTGCTAGGGTTGAGCCGGTTGCACCACTCCCACCCCCTATTCATGTGCCGCGATGTGACATGATCCACCATCCTTTCTTACTGCATTCAACCGCCCCCTTCCGTGTATGGACATTGTACCCGAGAACCTAGGTTGTTCTCGAGGATTGCGGGCACCCGAACTCGATCAAAGACGTATGCTCGCGTTGTTGCGATTTAACAAGGAACGTTTGGGACGGTGTTCAGGGTGAGGAAGGATTTAATGGATTATGTCTTTGATCAATTCCACGTCCATAATAAAGAGTAAGTAAAAGATAAGTTTTACCTATATTTCAATACGACAGTCAAACAGGCCATGAATCTTTCCCCTTGCTGCGTGTCTCATTTTTGCTAATCCTTTGTAGGGAACAATTGGCCATATATCCCTGTCCAAACTGCATAACGCTTATTGATCTTCAGACGTTGATGCCCGGGTCTCAGATTATGGCCAATGTCATCGATCTTTGGTCAGACTACTCAATCGCCTTACGCACGCGAACACCGCAATTGCTTTCAAGTTCGCGCTGTTTCTTTGGCCTAGGTCACGCTGTAAGTGTGCTCGAACTCCGCAAGTTATTTTGTGACAAACTGTACGTAACTTGTGATACAAGCTGCCAACCCCCGTCTATCATTTTTATAGGACCTAGCAATTGCAATTTGGCAAGGCAGGAAGAAAAACTTGGTTGTTGATAATTCTGAAGGCTTTTGTGCCTCGTGGGACATGTGGCAAGAGTCGTGTTCTAGTCCATTCCAACTGGACTCCGATATGGTGAGCTCAGATATCAATATAGAGACATTTACATACTGGAATTATACATTATTTGCCTAGAGTTTTACAGTATATGCTTAGAGTTGTACAATATATGCTTTGGAGTTATACATTCTAGGCCTGGAGTTATACCTAGAGTAATACCTGGAGTTATACACTACACTGTATATGCTTACAGTTATAGATTTTATGGCTAGAGTTATACATTCTATGGCAAGAGTTATACATTATATAACTTTAGCTTTCAGAATGACTAGAGTCATACGTTCAGTATTCTGAAGTTATACATTATTTTGTCTAGAGTTATACAAAGATATGCTTAGAATTTGATGAGTGGCTAACTTCACTCCATAACTCTAGGCATATAATGTATAACTTTAACCATAGAATGTATAACTCACTACACATAAAGTACAACCGTAAGCATATACGTATAATGTATAACTCAGGCATCGCATCGCACATAATGTACAATCGCAAAAATATATTGTATAACTCTAGAAATTGAATGTACAACTCTAGACATATAATGTATAACTCTAACTATAGAATGTATAATTCCAACTACGCACAATATGTATGCCTCTAATCTGCTAATTATGTTTTATAACTCTTAGATTTTTTGTGCATGTTTGTAGGTTTTCGTCCCCATTAGTTAATCGGCGATGAAGATCATTACTCTTGCACTTGCATAAATTTCCTCTCCGAGCAGATCGAGTACCTTGATAATCGTTCTTACGAGGACGATCTTCTGAAATTACCATACGGAGGGATTGCGCGTATTCATCGTAAGTCTTATAAAACCGGTGACTAGATTAATTACCACTCCATTTATTTTGTTAATTGGTCTTCCCCTTTTAAACGCCTTGCCTAATTTCCGCTTGGCCGATGCAATGGGAAAGTATATGGCCTACAAAGGGCTCGACAAAGGCAAGAAAGTTGAAGGGTTTCCTTTTGTCAACATTAAATTCAATGGCAGGGATCGGGACATACATCGTCAATGACTGCGTGGTCTTTACGTCATGGTTCATATGTTCTTTGCACCGTGGAGAGCCATTCGATCGTACCATAGGGACAAAGGAAATCAATGACCTCATGCGAGCGGAAATTGCTGCAACCATTGTCCTCAGTGACATTAACTTGGACAGTGGGAAGTCTGTGTTATCCAGGGTAATGACTTTTAAGGAGCTTAAAGACCGTGAAATGGAGGGGGAGGGTGATAAACAGAGGCTAGCCAAGCAACACAAGTGGAAGGAAGAGAGGTGTTGGAATCGCCGGGGAGAACTGTTCTGCTAAACGACCTTGCTCTAAAGTCAATTCAACCTATCAGACTCCACCTTCCTAAGTAGCCCTGGGCCGGACGCCGTGTAGTCGGGCCCTCTCAGCTGTTAATAGCCGCTTCCGGGGTAAGGGCGATGGCCTTGGTTGCACCACATATTGCGGGGAACCAGACGCCGACCTTACAGTGGTCGCCAAGATGCTGAAGTTGAACAAGGCATTAATTAGGGATATCCTGGTGTATCGCAAACAAGTGGTTGATTACGTTTTCCTTGATGACTACAAATTTCCAAATGAGTAAGCTGTCTAAAATCCTTTTGTTTTATCATATTAAGTTTTATCAATATAGAGACATTTCCATACTGGAATTCTACATTATTTTGCGTAGAGTTTTACAGTTTATGCTCAGAGTTGTACAATCTATACTTTGGAGTTATACATTAGAGGCCTGGAGTTATACCTAGAGTAATACATGGAGTTATATGTTTCATCACTGAAGTTATATATATCGTTAATGGAGTTACACATTCCTAAACTGCAGTTTATACGTTTCATAGTGAAGTTATGCAGTCATTTTAATAGCGATTACCTTCCCATTTAGTATACGTTATAGCTTCGATTAACACTTTGTCCGAACTACAATGAACCACTTGTGAGTTATGGCCGGCACGGAACAATTAATAGGTTGCAAATGTTGTCTATGCTCCCTGAGACGCCAATGGATGAAAATGTGATTGAGTGTTGGTCCTTGTTGCTTAATCGATTGGAGGTAGAGGATTGCGCTATTTTTCGTTCGTCTTTCTTCGGCATCCGTCATACGGTATGGTCCTAATCAATCCTTTAATATGCTATAAGAGTTTCACATACCCTCTTTAAAACTTTCACAGTGGAAAATAAGTCTAAAGTTATACATACCCTCCATGGAGTTAAACATTTTGTTTTGAGAAGTTATTAACAACCAGTATGAACTTAGGCATTCTTCATTATGCTATAAGAGTTACTGTGCAACTCCAATGCACAACCCCTATAACTCCTCTGGTATCCTCACACATATACTTCTACTTGAACAAGAAACAATCTTGAGCCTTGTACGAAACCATGTCCAATAAACACCGGACACCGAAAGGTTGTATAATATGTGGGACGTCTTCCGAATCGACTGTGGCAAAGATTTCAGCTTGAAGGCTGATTTAATCTTGTACCCATTAAGATTGAAGCCCATTATGCATGTGCGTGTATCAACTTTAATTCTAGGACGATTGATCTTCTGGACAATAAGTACTATTCAAGTCCGGGCCAATCGGAGATATGCAAAGCGTGTCACGTTATTGTAAGTAGAATTAAATTGTAATTATGTTCAACTAAAAAGTGTTGTCACCGCTTTTAGAATTTCACTTTTTGACATTCTTGTCTGTGCCAGGCGAGCCTCATGAGCGACTACCTGGAGTCTAGGGACGACGAGAAGAACAGAGGGAAAGACATACCGGCGTTCCAGTTCCGTCAGATCCAGTTTGCCTTGCATAAGCAAATGATCAACGACACCGAATCTGGCTTGTTCGCCATGATGCACATGTTAATGTACGAGGGTGATAGTTTTGGTCACGTTGATCTCGAGAGGAAGGTGAACCGTCGATATTTGGTGATCCAGTTGGCAGCGACGCTTGTCCTAGCTGACATGAACATCATCGGAGAAGGAGTTCTGTCCAAGGTCAACGGTTTCATTGCCGAGAAATTACAGATCCTGAAGCAAGTATAAGCCATTTAAAAGCGGCAGCGGAGAGCGAGATAAAAAACCTGCGAAAAAATAGAATGTATTTCCTTTGATTTTGTATTCTCTTTTTTTGCAACTCTAGTATGTTGTCAAGAAACTCCTTAACAACTTAGACAACTTTTTGGAATAGATTATTACTATATCATCTTGGTCAGTCATAATTAAAATCCAAGTTTTACAGATAAGTATTAGAGTTATACATGATGTGGAGTAAAGTTATACAAATTATGTACAGGAGTTATACAACACATGACTGCAGTTATGAAAAAAAGGCAAAATTTATTAGACAGCTAAGAGTTATACAAAAAATATCAAGAGTTATACAAACTGTGTACAAGAGTTATACAACATATGATTGCATTTATGTAAAAGGCAAATTTTATTAGACAGTTATGAGTTTTACAAAAAATAACAAGAGTTATACAAATTGTGTACAAGAGTTATACACTCTGTGAAGTACAGTTATCCATATATGGGTAAGAGTTTTACTTAATTCGTTCTTAAAGCCACTTTTAAATATTGGATATTTTGCCATGAACAGAAGTCATCAAAATTGTGTAAAAGAGTTATACAACATTAGCTTGAAATTTCACACACCATATTATCAAGTTATACAACGGAAGGTGCAATCCCCTTCAAAATAGAAAAAGCTAGCTATTAAATACCCCTTCCATCTCACCAGATTTTTTACCTTTTAAAGAAAAAAAGATTGTAAATAATTTGTTGAGACGGAGGTATTTTTCTACTGCCTACTACTACAGCATGTTAAGTTTCTCTATTCTTCTTCTTCGTCGTCTTCTTCTTCTTCTTCTTCTTCCTCTTCTTCCTCTTCTTCTTCTTCTACTCCTTCAGATGCTGGTGAAGACGGTGGATGCTCAAAGAATGGGTTAGGGCAGTTCCGTTTATCGTGGTGTGCCATTTGTTTACAGTTATTACACAAGAGTTTTGGCTTACAAGCCAAGGCAATGGCTTTCGCCTTAGCAGAAACCATTCTTTTACCGCTGCCTTTGTTTTTCGATTGTTTTGGTGGAAGTATCGTTACCTCGTCACTGGCGGGGCAACCAAGGATTTGCTCGAATTCCTGCTGCTTAGTTAAATCTTTCTTGTACGGTAAAAATTTCTCCTTGAACTCTCTAATTAAGGAGGTTAAGTTCACAACTTCAGTCACACTCGTGCAACGAAGTAAACCAATGGTTGCATGAACTTCTGACCACAACTTCACCATCGCAACTTCTTTTCCATCAGCGCTACTATTAGAATCCGTTTGTTCACCATCACATTCTGATAATCTGAATTGCAATGCATCTTTTCTCCATCTTGTAGAAACGTAATCATCTGGAATTGTCTTCTTCCCGTTAGCCGACAAAATCCATACTATATGTCGGCACAGATATCCCATCCTTTCAAACATCATACAGCTGCAACGTGTAGCCAGTGTACCTGTAATAAATTTAAATTATGCCATTAGTAGTCTTATACATATAATAATAAGAGTTAAACATTATCAACGTAGAGTTATACATATGGCAACAAGAGTTATACATTCTGAAAGCTAAAGTTATTCAAACTCTAATCAGAGTTATACTACAAATAGCTGCAGTTCAGTGAAAAATTGAATAAATTCTAATGTTATTCTGAAAGTAGATTTTTACATATGGCAACAAGAGTTATACATTCTGAAAGCTAAAGTTACTCAAAATGTAATCAGAGTTATACTACAAATGACAACAGTTCAGAGAAAAATTGAATAACTTCTAATGTTATTCTGAAAGTAGAGTTATACATATGGCAACAAGAGTTATACATTCTGCAAGTAGAGTTATGCATATAATAAGAAGAGTTATACATTCAGAAAACTTAAGTTATTCAAAATGTTGTCAGATTTATACAGCAGATAACTGAAGTTCAGTAAACAATTGTATAACTTCTATGTTCAGACCATGTAACTTTGGCACTATATCTAGCAACTTTAGTCAAGTACCACATAAAGTTTATGCCAAAATGTTGTTACCTGGGTTGTACTCTACGTTGAAACTTTTCTGTCTGATTGAATCCTTTACGACAGTCACTTCAACTCCATCGACTTCAGCATAGCCCCCGGTCTTACATGTATCGATTGAGCAAATGACCTCTACTTGGAATTCCTTGAAAACCTCACGGGTATAAACATTTGACGCATATTCCTCTATGGGTAAATGCGTCCCCGTTGCCGGTGTTGAGTGTCGGTTTTCATGGTCAAGTCTCTTCTGCGTATGCCGTTGATGGTCCATAGCGCTTTCAAAATGCATCCAAAACTCCACTAACGCATTCGACTTCGCTCGAACTTCTTAAAAACTATTACTGCTCTCTGATCTCTGGGTTGTCCTCATTACACCACCCATGTTCAAGTCCCTGCAATGTGCCATCACCCATTGGCTCCTTTTATCGTACGCTTCTGTAAACCACTCTTCGTTCACAAGACCATGCGCTTCCATTATTTCTGCCCACCTACAGTCAAAGGCGTCTGCTTCTAGGTTGTCGTCCCATATAATGTTGTTCAATTTCTCAAGGAATTCCTTATAATCCTCCCTTGTCACCCCGAACTTCGATGGCACCTTGTTCATTATATGCCACATGCAAAATCGGTGGCGTGCAGTCTTGAAGGCAAGGGGCGGCCTTAATAATGCCCGCATCCCGATCGTGATAATGTACTTGGGTTCCTTTCCACCCATAGCATTCAAAAACCTGTTGAAAACCCACTGGAAGGATTCATGGTCTTCATGGGCAATCAATGCCCCACAGAATGTCACTGACCGCTTATGGTGATCTATGCCAGTGAATGGCGTGAAAATCATATCGTACTTGTTTGTTGAGTATGTTGGGTCGCGACGACTTTGCGCATCTCCAAAAATGGAGTAGTTCCTTCTAGCGGTTCTGTCAGCCCATATTGCCCTTCGAAGGCTGTTATCCTTGTCAACTTCATAATCAAAATAAAACCCCTGCCTATTTTGTGCCATATTCTTGAACCGGTCAATGAACAATTGACCGTCCCGTTTATGGATGAAGCACTTCACATCTCGGTGGAAGTTCTTAAAATCAGTTAAGGATGCACCAATGTTCTCGAACCCGTTTACGAGTTCCTTACACATGTTGTACGTCCTAGTTGCTCCTATCCTCAACTGCAGTGGACAACAAATCCCGATCGATTGCCGATTAATAACCAAGAATTCCTCAACTATAACTCTTTTTGACTTTTCTTATAACTTCATGAAACATATGCATAACTCCATTGATTGATTGTGCAACTTCTTATTATTTATAACTCTTAGGTTTACATAACTCTATCATCTCGGTGTATAACTTTAGAAGTTTGTCATTCAATTAGTGGAGGTTTGATTAATAGTAAACTAACCCTTGAGTTGTACATTATAAAGTACTTGTGAAAATCTTGTATGTTCCGCGACATCTTTTGAAACTGACGATCCTCACTCGATACAAGCTCGTGATTATGCCCCATGTGGAATCGGTCAATTACTAGTACTCCATTCTTCATAAATAGCCTGACATGTGCTTTACACCCTACCCTCTTGACTGTATATTTCCTCTGGTTTGCAGTTCTTTTTCCCCATTGCATTTCTTCTTCCCTAATCCCGGCCTCATTTTTTTTAAGTACTACCTCTCTTTTTGGGACATATGTGAATCCCTCTCTGTTGCAAACCAACAACTTTGACTTGATTTCACCGTCGCGCCATTTTTCGTCGAGTACTTCCGAACATCAAACTCGGACGCCAATGCATAAACTTTATAGAATGTCACTGCCTTTTCGATTTCAAAAAATTGTTGCCCTACACAAGGTGTAAACTCCGCTGCCAAATGCTTACAATACTCAGTTTTCGCTGCCTTACGACCATCTGAGCAGAATCAAACATCCATGAAATGATTAAGAAATACATAACTCTACGCATATACTGTATAACTCTATGCACAGACTGTATAACTCTGGGCACAGACTGTATAACTTTGGGTATATAATGTATAACTCTGACCATATCATGTATAACTATAGTCACACTCTGTATAACTCTAGTCCTTCGATGTATAACTCTAGGTAGATACTGTATAACTCTAGTCATACAATGTATAACTCTATGCACAGACTGTATAACTCTAGACACAGTTTGTATAACTCTAGTGATACAATGGTAACTCTAGTCACAGTCTGTATAACTCTAGTTATACATTGTATAACTCTAGTCACAGTCTGTATAACTCTAGTCATACAATGTATAACTCTAGGGACAGACTGTATAACTCTAGTCATACAATGTATAACTCTATACACAGTTTGTATAACTCTAGTCATACAATGTATAACTCTAGTCACAGTCTATATAACTCTAGTCCTACAATGTATAACTCTAGTGACAGTCTGTATAACTCTAGTCATACAATGCATAACTCTAGTGACAGAAAACAGTGGCACTGCATAAGTACACTGTATTATTGAAGTTATACATATACGTGTCACAGTTTTACATAAACCCACTGAAGTTTGCCATCATTTTTTACCATGAACAAAAAGAAAAAACAAATCTAATGAACAATGATGAACACAAATGAAATAACTACAAGCTACAATAATGAACATCAATCCAAAATTACATATAACGAACATCAAGTATTCTTGAATATCAAGCTACAATAATAACGTAGACACAAATACAAAAGCAAACAACTCACCATCGAAGGCAACTTCAATCTGCATATGATCCATTTCACAAACACTCACCGTCATTTTGATCGTCTTTCTCTGATGAACAATGACAATATTTTGATCTTCAACAAAGCGAATGAATGTTAACGGATGAACAATAAAGTACTTTATCTGATAACAATTAATTATCTAATGATCAAAGAAGTAGTTTTACGATTGGGATGAAATTTCTCTTCCTTTTTGATGATTTATCTTTGGATTTTACAGATTTAGGTGAATTTGTATGGTGATTTTTATGGGTTTTGCTTGTGTGAGAGGTTTTGAATGGTGAATTAAGAGGGAAAGCATGCAAACTGATATATTTGTGTTTGTTTAATGCTTTTGTACGTGGGATTTGTACCAAAAATAGAATGAAAACAGTGTGCGGTGGACCCTCTTTCATACAACAACCATTTTTTTTTTTGCTCTAAAAACGCCCCCTCTCTCCTTATCTCATCCCTTCAATCCCTTCATCCAAGGGTTCTTATAAGGACTTAGGGCCTTATATGGTATCAAGGCCTTATAAGAACCCTTCTCTCTCTCTCTCTCTCTCTCTCTCTCTCTCTCTCTCTCTCTCTCTCTCTCTCTCTCTCTCTCTCTCTCTCTCTCTCTCTCTCTCTCTCTCTCTCTCTCTCTCTCTCTCTCTCTATATATATATATATATATATATATATATATATATATATATATGATGAAGTGGAATTTTAACTATAGTCATTGTGTTAATATATTTCATAGACTTTTGTTAGTAAGGTATAGTTGTTATAGTGCTTACGAGCTTGGCTTGGATGAATCCTTCATTGACTTGTAGTGACAAGTAGTTAGCGGAATATGTGTTGTTTTTAGCTAGAAGCTACATGTGGTCCATAATTTTTGTTGGGATAGTAGGAGTAGCGTGTTGAGAAGGTGTGTTATATTGGTGTACGGGCGAGTTCGGTAGTAATAAAAAGGAACCTTGAAGGACCTCTTTTGCGTACAAGAACCTTGGGTCTCATGTTGTTTTGTCAGGGTAGTTGTGCGAAGTGTGGAGAATGGATTAGGCCGAGGATTTTTCCATGAACTTTAAATGGTGAGAGGTAGGATTGGTAGTATGTCAATTGTTATAGAGATTATTTCATGTGGGAATAGCTATCGGTGTTTATAGTAAGCGATAACCGATTATCGGCGGGACGAGATGGTGTTAATGAACAAAAGTAGGTAAAGACATAGTACGGAGTGGACATTTTGTGGTATTACTTGTCGGAAAGGAAAGAAATCATAAAGTAAAGTTGCAGTCGTGTATAATTGTGAGAGTATTGAGGTTGTTGACTGGAAATAGACTTTATAGTGTTGAGTGTGAGCGAATTTCGGGGACGAAGTTCATTTTAAGGAGGGGAGAATGTAAATTTCATTTTGATAGATGCCCTTATTTTGTGAATATCATTAGTATTGGAGTGTAAGTATTGTGGGGCGCATAGTGACAATGATAGACCGAACGTGATTTTGGTCGTGATGCTTGGAAGTCGGGTAGTGTCGTGAAGCTTGATAGGTAGAATGTTGCGGTGGTGTGAGCCACATGTGAAATTGACCTTATTCTTTGAGTTAGTGATATGAGTTGTTGAGACCTCTTTCGTGTTAGTGTTTTTTTAGCTTTGTGAGAGAAGAGTAAGGTCGAAGGTGTCTTGTGAGAATCGTGTATGACCTTCGGGGACGAAGTTCGTTTTAAGGGGGGAAGACTGTAATAACCCATACTTTCTTAGCGGTGTACTCGGCCGAGTAAAGCAGAGTACTCGACTGAGTGGCACTCACTCGACCGAGTGAATGGACCGAGCGCTCTCTGGGAAGTTAACCTAACTTGTGTTGTGTGCCACTCGGCCGAGTGGTTGGTGCCCTCGACCGAGTGCACGGAACCAGCCTTGTTTTCGCGTGTGGGCTTTGTGTTATTGGCCTTTGGTATATAAGCTTCCTTTCACATTTTTTCCTTCATTCTAAAACCCTAAACTCCCTCTCTACTCTTTAAACTCTCTCTAAATTCCTCAAAATCCCACATAACTTTATCTTCTCAAGATCTCACCTTGTGTTGAAGATTTGCGTTCAAGATCCATCCTTTTTCAGTTGTTTACATTTGTAAATGATTATTTACCCTTTCTTCCTTTATTGATATTCTTAGTGTAATACTCTGTATTTAATAAAAAAAAAAAATAATAATAATAATAATAATAATAATAATAATTTATTTATACGAGTTATGTTGAGACGGGATAATAATAATAATAATAATAATAATAATAATAATAATAATAATAATAATAATAATAATAATAATAATAATAATAATAATAATAATAATAATAATAATAATAATAATAATAATAAAAATAAAAATAATAATAATAATAATAATAATAATAAAAATAATAATAATAATAAAAATAATAATAATAATAATAATAATAATAATAATAATACATTATACATGTATTATACTCTCACCATACATATATACATATTACCCCATCCAACCAACCTTATCCAATTGAAATCCACAAAAATCCACTATCAATTAGAGAGAAAAAGAGAAGAAAAGGGAGATTGTATTCCGTCACCTCGCCTCGAGATCGTAAGATAAACCGTCTTAAACTAGTTTTTACATTATTTATTTAAGACCATTGACCCGCCTTGACCCCGACTCATCTTTGACCCGTATCCTTGACCACCGTTGACCGTGTATATGGGCGTTTGACCGAGTTGAAATATGGGTTTTTGTGGGTTTGTGTGTCGCGGGTTAGGGCGTGGGTTTTGAAGGGGTTGCGGGTTGGTTTGGGTATGAATATGGGAAGATCTAGGTCGAGGGTGGTGAGAGGTGTCGAGTGGTGGTGGTGGGTGGTTGTAAGGGTGGCTGTGGTGGCCAGAATAAGGGGTAGAAGGAGGGTGTACGAACGGGGTGTTGTTGTTGCATCGTTGCTTGTTGTTGCTGCTGCCGTGTTCTTGTTGTGGCTGCCGGTGGTTGCCCCATCGTGGTGGGTGACCCTTGAACCCACCGTGGTCAGGCCGGTGCATTGGTGGTGGTGGCGGCCACGGTGGTAGGGGTTTGTGTGGGTGTGTCGTGAGGAGGGTGTTGGTGTTGGTGTTTGTGGTTGTTGTGGGTAGTGTCGGCAGTGGTGGCCGTGGTTCTGGCCGTGGCCAGTGGTGGTGGTCCACGGTGACAGTGGAGGTGGTTTCGGGTTAAGTCGGGTTTTTGAGTAAATAATTAAGACGGGTTGTATTTTAGTTATTGATTTGTTTACGTTTATGTAATTCACTAAACATTTATATTAATAAAATGTTCTTTTATTGAAGTTTTGAAACACTACCTCGGGAAACCGATATGGAAACGCTCCAATTATCTTGGCCGGATAATCGGGGTGTTACAAAGTGGTATCAGAGCAACGATTTTGGAACCTAAACCAATGAACCAAAAATTAACCTAGGAGAGTCTAAGTAAAATGAACCTGACATGAGTACAATAGGAGTTCGATTTTGGATGGGTAGGCGCCCTCATGCCAAAGCTAGTGCCTATCGTCTCAGTTGGACACTACAGGGGTAGTTAGGAGTATGAGAATCGTGATGTGAATCGTAATATGAATTCATCCGTGTTATGGTATTAATGTATGTTTGAATATGGCATGGAATATGATCATTAGTGAAAGTGGCATGAATATATGTATGGTGAGAGTATAATACATGTATAATGTATTATTATTATTATTATTATTATTATTATTATTATTATTATTATTATTATTATTATTATTATTATTATTATTATTATTATTATTATTATTATTATTATTATTATTATTATTATTATTATTATTAGTATTATTATTATTATTCCGTCTCAACATAACTCGTATAAATAAATATGATAGAATCGTTTATTTAGAATATGATAACATGTGATGGATGGATGAATTGAATAACGTGTTCTAAATATGATTATTGTGCTTTGATGTGAGGGACGGTAGTCCCAAATCTTGGCATGTAGATATCGTTTGCATGTTTGAGCTTGTTAATTTTGTTGTTAGAGTATAAATGGTGATGATTGTTGATAGAATAGTGATGCTTTTTGGGGTAATATACCAAGGATAGTGAGTGTGAGGCCAAACCCAACCGAGTAGAGTAGTACTTGAGCGAGTTGACCAGTGACTCGACGGAATGGATGCATCACTCGACCGAGTGGACAGTTCACTCGACCGAGTGGACAGTTCACTCGACCGAGTGGACAGTTCACTCGACCGAGTGGACAGTTCACTCGACCGAGTGAACCTGACACTCGACGGAGTGGACAAATTTGAGAAATTGGAAAACTTCTGGAAAGTTTCCACTCGATCGAGTAACCTGTCACTAGACCGAGTTGAGTTGCACTCGACCGAGTACCCTGAGTACTCGACCGAGTGGGCCTGTTTAGTCGAGAAACTTGTGTAAAATTTGTTTTCCTACCTTATCTTTTCGTTTCTACCTCGAAGCTCGTAACTTCGGTATTGATTTATCTTAAAATGATTCAAAATTTTCATATTGTGATTTATTGTTTGAATTACATCTTGCTAATCCACTTTTCTTGACCCATTTTCTCAAATTTCGACCATGTAGTTGAATTCATCTTCTTAAATTTGCAATTCGAAATGTTTTATATATACACATGCTTATTCAAATTTTATCAAATAATTGCATGACTTTGTTCAGTTACATAGTAATGGTTGATTTTCTATGTCATTAGAGTGGTCAAAAATCGAATTTTTATGATAAATTTTTTTTCCACCATGGATGAGCTTAGAAACTTGTGCTTTTGAGTCGATAACAAAATTTTCATGCTTGTTGTTGGGTCATATTGAACAAGAAAAGCTTAACACTTGTTAATGTCGGATTTTGACCTTGTATGCAAAAAATTTCAATTTTTAAAAGTTTTGACTTACCTTTCATTTTCATGAGTGAACATTGTTTTAATCGTCTTATAAAGACTACCGTTATCCCTAATAGTTTGGTATATTGTCAAAAAAAAATGAAGATTTTGTTGCATATTTTGCCTAAAATTTTGAATCAAGTAAGGAATATGAACAATTTTGATTTTAACCCAAATATAGTTTAATAGTATTATGAAGCTATAATATTATTTTGGAATTTTGTAATAAAAATGTGTGAATCAAAATTTTTTCGTCTTAAAAGTTGGCAAACTTCCCGAAAATGTTGTGAAAATATAAATATGCTTTGATTTTTCGCTCGTGAAGTACTTCGTTTATTCCTTATTATTCTAATCTTCGATTTCAACGTTTTGTGAAATCGTATATAAGAAAATTTTCGTCTTAAGATTTTTCTTTTGAAAGTGAATGATACAACTACCCAGATTTTTGATTTTTCTAAGTTAAATTTTGTACCAATCTAATAGTAATATTTTGAATTTGGCATGTAATGACATGCACCATTCTATGACGGATTTTTCCGTGTTAAAATTTTCGAGAAATTTGAGACAAATGACCTTTATGTTAAAATTTTAATATAGCATTTTGCATTTGAGTAAAATTGAGTAAAATTGGGTAATGAGAAAGAATATTTTACAAGTTAGTAAAGTGTTAAAGTTTAGTCTTGAAGTTGCATCGTTTTACAAAGTTCATCATATTTCAAGTGTGCTATTAGGGCAATTCTTTTGGTGTCGGCCATTGATTTCCTATCCCCTACCATGTTATTTAGTTTGCTACCTTTTCTTGTCCGTTCTAGATTATTTTGATTCTCATCACCCTATCCGTGAGTTAACCCGAGAGTTCCGGGCATAGAGTTGTGTGTGAGCCTGTAAGAGTGTTTTCTCACCCTAGCCTTAGGCATATGTTTCCGAAAAGATAAGTGATTTTGAATATAGTCATCAAGTTTGATAAATTGGGAACACGAGGACGGTAGTTGGCCCATGTAATGCTGTGAGTATGGTGAATTGATCATAAGAAATAACTTATAAATGATGAGTGGAGTGCAATCAAAATAGGATATTTAGCGGTTGTGTTGACTCATAGATAGTGAACACAATTTGAGACATGTGAGAGTGACCTTTTAGCACAACTCGGATGTTTTGGTTAGCGTATGGTTGAGCTAGAACTTGTGGAATTGATGAGGAAATAGTTGAGGTAGTCGGAGTGTCTAAAAGAGAGTGATAATATGAATTGCAAAAGTAGTTGGGGGATGTGATGTTTGGCTAAGGAGATAGTGTGAGTGTAATAAATAGTGATAAGATTTAGGAATCGAGAATATGAGAGAGGGAGTGCTATTACGAGAGATGAGTTGGACATTTTGTAAGTGGTAACCGACATTCAATAAGGAAATTGTGGTGAGTTTTCAGTGAATCAGTGTGAGGTGACCTAATCATGGATGAGTTGAGTTCTAATAATCGGGATATACATGGTTGTGGATTACGTAATACGAAGTTTGAGCTTATAACCGTCAGAGTAAGAGTGGGAAATAAAGTGACCGTTAACCTAAGTACATAGGAATGATGTGTGAAAGTGGTTGGGTCGGATTCCGACCTTGAAAGTGGTAGTATAAATTTTGTTTGTAAAATTGTCTCCCAAGC
This sequence comes from Silene latifolia, assembly GCF_048544455.1. Taxonomy (NCBI): domain Eukaryota; kingdom Viridiplantae; phylum Streptophyta; class Magnoliopsida; order Caryophyllales; family Caryophyllaceae; genus Silene; species Silene latifolia. The sequence continues at coordinate 321,196,327 of NC_133537.1, forward strand.
GTTATTGTGAAATGCCCACGGTGTGCATCGTCATTGTGTTGTTGTGCTAAAGTAAGTGGTGATGTTGTTACTATTCCTTGAGAGTGATGAGTGATTAGGTCGTGGCCATGAGATAGTGCAAACGTTGTGTTTACCGATGTGACTAGAGTGTCGCACTACGGTGCAATTGTTGGTGATGAAATGGTAGGTTTGTGCTGGTAGTATACCTTGGATGTTTTGTTTATGTTGTATAGTAATGACGGCCATAAGGCCGATATCTGTGTTTGATTCGGTTGTTTAATGGTATATGAGTCACCATCGGGATTTATTAGCATTTGTGTGATGAAATAGGAAGTTTGGAACCGAGTTGAGAATGGAAACATTCTGCCCCAGGTGGCACTTGACCGAGTGGTCCCCTAGACGACCGAGTGGTCGCCTACTCGGCCGAGTGACCTTCTACACTCGACCGAGTGGATTGCTATGATCCTTGTTTTTTGGACATTTGACCAAATATTGAGCATCTACCCTTTTGCGGTTTATATTAGTTGACTTGTGTTGGATGACCCTAATTGATCTTACATGTGATATGTGTGAATTGTTTACGCTTGATCATATGGTGTAGAATTTTGCAAGTAATGGAAAATCGTTGATTCGACATGAGTTGGTTGATGACAGAATTGATATGATAACCTTGTTTGATGTATGTTAATCGACGTGAGTTCATTTCGTTGCATAAAAGTAAGATGAAAAAAATGTAAGTTGTGTGTTGCATAGTGATCGTTTGCATGATTGTGATTGTAGTCTTCCGTATGAGCGGAAACGTTGGTGATAGATGGGAATGGATGTTGAAAACACATGTGTGATCATATGGTGGATTTGACGCGGTATATGTGTGGCATGGAATCCGGAAAATTGGGAATGTTGAGCATAGTTGAGTCACATGACTAGTGACGTTGTATCATTTGGCTGTTTCATAGAGTTTGCATGTTTATGATTGATTGGCATACATGTACATGTACGAGATTATACGTGATTTATATACGTATAGTAATGATCGAGTTATACCCCGAGACTTATGCGTGGACTTAGAACCAATTGAGTTGGGTGTTGTTATGGGATTAGGGTTTCGAACCGTGGGCGGGACCTTGTACCATGACGTTTGGGAGGCTCGTAGAGTAGGGTTATACCAATGGCATTGGAACTATATTTGATTTATTTATGGATTTGCAATAAGTATGAAAGAATGTGGAACCTGGAACATAGTCATTTGTGGAACTTAGGAACGAGTGTATGAGACTGTATTTTTGAGCATGATAGTTGAACTTCGGGAAGAAGTTCTCTTTTAGGGGGAGTGAATGTAACAATTTAGAAATTTAGGAAAGAGAAAGTACAGAATGTGAAAAAGTAGTGAGAATCGAGTGAAGAACTTTGGGATGAGTGTGATGTTTAGAAAGAGCGTATACGGTTGATAAACATGTGATGTGCGAGAGAATGCATGAGATTTGAGGAAATGAGAGAGTGAGGTGAACTTCGGGGACGAAGTTCTTTTTAAGGGGGGAAGATTGTAATACTCCGTATTTAATAATAATAATAATAATAATAATAATAATAATAATAATAATAATAATAATAATAATAATAATAATAATAATAATAATAATAATAATAATAATAATAATAATAATAATAATAATAATAATAATAATAATAATAATAATAATAATAATAATAATAATAATAATAATAATAATAATAATAATAATAATAATAATAATAATAATAATAATAATAATAATAATAATAATAATAATAATAATAATAATAATAATAATAATAATAATAATAATAATAATAATAATAATAATAATAATAATAATAATAATAATAATAATAATAATAATAATAATAATAATAATAATAATAATAATAATAATAATAATAATAATAATAATAATAATAATAATAATAATAATAAGGGTAGAGTTCCGGTGAGAACGGGGCTTATCGTGAGAACTGTGAGAACAACTCTCAACCGTCCATCAAATAAGACTCACTAATTTGAGATAAGACGCGTTTGCTCTTAAAATTTCATGGAAAACAAAAAATAAGAGTGTACATGTCAGCAATATCAAGCCTACGTAACAAAATCAAACCACACGAAACAAAATCAATCGATTTCATCATTAATCCTTCCTTAATTTGTAAATTTTTGTCTTTCGATATCAAATTTAGTGATATAAAATCGTTTATTCATCATCAATTGTTGTGTTCGAAGCACAAATCAGAGTCAATTTGTTCAAACTTTTGCATTCATCGGCTATTCAGTTATTTCAAGATCAAAACTTTGTAAGAAAAATCGGAATTGATTTGGTCATTCATCTGGAATTATTGTTTTCTACAGTCAATATTGAGGTATGTTCATTCAATATTATTTAATTCCTTTCTGAATCGTTGTTGAATTGATTTTATGATGATGTTAAAGTTGAATTTGATTAAATTCAACTTAATTTCGGATTTGATTAAATTTAGTTAACTAGATGTAATGTACAGAACCATAAAAACATTAATTTTATAATGAAAAGTGTTAAATTAGGGTTTATAGTTTGTTTGTTTGGTTTTAGAAGGATGATAAATGCAAATGTACTTTGTGGTGAGAAAAAATGTACTAAAAATAATTGGAAAGGAAAAGTGTGCAATTTGAAGTAACTGAAAAATAATTTTGCATGTAAAAATAATGTCTTTGTGTTGTCTTTGTACACGTTTCATAAGGAAATGTCCAATCAGTCTTAGTGAAATGTGCATTATATATAATAAGGATGTGCAAGTAATTATTACCTTTTGCAAATGGTCTTGCAACTGTTCAATATGTCAAATGACGGTTTGTAACTTGCTTAAGTGGTGAAAAGACACAACTATTCACATTAATTTGAATATTAATTCTAAATGTACATTATATTAATTATAAAAAAACATGTTCCATCAAATAAATTGTCCACTATCTATAGTATATTCATAATTTGCATTTTTACGATAATTAGGTGCAACTAAAATATCATTAAGCAATGTTTGGAAAATGTACATTATATTATATTTAAAGGTACATTAAATTATTTAAAAAAGAACATGGAACATTATTTGGAAAATAAATGTGCTTTCAGTTTAATTCAAATGTCCATTACGTATATTTATAGTGTGAATATCTTTGTTTTATGCGAGAGATTTAACTAACATAGATAACTTCTCCCAATTTATTAATTACCATGATTATGTTTGTGGCGGTTGAAAAGACACAACTGTTGTTCACCAAATTTAATCTCTTATACTTTGAATTAATCCACTATATAAACCAAGGAGTACACAATTACTTTTCCATCTTACCTTCATTTCTAAAACCTTTTCCAATAACCAAAACTTTTAATCTCTTCAGAAAAGTACTTAATTTTCTTAAAAAAAAAACAATGGACTACTCAAAATGCACGATAGTTGCCTACAAGAATGATGCTCACAAACAAAATTTCATAGACCATTATAGGGAATGGAAAGTAAGCCAGTTTTCTTCAAACTGGTTTGATGGAGATGACATTCATGTGGAGATGGATGTACCATCTCCCGAGAGTCCTTTACATTATTTCCTTACTACTCAACCTTTGCTCCGAATTTTGTTTGAGCGACTTGGGAGGGAGGAAAAGAAAAACATGGCAATGGTGTGCAAGGGCTGGTCGAAGTGGTTCCTTATAGGAATGGAGCCAGAGGTAAAGGAAAGGGATTATTAACGAGAGGTGGTTCGGGAACAAACAAAATGGTATAATCAGCTGTCACAAAGGATCGGCTCCTTGAAAGATTTCGCCTTTGCACGACTCTATCTAGTCGTGCAGAAATAATTAGACATCATAAACAACAAGCACGACAATTTAAAAACCAAAGAGAAGAATATGAAATTGAGGAGCGATCTGGTGATGAGGGTTATTATGACTCATTGTTAGATTGGTTTAGAAATATATTAAGTTAGTTTTCTATTTTATTGTTATTTTGTATTATCTTGTGTTTTTTTTTTTTCAGTATAAGCCTTAGTAGGCTTTATCATTTTGAAAGCCTTAAATGGCTTTTGTAAATATTTTACTAATATTAATGAAATAGTATTGTGTCTATTTGTTTGTTTTCTTGTCATTAGCATTCAATACATTTTATATATGCTCTATCAAAATGGACAACAATATTTCCTATGAACATTAGCAGTAAAATAAATGTTCCTTTAAAGGCATGATAATGGACATTCGAAGGAATACATTATATATGAACCTTTATTTGTACGAAATAACTTGCTTATGTGGTGAAAAGACGCAATTATTCACATTAATTTGAATATTACTTCTAAATGTACATTATATTAACTATAAAAAAACATGTTCCATAAAATAAATTGTCAACTATCTATATTCGTAATTTGCATTTTCTGATAATTAGGTACAACTAAAATATTATTAAGCACTGTTTGGAAAATGTACATTATATTATATTTAAAGGTACATTAAATTATTTAAAAAAGAACATGGAACATTATTTGGAAAAAAATGTGAATTCAGTTTAATTCAAATGTCCATTACGTATTTTCATAATGTGCATATATTGTTTTATGCAATAGATTAAAGTAACATAGATAACTTCACCCAATTTATTAATTACCATGATTATGTTTGTGTCAGTTAAAAAGACACAACTGTTCACAGAATTTAATCTCTTATAATCAATTAATCCACTATATAAACCCAAGAGTACACAACTAGTTTTCCATCCTACCTTTTTCAATAACCAAAACTTTTAATCTCTTCAGAAAAGTACTTAATTTTCTTAAAAAAAAAAAAAACAATGGACTACTCAAAATGCCTGATAGTTCCCTACAAGAATGATGCTTACAAACAAAATTTCATGGCCCATTATAGGGAATGGAAAGTAAGCCAGTTTTCTTCAAACTGGTTTGATGGAGATGGCATTCCTGTGGAGATGGATGTACCATCTCCCAGTCGTCCTTTACATCATTTGCTTACTACTCAGGCTTTGCTCCAGATTTTGTTTGAGCGACTTGGGAGGGAAGAAAAGAAAAACATGGCCATGGTGTGCAAGGGCTGGTCAAAGTGGTTCCTTATAGAGAACGACCCAGAGGTAAAGGAGAGAGATTATTACCGAGGCGCGGTTCACGGAAATGAAAATGGTGTGATAACTATCGTAAAGAATAATCGGCTGCTTGTGGAGTTTCGCATCTGCACGACTATGTCTAATCGTGCAGAAATAATTAGACATCACAAAAGACAAGAACGACGATTTTTAAAGGAAAGAGAAGAAGAATATGAAATTGAGGAACAGACGGGGATGAGGGTTTTTATGACTCATTTGTTAGATTAGTTTAGAAATATGTTGTGTTATCTTCATTTATTGTTATTAGGTATTATCTTGTGTTTTTTTTTTCAGTATAAGCCTTAGTAGGCTTTACCATTTTGAAAGCTTTGAAATGGCTTTTGTAAATATTTTCTAATATTAATGAAATAATATTATGACTATTTCTTTGTTTAATGTCATTAGCATTCAATACATTATATATATGCTATATCAAAATGGACAACAATATTTCCTATGAACATTAGCATTAAAATAAATGTTCCTTTAAAGGCATGATAATGGACAATGAGCATATTAGAATTGGATTACTGCATATTAGAATTGGATTCTTTGCATTATTGATGCAATAATATTCAATATACTTACTTACTTAACTCTTTGTTGAACCGGACAATGAGTACAAGTGATGCAACTACGTCTTCTTCTACAAATAACAGCTTTAAAACACCAAGGACAATAATTGAAACATTAAATGCACTCCAAAGTACATTCCATTTCTGTCCCGGAGGAAAAGAAACTTAAAGTAGGACAAGTATTCGAAACGCTAGAATCAGCAGAGTTATTCTACAAAGAATATTGTACAATCTGTGGGTTTACGCCAAGACTTGCAACAACAAAAAGGATTAAAGGCAATGAGTTACCAAACAGTTTTGCATTAAGGAATGTTGTCTGCAATAGGCAAGGTGTAAAGGAAAGTAGGAAAAGGAAGAGGACTGATACTGATACCGATACTGCTGAGAATGATGCAGAATCTGATGTGACAGACATAAGCCGTGTGAGGCCGATTACAAGAATTGACTGTCGTGCATTAGTGCAGTTTAAATACCAAGAAAATGGAACTTATATTGTTACCAGATTCGATGAAGCGCATAACCATCCACTTGCTTCGCCTGAATCTACAATATTCTTGAAAGGAAACCGAAAAATGACAGAGGTACAGAAGCAATTTGTCACAAAGGTAAAGGTGTTAAAACTAGGTGGTGTGAAAGCCTATAGAGGTTGGAAGGAGCTGTGTGGAGGTTACAACAACATTGGGGCTACTGAGGTTGATTTCAAAAACTTTGTCAGGGACATAAAAACCTACATTGGTAATTTTGATGCACAAATGTTTGTTGAAAATCTTATAGGGAGAAAAGACACATGCAGTTCATTTTACTTTGATTTTATAGTAGATGAAAACAAGTGCCTGGCTGGAGTGTTTTTGGCAGATCCGATCTGCATAAAGAACTACATGCTGTTCGGTGAGGTTTTATCAGCAGATGCTACATATAGAACAAACAAGTACGATATGGTGTTTGTGCCTTTTACAGGAGTTGATCACCACAAAAGGTGCATAACGTTTGGAGCTGGGTTGATAGGTGATGAAAGTATTGAGTGTTATACATGGCTGTTCAAGACATTTTTGGAAGCAATGGGCGGGTGCCAACCGAGAATTATAATTGCGATCGGGACAAATCAATGAAGTCGGTGGTCCGGAAGTGTTTAAGGAGTCAACACACAGACTGTGCATGTGGCACATAATGAAGAAACTAAGAGAGAAAGTCAGTTATCAACTGTTTCAAGATGAGGATTTTAAGACCATGCTCAATAGGTGTGTTTGGAACAACCAACTTGAGCCTGATGAATTCGAAGAACAATGGGGGAAGATAATGACTGATTATCAACTTGTAGAACACTAGTGGTTTTCAGATTTGTACGATCTCGGGAACAAAGTGGATCCCCGCCTACTTTAAAGATGTTTCAATGTCGGCTTGATGAGGGTTACTTCTAGGTCCGAGAGTGAAAACAGTTTCTTTGACGGAGTTCCTCACACCTCATTTGACCCTTGTTGAGTTTTGGGTGTGCTATGAGAGTGCCTTGGAAGCACAAAGACACAAGCGAGTCCAAATTGAACAGTGACAACAAACACTACGAAATCCCACGAAAAACAAAGTCAAACCTTGAAGTCCATGTTTCTGAAATGTACTCGCACAACATTTTCAAAGACTTCCAAACGAGAATTGGTTGCGACTTTGTCGATTGCCGTTTTAAAGATGTGGAGAAGATTGATGAGACAAAAATATATATTCTAACAGACTTGCAGATGCCAAATAAGTCATGGAACGTAGCATATTCACCGGATAACATGGAGATTACTTGTTCTGTTCTATGTTTCGAGAGAATGGGCTTGTTGTGCGGCACGCCTTTGGATTCTACACAACCAAGATTTTCAAAAAATACCGAAACAATTACATAACGCAAAGATGGACAAAAGCTGCAATGAGTAAGCCTTTCTTTGACAAAGATGGCAAAGCGATAGATGTCTCTCGAAAGTTTTTCGACCAGGAAAAGTTTGAGTCTTGAGCTGTGGCAAGAGGTTTATTCTTGTGTCGGCGTAGCTGGAGTGTGATGATAACGACATGAAGCTTTTGATTGAAAAACCGAGAGATATTAGATTGGATATGATTAGTAATGAAGTGTACCAGCAAAAAATAAAGACAAGATGAAAAGAAGAAGAAAAGTACGTGGGCTGCAAAATACCGAGAAGTTGGTGATTCATGTTCCTAAAAAATCTAAAAACAAGGGTAGGACCAAGGGCAAGAGAATTGAATCACAAATGTTAAAAGCCCTAAAGAAGAGAGGAAAAGAGAAGAGGTATTGCAAAACATGTGGCCGGCAAGGACATAACTCTAGGACTTGCAAAGAAACAAACCATCGACGGTATGTATAATTTGGTTTCTTGTTAAAACATATTACATTAATGTTAAATAATTATTAAATTATACAAGCATAGCGCATAGTGTTTACCTTCCAAAATCATCAATCTTATATGGAGGCACATAAGCTCTTTGTGCAATGAACATTATGGTTGTTCTAAAGGCACATATGAGAATTTCAGCAATGTATATTTGGTTAACATTAAATCTATTATCAATTTAGTTGTTCATTTTGGCCATTTTCTCCTTATAAAATCTGATATTTAATTTACATTTTGATGCATATTCACCAAATACTACCATGAAGATGACGACGATGAAGGAGATGAATCTGATGATGTGGAGGACGACGATGAAGAAGATGAATCTGATAACGAAGTGGAAGGTGCAAATTTTTGACTCAAGGATAGACATCCATAATATACACTACGAGAACATCCTTAAAGGCTTGTATGCACAATTCGATTATACTGCCAAAGTACATTACTCTTATCGGGAAAGTATATTACATTTTTATTAAAGGATCATTATTGTTGTTCTGCAAGGAACATTCTTAAATGCTTGTATGTACATTACTCTTATAGCCAAAGTATATTACATTTGTATTAAAGGTTCATTATTGTTGTTCTGCAAGGAACATTCTTAAAGGCTTGTATGTACATTACTCTTATAGCCAAAGTATATTACATTTGTATTAACGGTTCATTATTGTTGTTCTGCAAGGAACATTCTTAAAGGCTTGTATGTACATTACTCTTATAGCCAAAGTACATTACTCTTATAGCCAAAGTATATTAAATTTGTATTAAAGGTTCATTATTATTGTTCTGCAGGGACAACATCAACTTGATTGGAATTGTTTTCCCAGATTACAATAATTTTAAGACGTTTTGCACAATAAACATTATTGTTGTTCAGCAAGAACATAATAAACTTTATTGAAATTTGTTTCTGGAATATAACACTCTCTTGAATTAAAATTTTTTCAAACTTGGGTTGTACGACTCATGACTTCCTCAATATATGTTACATTACTCACACACATGTCACAAACGAAACTAAAAAAAGTTTTTACGGCTTCAATTCAGCATCTTCCTCATCTTCATCATTATATTCTTCCCATGGCAGTGGGTTTGAACGGAAATCCATTGCCTTCTTTAGTACAGCATCAAAACATACATTGCCTTCTGTTGAAATCATATATGAAATGTATTTCTTCCGCAGAATCAGTAGGGGAGCATCCTAGCAAAATAAAGAAAACAAGGGATTAGAACATGTACAAATGTGTACTGAATTATGTATTAAAAATAATTATATTACTTCTGAAACTCACATCACCTTTTTTAAGCCCACAGGTCCAATTTAGATTACCCTTAAATGTCTTCATATGTCTCATAACGTAAACACCACAATCAGTCTTGTTAGTGTTGTTTCTCCACTTCATCTTTGCAAGAATAGGCTGCAGTTTTTTAATGCGATCAACTTTTACCTTTGAAACACCGATGTCTTTCAAGTATTCTGCTAGAACATTACGCTGGCGGAGAAGAGGTGCAAGAAAACATTAGGACACTAATAATTATGAGGTACAATATCACAAAAATTAGAAAATTAAGACAGACACAAAATTTTTGGGGAAGGTACACTCTATGTAAAGTCATTGTACATTCACAATAATGAATAAGAACAGATGTATGTAGTCTTTGTTAAGCAAAAAGAGAGCATAGAATCTTACAAAAGACGGTGGTCTATTGTGGAAAAATTCTTACGGTTTTCCGTCACGATGCACATTATCAATGATGATGAACTTATACTTGTTGCTGTCAATGACTAGTAAATTGTAATGCCTTTTATATATAACTGGGAAGAAGAACTGTAGATTTTAAAAGATTTAATTAGGCAACAAGCAAATTAAATATAACATGCAGAAAGAGTGTATATTGTCAATGCTAACCAAATTAATTCTATCTGGGTTAACCGAGAATTGGTTAAACTCTTCTTTCATTATATCCTTAATCACGATAAAATTTTCAACAGTGTCCAGTTCTCCATGAAGCATCATCTGTATGCAAGACAAGTAAAGTTTTTGATGTTAATCAAGGGAAAAAACATTACAAAATTTACTTGTTGAAATAAGTTTATATAAATATTTGACTTACAGACACAGCTGTGGTGAAAAAAAATCGAGAAGGCTCGGAAGAGTTTCTTCTAGATTCCTTGGCATTCAAAAGTTTTGCCCAACAATCGATCACATCACTCGTTAAATATTTAGATTGTCGTAGCGTTGCCATTTCAATACACCGAAGAGAAATTTCACCCACATGCACAAGAAGTTCCACGGTTGGGACTACCAGTGCTAACTCAAAACAGGATACTGAGAACATTTTAAATTTAAATATTGTACATTAGTATATATATATATATATATATATATATATATATATATATATATATATATATCTGGCTAAATCGGTATGTTGGCTAAATCGGTATGTTTTCCTCTACTATACGACACATAATCAGCAATGCAATTCTGAAACTCAGTAAGAGGAGTAATAATGCATGTATCTGTGCTTAGTAAATTACGATTTGCAAGGATGCTCAGAGACTCTGGTTGACTTCTTTCATGTTCATGAACATTTTCATTGTTGATGACTTCGCCCTTGGTAGTGTCACCACTGTCAACCAGATTATGCTCATTTATATTCTTGTCGTTTGTATTACTTATATCTGTCATGTTCTCATTCTTCTCAGAAGCATCATAGCCATCTGGTATAATATTCCCTTCTGTACAACCTACCTCCATTCTTTTCTTCTTAACCCTAACAGTCTCATTGTTGTCAGAGACACCAATATCATCGGTACTCTTCTCTTTCTTTCCAACTACCTCATCTTCTATCTTCTCATCCCCAACAGTCTCATCACCCTCGTAGAATTCTTTATCAGACGAATCCAGTTTCTTTGGGAAGGGCTTCTCTTGATACTGCTTCACCTTTGTTAAAACGTCATCACAAACAATGTTGCACTTGGATGAAACCAAAGTGCAAAGATATTTGATTTTCAATATTCGAAGTCCATCCATCTACAAAAGTTAAAATATCTTTAAGATAGGTAACTTGTAAACAAGAATGTGCTTTTAATACTTTAAGAAAGATCATTTAATTAAACCAAAAGTACACTTACAATTATTGGATATAAATTGTTTAGAAACTTACGTTGTTTTTTATCAACCCACAAGTCCAATACTGACCCCCCTTGTACGTTTCCATGTGTTTCATTGTGTAAATGCCACAGTCAACAACATTTTGATGGTTTCTCCAAGGCATTTTCAATACAGCAGGCTCCATTGCTCTTACTCTTTCCTTCAAATCACCAATGTCATTGAAATATTCTCGCCAAAGCATTCTGTTGCATGGAAAAATTCAGATCAAACTATATAGAGAGACCGTGCAAAAAATATGACATTGTAAAAGAAAAAATAACCAATGAAAGGCAACTGAACAATTACCATATTCCAGGGTTTGTTTCCATAACGAGTTTTTGGGGTTTCATCATGCTATTGTTTATCAAGAATGACAAACTTGTTCTTCTCCATATTGAATACGAACAGGTAAAAATGCTTGTCCGATATTATTGGGAAAAAAAACTGTTTTATATAAGAAATGATTAGAAGATACAACAGACATAAAATTAGCAACAGAAAACACTTTGTATTGACTATATATATTGTTTGAGCTAACCATATCAACTTTTGTCACATCAATAATCCCAGCATGATTTAACTCATTTCTAAAATGCCTCTTGAATACTTCCAATTCTCTTTCAAATTTGAATTCTTTCCTTTGCCCTTGAAATGCTTGCTGCACACACATAACATAATATTGTTCTATTAATATACACTTGTATAACATAAAATTATTGTAATATAGAATGAAATAAAATTTTACATACAAATACGAGGGTTGAAGCAAAGAATCGACGTGGTGCTGAAAATTTTCTTTCAAGATCATTGAAATTCAAGTAAGCTGACCAACAATCAACCACAGCATCTGCTATATACTGAGGTGGTTTTAGAGATGCAAAAAGATATCGGGTACCCACGACATTCTTAAACTCAAAGAGCTTCTCACTGGTTCAGACGTTACACAAAACAAGTCAGTTAATTACACATATGTACATTATCTTTATTAATAATGCACATAATACCCAAACGAAATGTACAGAATGATTAAATAAAAGAAACATAATGAGTAGAATAAAATATACCTAGCAAGAACAGTGCCTTTTCCCTTGGTGTAGTAGACGTAGTCGCAATACTGATCTTTGAAACTTAGATGGCTCGTACATGGGTCGATGTGTCTCCTCTTAGTAAATCAAGTTCAGTACTAATATCTAAGCTTGGATTGGGATTGGTTGCCTTGGGTTCTTCACTATAATTTTCAAATAACATGCTACATACAAGGGTATTTATAAGATTATCCGTATTGGCTTCTTCCTCATTCTCCACGTCCTTCATCAACATAAAGATGCTTCGAATCATTTCGTACATTTTTGTCATCATCTTTCTTGTTGTCAACATTCCCATTTTCACACTCCCCTTCTGACACCTCTTTCTTGTTGTCACACTCCCCTTTTGACACCTCTTTCTTGTTGTCTTCACTCCCATTTTCAAAATCAACTGATTCAACTTTGTTTTCTTTTGACTCTCCTTTTGACACCCCTTCCTTGTTATCTTCATTCCCATTGTCAACTAATTCACCTTCTTTTCTCAATGCACAAGGCTTCTGGAATAGTTGAAATGTATCAAATTAAAGAACAATACACTTAAGCACCAAGTTAACATAATATAACAAAAAATATGATCAACATATTTACCTTTTTATGTATAAAAAATCGGCCTCTTCAATGACATGCTTTCAACCTGAATACTATTTTTTAAAGTTATGTTTACATTATTCAAAGCTTCAACAACCAAAGGATGATTACTAACATCAATCTCAGCAGCAGGAACAGCATCTGGAATATCAGCAACATTAATACCAACAGAACTTTCACTATCAGCGGAGCTGTGCTCATTTGACAAATTGAGTAAACTAAATGCATGATCCTGAGCTTCCGAAAGAGTCTGTTCTCCTTAATTATTGATGCTCCTTTTTCTAACTTAGCCTTAACAGATGATATGTTCTGAGCTAAACTAGTTATACATTTAGCAAGATCAAGAATATACTCCTCCGTGTAGTCCTTTGTTTGATAGACAGATTCGACACCTGTATTGTCAACCACCTCCTCCATTGGTGCTTCCAACTTACCATTTCCAAACATACCGCTTTTCATCTCATCCTTCTCTCTCGATGTTAACAAACTACTAGTCCAACCTACCAACGTATAATAATCTCTTTCAACTTTTCGTTCCACATGAACAACGCGATCAACATAGATAAGTTGCAAAAAAAAAAAAAAAAAAAAAAAAAAAATAATTACAAGAGAATGAAAACGTACCTTCCAATGTTAAATTAATTTATGAACTTCAAATATATTTTTTGGGACTTTTTACCTCCAAAAACAACATTGGCCCGCCGAAGTGAGTCTCCTTTTCCACCCACTCAATCTTGCTTTCTTGCAAACTTTTTAACAAAAAGGAACACCAATTGTAATCTTTGATTTCATCAACATTCATCAACGATTTTAAAACATGATGATTAACCAAAGGCTTTTGCGTGTTTCTCATTAGCAAAGAAACAGCAAACACAACAAAGTTAACCTTGAATTCATCACCACCATGATCATGATTTATCAACCAATTCTCAAGCGTTTTGAGTGGAACTTGTCCATCTTTTATACCAAATTGTTGCTTCCATTTGCCATAAAACTCTTGAAACTCTTCGATTCAAAGTATGAGTTTTGGATAATTCAACTGTTTTAGGGCCTATTGGAAATCCAAATGTTGATCTTACATCGAAACCTTCAAGTACAACTTCTCACCATCAAGAAGATCGATACAGTTTTGGTATGGGTTATCCGCTTAATTAACCAAGTACCAAGCTTTAAAGGAATGGAACGAGCTCTTAACCAAAACAGCCCACTAAATCCAATCTCTTCTAGCGCGCACCACTTTTCGTATGACAAACGTTCAACTACCTCAACTACTCCTGTAGGAGACATTCTCGTATATGCACTTTTAAACGAAGAGAAATCAAACTTCTGCTTACACTTGGAACCCAATACCATCTTATTACTTACTTTACCCTTTTGAGGACTTTCTTTCTTTGCAATAACACTTTGTTTATTAACAGAAACAATTTGTTTCTTAACTGCAAGATCATCGTCACTTTCTTCATTTATCTTCTTTGCGAAAGATTTTATAGACTTAGATTTACTGTTAATAGTAGCTGATTTACGCTTTCTTGTAAATGGAGCACACTCATTTTTACCATCAGTGGAACTTTCAGTTGGTGAAAAAATAAAAGTAACTTTTCTCCGCTTTTCAGATTTTTTATCTTCCTGCTCCATAGTCTGTAATAATAAAATGAAATTACGAAACAAGTACAGATAATCATCAGTTACCTAATTTTACGAAATGTACATTAATCGCAAATATAATGTTCTTTTAGATGATTCAGAACAATTTCTATATTAATAACAAACGGCACATTAATTTAAGCTGAATGTCCATTATATTATTACCTTCAATTAAAAACCCAAAAATTCACAATTAGAGATAATCATTAGTTACCTAATTTTACGAAATGTACATTAATAACAAATATAATGTTCTTTACATATTTCAGAACAGTTCCTATATTAAAAACAAACGGCATATTATTTTAAACTGAATGTATTATATTATTACATTCAATTGAAAATATAAAATTGACATGTAGAAATAATCACCAGTTACCTAATTTTAGGAAATGTACATTAGTCACAAAGATAATGTACTTTTAGATGATTCAGAAATTCTATATTAAAAACAATACGCACATTAATTTAAAGCTGTATGAACAATATATATTATTTCCTTCAATTAAAAATTCAAAATTAACAGAAACTAGAAAGTAAATGTTAAAAGAATACTTCAGAGATATAAAATTGGGGAAGAACACTGCGAATGTGTTTCTAAAGGTAGAAAAAATAATTCATGCACATTAATCCGAATTAATTTTTAACAAGAAAGCAAAGATATAAATATCGAAATCAAAACATCAAAATTATCTTGCTATGGAACCATTAAGTGATCCAAATTAAACATTATATTAAGTTATGATAGAGAAGAAACGAAATTGAAAAGAAAATACCTTAGTATAACGGAGGAAATTGGGCGTAACTTCAAAATTATCTCTTTGTTGAACAATTCTCCTATGACAACGTCTACACTGGTAATGTAAAACGACTGAGCTAAAAACTGGTTACTACTTTTATTTTTTTACTCCATTTCTTTTTTCTTGTAGGTAGTTAGTTACTATTGTAATGTAACTGTTAAAAAATAAAGGAAATGATAAATACATTTAATACCCTAAAATAGTTAGTTAGTTACCTTGAAGCTTGGCCACTGCAGTCCCCGAAAAGGGTGGCTTACATGCTCCATGTGTTGGTGCGAGAATGCATGGACCTGGGGGGGATTCAACCCCCTCGTCAACATATTTTTTTAAAAAAAAAAACAAAAAAAAAAACGACACCCGACGGACCAAGTAAACCTTTTTTTTTTTTAGTATAACAGGGGCGGGGGGAACGGGACGAGAAAGAGTTTAGAGTTGGATTAAGCGGATCCTTGCTTCTCATTTGAAGGCGGCAAGACAAAAAGACACCCTAGAGGGGCCGAGTGAACCCTTTTTGGGCGGGCCGGGTATCCTAAAACGAGACGGGAAAGGGTTTAGGGTTTGATTAGGCGGACCGCTACCGCGGATCCCCCTAATCAAACCCTAAACCCTTTCCCTTGCTTCTCATTCGAAGGCGGCAAGACAAAAAGACACGCTAGAGGGGACGAGTGAACCCTTTTTTGGGGGGTCGGGTATCCTAAAACGGGACGGGAAAGGGTTTAGGGTTTGATTAGGCGGACCGCTACCGCGGATCCCCCTAATCAAACCCTAAACCCTTTCCCTTGCTTCTCATTCGAAGGCGGCAAGACAAAAAGACACCCTAGAGGGGACGAGTGAACCCTTTTTGGGGGGACCGGGTATCCTAAAACGGGACGGGAAAGGGTTTAGGGTTTGATTAGGCGGAACGCTACCGCGGATCCCCCTAATCAAACCCTAAACCCTTTCCCTTGCTTCTTATTCGAAAGCGGCAAGACAAAAAGACACCCTAGAGGGGACGAGTTAACCCTTTTTTGAGGGGCCGGGTATCCTAAAATGGGACGGGAAAGGGTTTAGGGTTTGATTAGGCGGACAGCTACCGCGGATCCCCCTAATCAAACCCTAAACCCTTTCCCTTGCTTCTCATTCGAAGGCGGCAAGACAAAAAGACACCCTAGAGGGGACGAGTGAACCCTTTTTTGGGGGGCCGGGTATCCTAAAACGGGACGGGAAAGGGTTTAGGGTTTGATTAGGCGGATCCGCGGCCTAATCAAACCCTAAACCCTTTCCCTTGCTTCTCATTCGAAGGCGGCAAGACAAAAAGACACCCTAGAGGGGACGAGTGAACCCTTTTTGGGGGGGACCGGGTATCCTAAAACGGGACGGGAAAGGGTTTAGGGTTTGATTAGGCGGACCGCTACCGCGGATCCCCCTAATCAAACCCTAAACCCTTTCCCTTGCTTCTTATTCGAAGGCGGCAAGACAAAAAGACACCCTAGAGGGGACGAGTGAACCTTTTTTTGGTGGGCCGGGTATCCTAAAACGGGACGGGAAAGGGTTTAGGGTTTGATTAGGCGGACCGCTACCGCGGATCCCCCTAATCAAACCCTAAACCCTTTCCTTGCTTCTCATTCGAAGGCGGCAAGACAAAAAGACACCCTAGAGGGGCCGAGTGAACCCTTTTTTGGGGGAGGGTATCCTAAAATGGGACGGGAAAGGGTTTAGGGTTTGATTAGGCGGACCGCTACCGCGGATCCCCCTAATCAAACCCTAAACCCTTTCCCTTGCTTCTTATTCGAAGGCGGCAAGACAAAAAGACACCCTAGAGGGGACGAGTGAACCCTTTTTTGGTGGGCCGGGTATCCTAAAACGGGACGGGAAAGGGTTTAGGGTTTGATTAGGCGGACCGCTACCGCGGATCCCCCTAATCAAACCCTAAACCCTTTCCCTTGCTTCTCATTCGAAGGCGGCAAGACAAAAAGACACCCTAGAGGGGACGAGTGAACCCTTTTTGGGGGGGACCGGGTATCCTAAAACGGGACGGGAAAGGGTTTAGAGTTTTATTAGGCGAACCGCTACCGCGGATCCCCCTAATCAAACCCTAAACCCTTTCCCTTGCTTCTCATTCGAAGGCGGCAAGACAAAAAGACACCCTAGAGGGGACGAGTGAACCCTTTTTGGGGGGACCGGGTATCCTAAAACGGGACGGGAAAGGGTTTAGGGTTTGATTAGGCGGACCGCTACCGCGGATCCCCCTAATCAAACCCTAAACCCTTTCCCTTGCTTCTCATTCGAAGGCGGCAAGACAAAAAGACACCCTAGAGGGGACGAGTGAACCCTTTTTTGGGGGGCCGGGTATCCTAAAACGGGTTGGGAAAGGGTTTAGGATTTGATTAGGCGGACCGCTACCGCGGATCCCCCTAATCAAACCCTAAACCCTTTCCCTTGCTTATCATTCGAAGGCGGCAAGACAAAAAGACACCCTAGAGGGGACGAGTGAACCCTTTTGGGGGACGGGATTAAAATTAGGGGGCTGAGTATCCTAAAACGGGACAGTGAAGGATTTATGGTTGGATTAGGCAGACAGCGGTCTGCCTAGTGCAACCTCAAACCCATTCCCTTATTTTAAGATGATAATCTTTGAAAGAAATACGGGGTTAAAGCTTTGGTACATCGTTACATAGTAATATGGACATTTGTAAAATGTTGAAAGTACATTATAGTTGATCAGTCTTGTAACTGGCTTTACATTAGAAAGGGTCAATTCTAAACAGTTAAAGCTTAGGTAGATGATAATAATTTAGATTCAAATAAACATTCATAATAAACTGCTAATATGTTCTGACAATAATACTTAATGAAAACGCATATGTTTCTAAACTTAACCGCATATTATAATTATACATAAATTAACATCAAAGTTCTTAACGCTTTCTGCGTTTACTGCAAACAGATGGATGAACACTGCTCTCACCCTCCAGCAAGTCCTCCTTTAGATGTCTCTTATAACCGTCTATTAATTCCATAGCCTTCACGACTGCTGGCCAAGGTATAGTATTTTCACCATCAAGAAGAGCATATGATTCTCGTACAGCTGTGACACCGGTGAGAAACTGACGGTCCATGTCAGCCTCTGTGTACTGTTTTTGTCTATTAGCTTCAAGTTGTCGGGCTATGCTGTCTCTTTCAGCCGTGATAAACTTCATCTGCGCTTCAGCAATGTCCAGCCTCTGTTGTAGTGACTTTGCATTCATTTCACTATGTCCGTTTTCTCTGTACGGCCCTTCCTGATGTTCTTCTAATACTTCGTTTTTACCAAGCACCTCAATAAGATGTTGATCCAGTGAATCTCTTTCACGTTTCGTTTCAGCGAGATCATACTCAACGTTAGCGAGTTTTTGCTCGATATCCGACATTATTTCCACATTGGTAACCGAACTCATATTCTGGTTCAGGCAAAAAATAAACGTATTTTAAAAAGAGTGACAATAAACTTAAGGCAGTATGGGAAGTACCAACTTCAACCATATTTAAGGCCATACTGTAGGGTAAAACAAATTAACGTGGGCTTTCACATTGTATAATCATGCAAAGAGCAAACAATGTTATTATGAAAACAGATTACAGCAAAAGGTAAAATAATCTTCTCCTACAAATATTAAGCACATTGCCAGATTGAAATATCTACTATACTTAATTTTGGCAAAACGTTCGAGCCACAAATGCAGTTTGATTTTCAGACCTGAAACAACTTTTAATTCGTCTGGGGACTATAGTATATATTTCTTTTCACAAGATTAAAAAACATACTGATTAATCAAATAATACTTATAAATGAAATAATCTGAATGTTATATAGGCTACTATATTACATAAACCAGATCACCTTTTCAAGGGAGTGAAGACGTTTTCTATATGATTATTCCATAGATTTTGTAATTAGCACACTTGTTTAGACAAGTATTTATAGTGAGTTTTATATTTAAACTGATTTTGAAACAGTCTTGAATGGCTTTTGTAAGTATTTCTAATATTAATTAAATAGTATTGTGTCGTTTACTGTCATTAACATTCAATACATTTTTTATATATGCTATATCAAAGTGCACAACAATATTTCCTATGAACATTATCAATAAAATAAATGTTCCTTTAAAGGCATGACAATGGACATTGGCAGAATACATTATATAGAAACATTTATTTGTATGAAATACATTACGAGCATATTACAATTCCATTTCTTCGCATTATTCTTGCAATAATATTCGATATACTTATTTACATGAAGATATGCATTTCTTTTGCAGGGAAAAAATAATAAGAACAAAAAAAAAACAGAAATTAGAGTACCTTTTTAAGGCAAAAGAAGACGGTTTGTATGATTATTCCTTAGATTTTGTAATTACCACACTAGTTTAGGTAAGTATTTATAGTGACTTTTATATATAAACTGCTTTGGATAAGAATAGGAGAAGTTACAATTTATGAGTGTAGTATTATTTGTCTTTTCACATGCATTAGTTTACAACTGCCATTTGACACATGTCTCATTTAAGCAAATATTCATGAATAGTGGTGTCTTTTCACCTGAATTATTTTACAACTTGCATCTGAGAGTGTAATTATTAGATGCATTAATTTCTATTATTTAATTTAAATGGTACATTGTTAATGCACGTAATGGACATTGTAAATACAGTGATGGGACAATTCTTTTCATGATGTATCGAAAATTCAAAAATTACAAAAGCTACTACGTCAATATAATGAAATATCATTAACAAATAAGAGAATGTACTTATATTCTTATATTCTGAATGGACATTGAAAATCAACAGTAGGTACAAGGGGTATGAGGTAAATATAAAACTTATACTCAAATGTACCTCAGCTGTTTATATATAGTATTACTCGGTTTGATTTAATAGAATAAAAGCAAGTTTGACCGCTGGTCGGGAAATTGACGTTGGAATAGAGTCAAAATCTTCTTCTTCATTGTCTACAACAACAAGATTTTCTAACTCGGGTGCCAAATGATATTGAAACAGGTGCAATGTCCTCCTTGTTAAGAGATTGTCTGTCAAGTAACAAAGACACCTTCGGAAAACCACTACATTATCCCTGGTAGTCGTTCTAACCCCAAATGAAATGCTTGTCTGTAATCTGCTTTCATATTCCTCTCTTAAACGGGCTTCCTCATTGTGTAAGATAAACATCTTACCCCAACACTTGCATACTGCTTCCATGTTATGTTTGTCAGCTTGATTAATTTTTTGAAAGATTTGTAGCATGTAAGTTTCATCTTGTAGTACTGTGTTTTTTGCATAGTTATCCTCCACCCCTACAATTATGGCGTCCTTCCCATTGAATAGCCATCCTAGCATTGTCTTCTTTGCATCAAGATGATGTGCAATGAATTGTTTTCTGTCTTCTTCTTCAGAATTTGTTACCAATCCCAAGCAAAATAATGACATGATTTGCTCAAGACATGATTTAAAATGGTTATGCCAAAATGTTCATTGGACGATAGCATTTAGAACATCATACTGTAAACTTTAAAAACACTATTAATTAAACGATGAACACTGTGAGCAATATTCGAAATTGAGTAAATTGTACAATTAGTATTTTAATTTACCTATTACTCGTATTTCATATGTTGTACACAATTTTCGTACTTGCCCCAATTATCCCAACACACGTAAAATCTCACACAATTGTAATCAATAAATAACATCCCATTAAACTTGACATGAACATCCAATTAAACCGAAAACGATGAAAATGTAACCAACAAAAGAGGCGTGATTTTCAGGTGATTTTGTCAATGATTTAAATCAACCAAGTATAATTACCTAAGAAATACACCAAAAGAATGGACGAAATTCAGGACAATTTAGTAAACGAACGTGATTACCTGGCAATGAAGAAGTATTGAAAACGAAGGTGGAGTATAACCAAAATTTATGGAGAAGTTACCTAATACTCCGTAGTTGAAAGAACTATTTTCTTTAGAAAGATTTTTTGAAAGAAGTATTCCTTTTATCTATTTTAGATTTATACCTAATTGTGTGTTTTATAATTGAACATAAATTGGCTATACTTCCATAATAGGGTATTATTAGGTCCACCCTAGATTTACGTGTGTTGGGGTTATTTGGGCAAGTAGGAAAATTGTGTGCAACATATGATATAGAAGTAATAGTTAAATTAAAATACTACGTACTAATTGTACATATTTACTCAATTTCGAATATTGTTATTAGTGTATACGGAGTATTAGTGTATACGGAGTATATTTTTTTGTTTTCCTTAAAATGAACATTCTTGTATTAAAATGACCATGCACGATATAAATTAATTGTATCAATTGTGAGATCCTAAAGCAAGAAAGTTACACAGGATGTAAATTTGTTTTCCTTAAAATGAACATTCTCGTATTAAAGCAAGAACATCATTGATTTTGGTGAACATTTATTTTCCTTAAAATGGACAACTGATCATTATAGAATGTACATTATAACAAGTACCTTGGGTGAATGCACATCCAGTACAACTTCGATGTACATACGCCAAAGATCAAAAGTACAAAAGAAAACTAATAAATCATATTCAGGAACTATTTGTGAATGTCGTTACACGCTAATGCATGTGTAATAATGCTGTTACGATGTTTGTTGTGCTCAAATGTTAGTAGCGTGCATAGGTACTTGAATCTCAGCATTGTCAACGATCTCATCTGCAAAAAAACAAAAAAAAACATGAAATTAGAATTTAATAACCAACAAAATAACATTGATTTGTTCTAAATAAGTTACAATTAAAATGTAAAACTCACATCAATTTTGGACAGTCCACAGTCCCAAAAGGCTATTCCCATAAATGTTTCCATGTGCCTCATGGTGTAAATACCACAGTCAAAAATATTTCTGTTATTTCTCCATGGAAGCATTGCTATTGTAGGATCCATGCCCATTACTATATTACTTTTCTTCATAGTTGATTGATTTTCACCCAAAAACCGTGCAAAAGCATCACCCTGTAACACAATAATAAAAATTAGACGAGATGAACCATAATATACATGAATTTACCAATGCAAGTGAACGATAATAATTCATAGTTGAGGAGAATGTAAATTTACCAGTTCAAGTACACTATCACCATACTCTTCTAAGACACCCCCCCTTCTAATGCGGTTGTCAAGAATAATGAGACATTTCCTTGGCAGGTCGAAAACGTACAACACAAAATGATTCTCAAGTGCAATAGGGAAGAAGAACTAGCATCAGGGAAAGAAACAATTGTAAGGTCACTGACAAATAAAGGTTAATTTCATGTTAAGTAATAGCACATTTTGAAAACTTTGACAAGACATTCAACGACTTCTATTTAAATAGACTACTACAGTAATATCTGAATTTAATTTCAATTACTAAATGAAATGAGGGACTCACTAGTTCAATGGATGGAAGATCAATCCACTCAAACTCATTTAATTCTACTTGGCGCTTGAAAGGTTTGTAACGATGATCATCAATAGAAGCACCTGTGTTCTTCATTAATAACAACTGCACAATGAAGATAAAATTTTAGTAATGTGAAAATGTTGGAAATAGTAAACTGAAACACATGAAAACAATGACCAAACTTACATATGTAAGTGTACTAAAAAAGAATCATGTGGGATTGGTTGGATTCCCATCCTTTTCTTTGTAGTTTAGATATGCCGACCAAGAATCTATGACAAAGCTTGAGATATAGTGATACGGTTTTAATGACAACAGTTGATCCCAACCAAGGACATTATTTTTGAACTCAAATAACGTATTACTGCACAAAAAACAGTAATAGAATTATGATTAGCAGCAGATATGTAAAGATGAACTATGTAAATGAATATAAAATATTAAATCTTCTGTATGTAATTACCAACTGTTATCCACAGAGCCGTGGCCAGTGAACACATAATTTGAAATCTGATATTGCATTGATGTCAAAGGTATGAAGGGATTCGTGTCGTCAATAGCATCAAGGAGAGGTTCACAGGAAGGACTCTGACTAAAATGATATTGATTCCCTATTTTCGGATATAAAGATGGACGATCAGCAGACAATTTCTTTTTTTTTACCCCGCTCGGTCTTTGCATAAACAGAAGAGTCCTCATCTTCTGGGAACACACCTAAACTGAATGACACAGCAGCGTTTGTAGGCGCATCCTTATTCCTTTCAGCAATTAATTTTCTCACTTTACAAAGAGCCGCTATGTGTTTGCTAGCAGAAGTGGGTTGTTTGTTGAAAACCTGATCTGTTTGATATGACGTTTGAATTGGTGTTTGATTAAATGAGCAAGAATTTCTATCGGTGGCATCGCATGACTTGTTCCTAAGGTAGCCCTAACAATGTCATGTTTGTCCCTCACAGTTTGTTTAATGCGTGGCGATTACAAGATGGATTAACAATCCCATCTTCAATGAAATTTGTCAGGAACATCAATCAACAAAGGATAAGAGGAGTTTTTAAGATGCTACACGAAGTGCGGCAAACTCTAGGACGATTAACAATCTCGTCTATTGTAGGGTTGTCGGCAACATCAATTATCGCAATGAAGAATATTTTTTGTCAACTGTTTGTAAAGTATGATAAATGCTAGGATGATGTACTACTCCTATTGTAGGACCGTTAAACTTCAATTATCTCAAGCAGAAGAAGAGTCTGTGGTGAATCTTGATGGAGGTTGACAAAAAGTAGGTGAATCGGGATCGATTTGCACAACCATAGTGACATCTGTGTTCTTGATTTTAAATGTTGTTTTTTTTAAAAATAAAAAGAAAAAAAAACATATTAGACAGAAACATAAAGCCTTTAAAAATACAGATATCCAGAAAGAACATGCTAAACATTAAGAAAGTACATGAAGAAAATACATCCTAAATATTAAGCCATAGCAAAGAACATCAAAATTATTAGGAAATAATGTGTACAAATTCTGACATATTAATATGAAGCATGGTATCCAGAAAGTAAATGCTAAACATTAGTAACAAACTACATCAAAATCATTAGCAAACAATTCGTATAAATTCCGACATATTGATATGAAGGACACGTATCCAGAAAGTAAATGCTAAACATTAAAAAAGTACATGAAGAAAATACATCCTAAACATTTAAAAATATTAAGCCATAGCAAAGTACATCAAAATCATTAGGAAACAATGCGTATAAATTTAGACATATTGATGCACCTGAGAAATAATAGTAGGACTGATTTATAATGAACATCTTCGAACATTAACAGCTAAGGAAACTATGTTAAATTCGAAGCAGATGAAAAGTAAACACAGTTGTTTTTAGCAAATAATTAAAGGCAAAGAATATAACCTTCATTCCGATAGAGAGCGATAAGAGTAAATGAACGATCTGAGAATGGGAAAACGTGCAGGTACAATTTAATTGACAGGTTTATCAAAAAGTAATAAGATACTCCCTCCTATTCTCCATTTTGTTCCCCTATTCCTAAAACGGATTATTCAGGTTTTGTTCCCCTTTCCTTTTTTGGAAACTTTTAATCTTATTTTATTCATTCCTCTCTCCTATCACCAAACCCCACCCAACTCACAATTTCTTATTTAATTCCTAATTATTCCACAAGTCCATTTTTTATTTTATTTTTCTTTTTTTGTTTATTCCAACTACTAGAACCATTTGAAACTCTACTTTTATATACCCATTTTATAATTTAAAACTTCAGATTAGGTCAAATTAGGATATATGGCCATTTAACACAATGGTAATGTTATAATTTGTCAATGTATTTTCTAAAAGTTCTAAATGTACTTTTTCGACATTCATAATGTACAAATTAGATCAAGTTGTTGGATTACGAACGACCACAAGATCAAAAGACACCATAGAGGGGCCGAGTGAACGCTTGTTGGGGCGGGATTAAAACTAGGGGACCAAGTATCCTAGAACGGCATGGGAAAGGGTTTACGGTTGGATTATGAACGGCCACAAGACCAAAAGACACCCTAGAGGGGGCGACTGAACCCTTGTTGGGGACGGGATTAAATCTAGGGGTCGGGTATCCTAAAATGGGACGGGAAAGCGTTTAGGGTTGCATTAGGCAGACCGCTACCGCGAATCCACCTAATCCAACTCTAAACCCTTTCCCTTATGTGTGGTTTGTAGAGCCGCAAGACCAAAAGACACCCAACAAGGGGCGAGTGAATCCATTTTTTGGGAAGGGATTAAAAATAGACCTTTGACAGTTTATTAAACAGGTTTTCCTGTTTACACTGTATATATTATGTAATTTATCTAAACAGTTTAATTAAAATGTCCATTATCTATATTCATAATGTGCATGTTTTGATAATTAGGTGCAACTGAAATATCATTAAGCACTGTTTGGAAAATGTACATTATATTATATTTAAAGGTACATTAAATTATTTTAAAAAGAACATGAAAGATTAATTAAATTGTAATGCATGTGATCGTTTAATAAGATAGAAAACTTCAAAAGTTCATTCATATACTTAGATTATGATGTCGCTATAGATAGATCTTTGACGTGATTTTAGACCTATTTCCCTGTTTTCAATGTATAATAGAAATAAATGTGCTTTCAATTTAATTCAAATGTCCATTATGTATGTTTATAATGTGCATGTGTCTTGTTTTACAAAAGAGATTTAAAAGGCACTGAAATGTACATTATATTATTTTGCTAATTCAGTACATCATAAGTCGCTATTCAAGGAGATAATAACGTTCAAGTAAATAGCACGCCAAAAATAGACAAAAAAGTACTTTAATTAAGTGCAACAAAACATTGGTTCACAAATTCAACATTTTAGTAATGCAATTACAAATCATTACACATACTAACGTACACTAGAATTTAAAACATCATACTACATGAACAGGGATGTCATCAGACAAATTCTAACATACTGCGTAGATAATATCTGAACATTAAATATAATCACTAGCTTTAGAGAAATGACCCTTCTTCGCATGATCAGCAACAGTTTCATGGCAATCGTTGTGCTCGAACATAAGTAATGTGCATAGATATTTGTATCGTAACACTTTAAGCACGCTCCGCTGCAAAACAGAAGCCAACAATTAACAAGATAGGCAAAACACAGTGAACATGAATTTCTTTAAAATAAGAACCAACACTCACATCATTTTTCATCAGGCCACATTTCCAAGAGATTAATCCCATAAATGTTTCCATGTGTCTCATTGTGTATATACCACAGTCAACAACATTGTAGTTCTTTCTCCAACTAAGCTTTGCAACAATGGGATCCATAGCCAACACAATGTTGCTAGAGTCAGAAGTTTTTGGGTTCTCACCCAAAAACCTTCCAAAAGCATCAATCTATGACAAAACATTGTAAACCAGTGTTAAGCGTGACTAATAGTCAAAAGTCAATAGAACAACAAAAATGTGTCAAATTCAAACATATCGTTAATTAAAGTGGAGATACACCATATTTCTTGATGGCATCTTCATCTGAGAGTGAGTTGTCAAGAATGACGAAACGCTTCCTCACCAGGTCAACCACGTATAAGAAAAAGTGTTTCTCGTGTACAATTGGGAAAAAAAAACTGAAATTACAAAACAAATGACGTACAACCATAAGTACAGTCAAACTCTTCAAAGGGTACATTTTAACTAATCATGAGGCACATGTAAAAAATGAGAACAGTACATTGCAATATAAAGTGACCTTATTTAATACAAACGCAAAGAAAATTCCCTTTGACTCAAGCAGTTCAAATAAAACAAAAGCAGAATGCAGACATGGAATGATAGTATGACTCATGGTCTATGTTCCCAACGTGTGCAAATAGTTGCAACTGCTCATGCATATTAGATATTCCCCACATTGAGAAATTACAACATTAACATTGTAAATGTTTAAAAAGTACATTTAGTACGTTTAGAAAGTACATTGAGAAATTATAGCATTAACATTGTGTTAAATGGCCATTTATCTTACTTTGGCCTAATCTGAATTTTTTTAATATAAAATGGGTATATACAAGTTGAGGTTCAAATGAGTTTAGTAGTTGGAATTAATCAAAAAAAGAAAGGACTTATGCGATAATAGTATGTCTCAATTTTTTAAAAATGCAATAAACAATGGCAAAGAAAATTGCAAAGTATGTCAAGCAAACAATAACAACTTACGAGTGCGATTGAAGCTATGTCTATTCCCGGGAAAAGCTGCAACTCCATTTTTACACGAGCCTCGAATAATTCATAAATTTTTTCATCACTTAAACCTGGGCTGGGTTTCGCTAATACAGACTGCATGGGAAAGTAACGAAAGAGGGAAGTACAATATTTCAAAATACATATTACACACAGCATTTAAGAGTGTATGTAAATGTACTTACATGCACAAGCGTGGTAAAAAAGAACCGCTTCGGAGTACCAAGATTGTTTTCTTCCTCTTTACAATTCAAATATGATGACCAGCAATCAATTACAACACTCGAAACATGTTCAGACGGCTTTAATGACCACAAATGCATTCGCGTTGCAAAATAAGTCTTGTACGAATATAAGTGCTCACTAGAGCAAAAAATATAACAAATTACTTGTCAGGTGTGAAACACTGAAAATGACATACACAAAATGGTAATTTAGGCAGTACACATTTTAGATTACCTGCAACGACGATTGTTAGTGCCCCGGTCACTGAAAACATAATCAGCCACTTGAAGGTGCACCGCAGTAAGAGGTGTTAACACATTGGTGTCATCTTGGATAGCAGAAAACAACGGATCAAAACGAGATGACTGTTGCTTGTTGCTGGATAGAGGTATATAAGAAGGACTTGCCATGAAATGAACCCTTTTGGTAGCTGAAGAAGATTCACCAGTGACACGGCGATCCCGTTTAACCCCTTTAGCTGCGGCTAACCTTGCCTCACTCTCAGCAAAGTCTTTCTCCACCCCTAAATCGAATGAAAATTCACCAGTGACAGGTACAAATGAATTTCTCCACTTAGCACATTGTTCTCTGTGTTTAGCACGAGCAAGTTTCAATTTGTACGCTTTCTCAGCTGCATTTGCTACAGCAATAAACTGTTCATCCTCATCTAGTGTGCTGGATTCCCACGGTGGTGCACACGACACATCTTCGGTACCACCACCATATGTCAAATATACAAATTCAGTTGCCGAATGGGCCTGTTTGACACACTCTTCGCCTGGGAAACATTGCAAACCAACCGCGTATTTCTCATCTAACACAACCATATCTTCCATGACTCTCTTTGCTGAAGCAGTGTAGTCATCTGCAAACTCCTGGACAAGGCACAGTATGAGGGTACATATTTAGTACTATGAAGGTACATCTTTAGTACTATGAAGGTACAAAGAAAATATTTCAAAGTGAATCTTGAAAAGGAATAGTGAATACTTCGAGAATCAATGGATATACCTCCGGAGACGAGTATGAAATTGGAGATTTTGTATCAGTACTAACATCCCTCGACACTCTCCGTACTTTTTCAACCACTTGTCTACATGGATTAGAAAATCTAATTCTTTCCAAAGAATCGACCTTTTACACGACCAAGCCCAAACCGACCGACTTCCATCTCCTGCTTTTCCCTTGAGAAAAGTGCAGCAGATGTCCAATTCAAAAGAGTATAGTAATCTCTTTCTACAAATCGTTTTTCATGGACAACACGGTCAACATAAACAAGTTGCAAGGGAAAACAGGATTATGACTGGAAAATGGCAGGTTTTAAAACCATAATAACTAACAATAAATGTAACCCATAAGATTTGTACCATTAGAAACAGGAGAGGTCCACCAAAGTGATTCTTCTTCCCCTTCTTGACCCAATCCTTTGTGTTATACCGCAAACTCTCCATGACAAATTGACACCAATCAAGCTGACCAATGGCAGACACATTCCTCAGCGATTTTAGTACATGGTGATTGACGAACGGCTTCTGATTGTTGCGCATTAACAAAGACACAACAAGCACCACAAAATTAATCTTAAATTGATCACTGTAATCATCATGACAAATAATATGCTCTGCAAGGGTCTTGATATCCACTTGACCATCAACATGAAATTGAGCTTTCCAATGCGCGTAAAACGCATCACATTCTGCATCTTCATCACTACAGCATGAAAGTAAAACAGGTTTTCCTCCAATTGGGAGGCCAACAACATCATGAATACAAGAAGCAGAAACACAAAAGCGCTGTTTATCAGGTAGAATGATGAAATCCGAATACGGGTTGTAGTTCTCAATTAACCAATAACCAAGGCGTAAAGGAAGCCTTGTAACCCTTAGCCAAAACAATGAAGAAAAACCAATCTCTTCCAGAGCACACCATTGATTGTAATCAAGGTATCGAAGGACATCAACAAAACTTTTAGGTGACATCAAGGTGGTAATACGGGAGAACGTTGGAGTAGGATCATCAACAGTAGGACTGAGGTTGTTCAACCTCGGAGAAATACGGCGTGTAACAGTTCCAGGATCGCCTTTGCGCTTCAATAACTGAAAGCAGTTTTGCATGTAATATTAATCAGTTCTGTTGTGTTATACACGTTTCACGAAGAAATGTCCTATCAGTTTTATTGAAATGTACATGATCTACAACAATAATGTGCACGCAATTATGACCTTTTGCATGTGGTCTTAAATTGATGCTACTTACGTTAAAAGTACTTAAAATTCAACAAAAATTCAAAAAAGCACAAATTAGATCAAACTAAAAAACCACAAACAAATCGAAATGTATAAGCAAGTTACGAAATCAACAAACAATGCGACAAATACAAATTCCGATAGCATGCAAATGAAAACACAAATTTCAATTTTAAAAACAATACTGAACTCAAAATTCATCAATAAAATGAATAATCCGGCAAAATGAACATAAGAAACATTAATTTAGATTACGGTAGAGTTACATAAATTAAGGACTAAATCGAGAAAAGCTTGAAGCTAAAAAAGACTCACCTTCATGACGAAATAGGTAAGAGAAAATCCAACAGAAAAGACGAAAAATGCAACTCCAGAGAATAAGGAGAGAGAAATAGTTGAAAGCTTAACAAAGAAGGTCGGAATCCATGGTTGAAAGCTTAACGAAGAAGCGAGGTAAATTTCGTGAAAAAGAAAGACAAAGCCCTCAAGTTTTGGTAAAGCAGCGCGCGTTATAGGCCCTTAGATTAGCCGCGTCAGACAAGATCCAACGACTGACGCGCGTTCTCACGGTTCTCACGCTTGTGCCATTCTCATATGATCCGAAATCTAATAATAATAATAATAATAATAATAATAATAATAATAATAATAATAATAATAATAATAATAATAATAATAATAATAATAATAATAATAATAATAATAATAATAATAATAATAATAATAATAATAATAATAATAATAATAATAATAATAATAATAATAATAATAATAATAATAATAATAATAATAATAATAATAATAATAATAATAATAATAATAATAATAATAATACATTATACATTATACATGTATTATACTCTCACCATACATATATACATACTACCCTATCCAACCAGACTTATCCAATATAACTCCACCAAAATCCACCATCAATTAGAGAGAGGAAAGAAGAGAGAAAAACAGAAGAAAAGGGAGATTGTATTCCGTCACCTTGCCTCGAGATCGTAAGGTAAACCGTCTTAAACTAGTTTTTATATTATTTATTTAAGACCATTTACCCGGCTTGACCCCGACTCATCTTTGACCCGTGTCTTTGACCACTGTTGACCGTGTATATGGGCGTTTGACCGAGTTGAAATATGGGTTTTTGAGGCATGTGTGTCGCGGGTTAGGGCTTGGGTTTTGAAGGGGTTGCGGGTTGGTATGGGTATGGGTATGGGTATGGGTATGGGTATGGGCAGATCTAGGTCGAGGGTGGTGAGAGGTGTCGAGTGGTGGTGGTGGGTGGCAGTGAGGGTGGTTGTGGTGGCCGGAATAAGGGGTAGAAGGAGGATGTACGGATGGGGTGTTGTTGTTGCATCGTTGCTTGTTGTTGTTGTTGCTGCTGTGTTCTTGTTATAGCTGCCGGTGGTTGCTCCGTCGTGGTGGGTGACCCTTGGACCCACCGTGGTCAGGCCGGTGCATTGGTGGTGGTGGCGGCCACGGTGGTGGGGGGTTTGTGTGGGTGTGTCGTGAGGAGGGTGTTGTTGTTGGTGTTTTTTGTTGTTGTGGGTGGTGGTGGTCGTGGTTGCTCGGCTGGCCGTGGCCAGTGGTGGTGGTCCACAGTGGCAGCGGAGGTGGTGGTGGTTTCGGGTTAAGTTGGGTTTTTGAGTAAATAATTAAGACGGATTTTATTTAATTAATAATTTGTATTTATTTAGTCGTATACGTATTAATTCGTATAATTATACGTATTGGTATTTTAGATTTGTATAATTATACGTATTGGATTAGTATATTTATACATATTTGTATGATTATATGAGTATATTTATACGTATTTGTATTATTATCGTATTTTAGGAAATGGGGTTTATGAGACGGTTTTACGAGACGGACCTAGTTTGTGTGACGTTTTGCTTATGCGGATTTGCTGTGAGGTAGGTTTATCCTACTCAGTTTCATTGTTTCATTTATTTATTAAATGAGTCTTTTATCATACATTTACATTGAGTGAGTCAGTAATTGGCATGTTATACGGTATATCGTATTTATTGTGTTGTCTTGTATATCGGAGGACATGGTGGTTTGTTTGGTTACTTGTTTTGGAGATGTAAGATGGTTGGGAGACCCTCTTGCGCTTGAGTCGCCTCTTGGAGCTTCCCACTCCAAGAGGTATGTGCACATTAATGGCTTGAGTTACGGAGGGACTCATGTGGTTGAGATACGACGTCTAGCAGGGGATCCGGTTTGCTTCCGAACCCGGTACGCCTGGGCGTGTCCCGGTACCCGTTTGTGGTTATCGATATATCTGGGCGTGTCCCGATACCAGTGTGGTTGTCGGTATGTCTGGCCGTGTCCCGGTACCGTGGTGGAGGTTGCTTGACGGTGGTTCATTCATATCATAGTCATGTCGCACGTTCACACTCGAGTCTAGTCTCACTTTATTTATTTAATGAAGCTGACGTTTGTGTGTCTGTCTTATCACCTGTCTCTCTTAGGGTGGCCTGTGTCGATCCATATGATATCCTTTGGTTATATAGGGAGCAGGTTATGATCAGGTTGTTTGGATAGTACGCGGGAGACGGGACGAGCTTGATGATATCACGAGACGAGTCTAGTCGCCTAGAAGAGTATAGATATCACGATTTGTATTTTAGTTATTGATTTGTTTACGTTTATGTAATTCACTAAACATTTGTATTAATAAAATGTTCTTTGATTGAAGTTTTGATACACTACCTCGGGAAACCGAGATGGTAACGCTCTAATTATCTTGGCCGGATCATCGGAGTGTTACACTTAGTAACCCTAGATTTTAGGGGTTTGTCTTATGAGGAGTTAATTAGGATTTAGGGTAATTAGATGGTTTAATTAAGGAATTAAGAATACTTTATTGTTGTAGAACATATTTGTGATGAAGGTTAATTAATTAATTATAGGATGTGGCTTGTTAGAGGGGGGATTAGTGTGCTAATTGGAGGATTCCTAAAAGGTAGGGTTTCCCTACTCGGTTTCAATAAGTTTGAATGTTTACATGTATTGTTGTTGCATTATAACATGATTGTTGTGGGTAATTGTTGTTAGTCTCATAGAAGTGTTGAGATTTCATGGTGGCATTGGTTTCAATATATCATTAGACATGCGGTTCGATAATTGTGTCTCAAAGGATAATTAGGTTTGTGGGATTGCATTATAAGATGTTAATGGAGGGATTGTATCTTGCGGCATTTTTGTGGTTGTTGGTACACATGAGTACATGGCATGTTGATATGCATTATACATGATAAAAAGCATATTGGTAAAGGGTTATGTATGTGAAGCATTGAAAGTGGCATATTGTGTGCATAATGTACATATGTGATTGTGGAGGATGTTAGAGGAGTAGTGGTAGTGATATATGGTTGTTGAAGAGACGTAAGGCAGTTGAGAGACCGTCTTACGCTTGGGTCGCCTCTTGGAGCTTCCCACTCCAAGAGAGATGTGGACATTAATGACTTGAGTTATGGAGGGGTGTGTGTGGTTGAGGCACGACGCCTGACAGGGATCCGGTTAGCGTCCGGGTCCAGTACCACATGTGTGTCCCGAGTAGTTTGTTGCGGATTGCGGTCCGGTTGTTTGGTGGTCGGTATTGCGGTGCCGTCACCGGGTTGTTGGTACCGAGGGTGTGTCCCTGGTACCGGTGTGGTGGTTGCGGTGTTGTGTTAGATGTAGAGTCTTGTCTTGTACATTCATTTATCTTGTTTGCATCTTTACATTCTTGTGTCGTGTCTTAAGTAATTGTATTATTGAAACTGACGTGTGTTGGTTGTGTATAAATTGTCACCTATTTCCGGAGTGGTTTGTGTCAATCTGTATGATATTTCCGATCATATGGGGAGCAGTTTGAGTATAGATTTGGTTTTGGTGTCACGCGGGAGACGGGACGAGACACAGACCTTGTAGTCAAGTTGCCTAGTTGGTAGATGACATAAACTTTAGTCGAGTTGTATAATGTGTAGTTCACACTTGTATTCATTTACTCATTTGTAATTCATGAAACATGTTAATTATATATAAAGAGTTATTTAATTGTAGTTCCGTTTCACTGCCTTGGGAAGCCGAGATGGTAACGCTCCCAAATACCTTCTTGGCCGGGTAGATGGGGGTGTTACAGAAGCGCCTTTATTTCAGACTTAAATTGAGTACATACACAGGACTGAAATTGATTGAACATTGAAAAAACTCTAGATTTAGCACGAATAGGAAACACCCACAAGAAATGGGAATGACCATAATGTAACACAATGTAGTATTTAAACTATCTGAAACTAAGAACAAGAGATGTAAATAGATCTAAATGAACAATAATATCAAAAGGAGAAGTAGTATTGGTGACAAACTCGAAAAAAGGATGTCTGATATGCTTCCCTAGTAGACAAGTTTCACATAGGCTGAGTGGAACAACTTTATTACAAGAGATAAAATGACACCTTCGTAAGGAATCTAGATAGAATATTCTGGGTGTCTCAAGCGACGATGTCATAGAAGTTGAGGAAGAGTGGCGAAGTAGCAGGTTGAGGTCATGTGATGGAGGTGAAAGATGCGGCATTGGGCTTGGTAAAAAGGTAAAGATGGTCATGAGTATTACATGGGATAAGCTTCTGATTGGTTGCTAGGTCCTTCAGAGATAAACTACAAGGGTCAAACTCAACAGAGCAATTATTATCGGTTGTAAATTTTCGAATAGAGATAAGATGTTTGACAAGACTAGGAGTAACAAGCACACTATTAAGGGTTAAATTAGTAGAGTGAAGACACGTTTTGCTAATATGAGTTACATGCATGCTAGATCCATTACCAACCATCACTGTAGGAGATCAGTTACTACTAAAAGTAAGAACATAAGAGAGATTATCTGGATCTTGAGTCATATGATCAGTGGCTTCGGACTCCGGTGTCCATAACCAAGTTTCCGTCAGAGGGGCTGTAAGCTCATTGTGTCAATGCATGAACCAAGGCTAGAGGCTCCATATATAGCTTTCCCATATGGTCATTGCATAATCTGAGACGGTGTACAAGAAGGGCCTCATTGTTGTGGTGCTAGGATTGTTGTAGCAACCCGACCATGCCCAACCCGCAACTAGTAGAATGACAGAGGTCGTTGTTGTGGTCCTGGCCCAGGGAGTCCAGGTTGCATAATGGGAGCAAAACACAAAAGAGGTCCATGGTTGTAGTTGTACTAATTAACACAATCAATTTGATAACCACCCCTATAGCCACCTCTGTAATTGCCACCATTAAAACCACCATTACAAAAGCATTCGCAGCCTCTACGCCAATTATTTCAATCTCCTTGCCATCCTCCGCGAAAACCACCGTTATTATTTCGCCAATTCAGGTTATGGTTAGATTGATTTTAGATAATGATTCATGTTAGCCAACCTCGTTGTTTTGGATTAAGGCATTGTTAGTGACTTAGTGTTGTTATTGTTGTCGTCATTGTATCGTCGTTGTCGTTATAAATGTTTTAAGAT
This sequence comes from Silene latifolia, assembly GCF_048544455.1. Lineage (NCBI taxonomy): Eukaryota > Viridiplantae > Streptophyta > Magnoliopsida > Caryophyllales > Caryophyllaceae > Silene > Silene latifolia. The sequence continues at coordinate 321,231,896 of NC_133537.1, forward strand.
TTTGCCTAAATCATTCTTTTAAAAAAAATATTGATATTATGATTATAGTACTTATCTAAAAAAACAACGTATAAATCGAACAATGAGGAAAAAAAGTCACATACATTTGTCATATCCATAAGGGTGGAGTTTAGTGGTTAAAACTTGGGTGAAATTTCCAAGGTCTTACGTTCAAGCCCTTTAGATAGCAGTATTTTGTCTGTATTAATGACCTGACACTATGTCTTCAGACTTCGAGCATGTCACCCTTTTAAAGTGAAGCTGACACGTTAGATACGTAAACGTTGTTTGTAGGCTGTCACGCACGTTAGCACGTATGACAATGTTGGTTCAACAAAGAGGATTGTATGGACAATAAGGCTAGGATGTAGATTGAACAATTATTGGAAAAGGAAGACAAAATATGTTGCTTGGTTAAAGTTCCCCACGAAGGTATAACTAGGGTTAGCAATGGATTTGGTGCTACGTGGGATATGATCCTCTGTAGGGTGCAATCATACGTTGCTAGGCATATTGAAGAAAATGAGTCATTTGGTGTTGCTATGTAGAGGCAATTAAACGTGGTGTAGTTAAGTCATGGCCCAAACAATATCACATCTTTCATATATCTAATCAAACACACACTTTATTATGATCATAATAACACTTGAAGAATTATGGCACTAAAAATTCAGAGGAGGAGAAAATTGGTACATAAAATGGTACTAGCTAGAATGAATCTAATCACGCAAACACTCTCGTTGATGTATGATTGTTTGTATAGTTGCAATCAACTTTCCATGGTATCTAGTTGACAATGAACACATGTAATATGGGTTGCTCCACATTGTAAAGGGAGATTGAAACTATTGAAGTGACACTTTTTTCAATACGGTTTTGGTGATGATGGGGTCAAAATTTAAAAAGGACCTGAAATATTATGATTTCAATATTTTATGGGGAAAAATGTATAAAATCAAATGATACGACATCAAAACGTGGGATCTATATGAGCAAGGATGAACAAAATTTCTCAAACGAAAATGATATGATAGATACATAATCGGCTATACTGTGTTCTCTTTGACTCTTAAGACCCGAAGTTCAAATATTAGGGGTGGTTCTAACTTAGAATGATATTATCTACATGAGGGTTGTGTTCGACTCCTCTAACACGCGTATTTTTGCCACAATTTCCTTACTGAATGCAAAGGCAAGCTTTTTGCCACAATTTTTGCTAGATTTTAAACTAGTTTGATTGCCTACGAATTAAATCAAAGAGAATTCAATATAATCCAGCTCTTTTTTTCCCCAAGAAAAGCCCATATTTGTAATGATCTAAAGAGTTTTGATACGGATTTAACGATACCCAAACCAAGTAATTTATTGGCATATAATAGGCTATACTTCAGCTGTTAAGGTCATTCATTAGGTCATATATGAGGTTGAGTTAGTCTTGTGAAGACGGTTTTAAAGTAATACAGTTATAAAACGGATTCAAACACAGTTTTATTAGTGAATAAAAGTGATTACTAAAAGATTTCATTTTACAATAAATCTGTGTTCGTCTTATACAAAACAATTTTACACTAATATAGCCTCGTTTTACAAGAAGTACTACTACTATTTGGGTAAAAATCTATTGATGATGCGGTAAAGTTCTGGATTCAAAAAAAAAATGTAATGTGTGCGCCCAATACCCCATTAAAAATTTCCAAATCTTGGCCCACTTTTTTGAAGGCCATAAGCCCTTAAAACGTATGTACAAATTTTAGAGGTGGGAATCGGGTTGTCGGATCGGATCATGTCGGGTCAGCCTATCTTTTTGGGTCGAATCAGGTCGTTGTCGGGTCGGGTCATTTCAAGTCAAATGGATATATGATATATCGATTTGGGTCGGGTTCGGTTACTTGTCTTTATCGCATTACTTCAATTTTTTACCATTAAATTTAATTTTCAACCATTATTTGGTTTAGTTACTTCATTATTAAGTCAAACGTATCAATCTAAACACAAAATTATTTTTATTTTGATCAATATTAAGTTTAATAATTGTCGGGTCATCAATTTAATTGTGTCAATATCGGGTCGGGTCTGGTTTGGGTTCGGGCTTGTCGGGTTACAGGTCGTCATCGGATTGGGTCGAGTCGGTTTCCAATTGCAATATTATTGGGTTCTGTCATATTGGGTTTGCTAAGATTCGGGTCGAATCATTTAAGATGGGTCAAACTTGCCAACTCAATGTACAATTGCACATGCTACAATGTCGGCCCGTGGAACAAACTCCGTTTATTGAACTGTTCCCAAATTTTTGTCAATCCATTGGACTGTGGAATGGGTTTAACAAAACACCAATTCTCATTGAAGACGGACATTTTTCGTCACAAGTTGAAAATGGGCTAAATATCGTCATTTTAACGACAAAATGTGACTATTTTAATGACAAATTATTATAGCTTAGGAAATTATTCTGGTAACTTTTTAGGTAAAATGGTTACATTTTCGTCTTAAATGGATCACGAAGTTTTACCCCGTTTTTAGTTTGTGACAAAATATACCCGTCACAAGCAAGACACTTTGTTGACAAAATAACTACGGAGTACTAGCAAAATTTCCAATGATGAATTATCCGCAACTACCAAAATAACTACGGAGTACTAGCAAAATTTCTCGTGATTTGTTTGCCAAAAGGAAAAATATTGGTGACTGAAACTAAAAAAATTGTTCTTCCATAGGGTGTATAATTTTCACATGTCTGCACTCTGCATAATTTTGTACAAAGTAGTAGTTTGAAGCGTTTATTGGTCCGGTCTTGAATCAGCCCACACCAAATTTTGTGGACCGAATACCCACCTAATTAAAAAAGGTGGACCAAAGATTGGATCATAATTACATTAATCTAGTCCAGATCGGGTCGAATATATAAGTGGATCGGACTTGATAGACCAAATTTAATTTTCTTATACAAATGCGTTGAATAAACGAATTGTTCCGGGTGTAATTCCGGAGCAGGATTGTGACCACTTAAGCTTGTTGAATGATGTCGTTGGTCGTCTCTTCCTTTCACTCTTTCCTATCAAGATGAACAAACTGAGGGCTCGGCTTGGTACCGAGCGTACTCACTCCGACGCTCAAGTCAGTAAACTTAGAGAGATAAGTTGTGTGTTAACTTGGCAAAGTATATTGTAGAGAGATAAGGGAGTTTATACCAGAATTTCGGTTAGTTTCTCAATGAGGGATGTGGAGTATTTATAGACTTTCACCTTTTGTCACGTAGTGGCCAAGTGGCCAAGTGGCATAGCAGGTGGAAAGACTGTTTTACCCTTGGCCGAGAGACCCATGACAGGCCGGCGGGCCTGGTTGACTCCATGTCGAGGGGACTGGATGTGAGTATGCGGATATGCCTCTCGGCCGGCTAGTTGTCGAGACGAGACCCAAGTGACAGGCCGACAGGCTTTGTCGGTTATGCTGTTAATATGTTGACTTGCTGTCTTTTTAGCTTTGAGCTTGCTCAATATGTTGACTCGGTCAGCGGGTGCAGAATATGCCCCATCAATTTGCCCCCAGCGTAGTCTATGTCGTGGTATGGACCTTCGATGCGTGTTGAGCGTATTCTGCGCATGTCGAACTTCTTCCTCGGCTTGGTCCTGTTCAGGCCGTACCATATCTCCCCTCCACATGGTTGTGTAATGGACATCGAATGTGGAAAAGAAAATGGCGCTGGCCGAGACCAAGGTTGAGAGTGTCGTGTGCTTTTGATTGCCCGGCCGTCCGCCAAGCTTGGTTGATCACCGATTAGCAAGTAGATACCAAGGAGCGTGTCGAAGAAGATTTGTCACTGCATGTCGATTGACATTCCGTGGCTGCATGTTTGACACGTGGCCTGGTGCTGATTGGTGGACGCTTCATGGGCTTTGCTCTGATTGGTCCACTGAATGGGCTTTGCTCTATAAATAGAGCAGTATGCCCCTCATTTTGACCTGCAAACTTCTTTTTCTCAAAAATTTTCTTCTCTCTAGTTTTCGAAGCGTTTTTCTCTTTCTAACTTTCGAAGCGTTACTCGGCGTAACACTTTCTTTCAAGGTAAACAAACAAATTCTTCCCCAACTTTTATTTGTTAATTAATTGTTGCCACCATGCCTGCTGCTGATGCTCTGCCTAGTACCTCAACTCCGGGGGGCGAACCGTCGAGTCCCGATGAATAGGAGCCACTGGTTGTCACCCCGATAGGGTTCAGGGGTCGCTTGTCGCCTTCTCCTGAAATTGATGAGAAATTTTTGGAGGATTTTGATGATGAGGAGGAGGAAAAGATCCATTCTGATGTAGAGAGGCCGCATTTCTTGTGGCACGGCGAAGCCTGCTCGATTAAACCCGATCGTGTTTGGACGAACAAGTTCGCTAGTGTCTCCGGGCCTGAACTTTTTGAAGACCATTACTCCTTCGGCAGGGGGTATAGAATTATTGTCCCTGAGGGTGATCAAGCAGTCTGTTGCCCTCCCGAAGGTTGTATCGGCGTGTATATTAGACATCTGGAGTATGGGCTCCGATTTCCTCTTAATGAACACGTCGCGGCCATAATCAAAGCCATGAATGTCGCCGTGGCACAACTGCATCCGTTGGCCATTAGGACGATTATTGGCTTTGTATGGTTATGTCTTTTTAAAGGGGAGGCCCCAACGGTGAACCTTTTCCGCCGGCTCCACCATCTTCGGCAGTCCACCCTAGGCGGCACGGGGTGGTACAGCGTGCAGACCGAGCCGGGATACGTCACCGTCTCCAAGCTGACATCTTGCAAGGACTGGAAGGGGCGGTGGGTATATGTCGAGGTTCCGGAGGACTATCCACTGCCCCCGGTCCTTCCAGCAGCGCCGCGTCAATTTGCGGTGTGAGAGTCAGGGGGAGCATGAAAGATATGTCTTCCGTAATAAGATTAAGATGGACGCCAAGAAGGTCTATCTTAAGGACGACAAGGTGCGGGCAATGAGCATGTTCGAGGCTGAGAGGGATGGCACGCCGAAGGGATGGATGCCTCCGACGCAGATCGTCCTTCAAGACGAGCCGCTTTGTCACGTCGGCCTCATACCGGCCCTCGGCCAAGGTGAGTGGGGTCGGTATGAGGCCCACCTTTGCTTTTTATGCTTCTGTATTTGAGCCTTGGTTTACTTCCTTTGCTTAACTATTGACTTTGTTTCTTGCAGATCGATTTGGCCGGGATCTCTCTGTCTCCATCCTAAACAAGTTGGGACTTGACCAGGACGGGAGAGTTGTTGAGCTGCACCCTAAGGCCGCGCCGCGTGATCGCAGACTGGCCCCGCACGAACTCATGGAGCAGACGTTGAAGACAATGGATGTGGGGGCGACTCAAGCGGAGATTGGCGGTAACGTGCCGCGCCGGAGACCAAAAACAACGTCTACGGCGGCTACGACGTCAACTCCAACTCAATCTCCAATCCCCGCAGTCCAAAAGGATAAGGTGGTCGTCAATGTTGACGAGGACGTCACCGTTCTGAAGGGTCCTCCTCCTTCAAATAAGAGGAAGGAAACAACGCCTGCTGCTGTTGTTACCGAGGCAGGGAAAGAGAAGGGGTCAGCCGGCCCTCTGTCCAAGAAGGCTAAGACTGGTACGGATCTAACCCATGGCTCAGATTTAGCAGGTTCTTTAGGCATTCCTGATGACAGGCTTTCTGATATGTCAATGAATGTTGACATGGATGCTTTGTCTGGGTTTTTTATACATCAGCCGTCGCCGGCTGTCGTTCTCACTGAACGGCAATTGGAGAAGCAGCCTGTGCAGACGGGCGATAAAAATGTCACCGCCGACTCCTCATCCGAGAAGGTTTCCTCCGTTCAGCTCAGGGCGGACGGCATAAGGTTGGCCAAGAGGCTGGTGAAGTGGGCTGAACTAGCCGACACTCATCTTGTCGAGCAAGAAAAGCTCGTGGCTCAAACTTCCCCTACGCTCGAACGGCTTAGGCTTGAGCTTGTCGCTGCTAGGAAGGAGGCCGAGAGGACGAAGAAGGACTTCCTGGCCACCATGAAGGACTTCCTCGCTGAGCGAAAGCTTAAGGAGGACGCTGAGAAGGTGGTCCTGGCCGAGAGAGCTAAGGTCGAGTCTGCGCTGGCTGATGCCGCTAAGCTGCGGGAGGAGAGAAACAAATTTGAGGGCGGCTATAAGGCCATGGTTGAGCAGAGGGAAAGATGGAAGTCCCTGCATTCGGCCGAGGTGAAGGGGCACAAAGGCTATCCTTGCTCAGAGGGAGAAGGATATTGAGATGCTGAAAACCGTCATCATCCCTGACATGTGTGCCCGGTACCGGGACCAAGCTGAAGATGCTACCAGGAATGCGATTAAAGAGCTCCTTCCTGAAGGCACCTTCCCGTGGCAAGATTTTGACAGGCTTCTGGATGAAAAGGCGGCTGCTGCGGAGGCCAAGGCCGCGGCCGAGGCGAAGGCGGCGAAGGCTGCTCAGGAAGCTGCGGCCAAGGCGGCCCATGATGATAAGGTGAAGGAGGCCAGAGAGGAGGCTGAGAGGGCAAAGGCAAGTGAAGCTGCCAAGCCGTCCTCCGGGGCCGCCCACCGTTGGTGATCTTGCTCTGCTGCCGGTGGCGGCAGCAAAGAACAAGCATAGGGAGACGGGCGGTCGTCACCATATTCACCCGGCCCTTCGGACAGCTTCAGCTATTCGGGGGCCAACTATTGAGCCTTTCCTCCCTGCCATCCTTTTGGCGCTTCATGTCTTGATGTTGTAATCTTTTGTTGTTCCTTCTTTTTTGTTAAACTTTGGTAGGTTGTGTTTAGGCTATCCCTATGGGGGGACTACGTCGACTTTGTTTTGCCTCACTTGTAAACATTTTTAATAAAGTTTGTTTATTTGCCTTTGGCTTGGCCGAGGCTTTGATCTCATCCTCCATTCAGTTGTCTTCTTACGTTTTTAAACATATTTAGCGCTTTTTCGTTTTTACCTTTGGCTTGGCCGAGGCAGTTAGATTGCGTATCTCAACTGTACTTAAACGTTTTTAGCATATTGGTCGTGTCCTTTGCTGCACCTGAACAGGCCGAGATAGCAAGGTTCACGTTTCCCAATCTGCTTAGCAACATGTTGGCATGTCGGTCGCTTCCTCCTCCACTCCCGGCTTTGGTCGAGGCGGTCAGATTTGCGCTTCTCAACTGCTGTTGTAAACATGTTAGCATATCGGTCGTTTCCCCGTCACTCCCGGCTTTGGCCGAGGCAATCGAGGTTACGGCTCGACTGCATTCGTATCTATAGACATATTGATCACTTCCTCTGCCACTCCCGGATTGGCCGAGGCAGTCAGATTTGCGTTTCTCAACTGTACTTATACGTTCTTAAGCATGTTGGTCGCTTTTGCGAGTATCAATTGCATTTGTAGTGACTGCCCGGCTTTGGCCGTGGCGTCTACTAGTGACTGCCCGGCTTTGGCCGTGGCGTCTACTTTGGAACGACTACGGAGGGGACAAGCATTTCGATGGAAAACTTGGATCACTCTTCATAAGATATAATCACGCGTTGGGGTGCCCACAACGGTCTCGGACACCTCCGCCGCTATACGAAATACTTCCTAAGGTTGTCTGTGTTCCAGTGGCTCATTAGAGGCACACACTCCATGTCTGTCAGCCGGTATGTCCCCGGCCTCATTTCTTCAACCACCCTGTAGCTTCCTTCCCAGTTGGCCGTCATTTTACCATGGATGTTTCCTTTGTTTGTTGCGGCCGACTTTCTCAGGACTAGATCTCCTACTCTTAAGTCTCTTTTGTGGACCCTACGGTTGTATGCTCTTCTCCTTCGGTTTTGATATACTGCTAAGTTGAGCCGTGCCGTATCTCGGCTTTCTTCGACCAGGTCTAGGGAGGCTCTCATGCCTTCTTCATTTTCGACTGGGTTAAAGGTTTGCGTTCGAATGGCACGCACCGCTTCAATTGGCTGGACGGCCTCAGACCCATAGACTAGGTGGAATGGACTGTACCCTGTTGCTTCTTTCTCCGTGGTTCGAAGTGACCACAGGACGCCGGGTAGTTCATCAGCCCATCTTCTCTTTAGATCTTCAACCTTCTTCTTCAACCCGTTCAGTATTGTTTTATTAGCTGCCTCCGCCTGCCCGTTGCTCTGAGGGTGGCAGACGGAGGAGTATGCAAATTTGATACCGAGCTCTTCCAACCAATTCATCACCATGTTGCTCCAAAACTCTCGGCCATGGTCAAATACAATGACTTGGGGTAACCCAAAACGAGTTATGATGTTCTCCCAAATCACCTTTCTTACGGCCATTGTGGTCTTAGCAGTGCTGCTTGACCTCGACCCATTTGGTGAAGTAGTCAACGGCGACGATCAGATACTTCCTTCCTCCGGAGGCCGTCGAAAATGGTCCTAATAAATCCATCCCCCACTGTGCAAATGGTAGGGGACTAAGTATCGGGCTGCGAGGTCTCGGGAAGGTGCATGACACGAGCATGCATCCGACAATTCTTGCACTTCTTGGTTTTTGCCCTGGAATCTTTCAAAGCATGGTAGGCCGAAGTAGCCGGCTCGGAGAGCTTTGTGGGCTAGCGTTCTCGCCCCTATGTGATGTCCATGATGCCTTCGTGAATCTCTGTCAAGTATAAGCTCCGCGTCGGCTACCGGGCCGACACATTTCAAGAGTGGTCTTATTACGGACCTTCTGTACAATTCTCCTTCGAACACTAAGTACCTTGCAGCGATCCTTCTTATCTTTCGAGACAGTTGCGGTCCTCCAGCAACTCTTTTGTCGGCTTGTATTTCATTATCGGAGTCATCCACGTCGTCTCGGCTTCGATGTCGCCCACCATCTTGACGGTCTCGGTGATGCTTTTAGCATTTCGATATCCACCAAAGACGGTTCGTGACATTCTTGATGCTTGAACGGCAAGTTTTGAGAGAGCGTCGGCTTGGTTGTTCTCAGACCTGGGGATGCACTGTATTTGGAAAGATTTCAATTTTGAGGTGTCAGCTTTTACCCTCTCCAGGTACGTTACCATCCCATCGTCTCGAGTCTCATACTCTCCTCTGATTTGATTAGTCACTAGGAGCGAGTCTGTTTTCAACACAATATGCTCCGCCCCGGCAGCTCTAGCTAACTCGACTCCAGTTATCACCGCCTCATATTCGGATTCGTTATTTGAGGCCGAGAAGGTAAACTTCAAGGCGTACTCAAACTCATCTCCGTTAGGGCTGATGATAAGGATGCCGGCTCCTGAGCTGTTCGCCGTGGAGGACCCGTCGGTATACACTTCCCACACGCCGGATGTGATTCTTCTTGATATGTGCACTCAGCCAGGAAGTCTGCAAGGGCTTGCTCCTTTATCGAAGGCCTCGGCTTGTACTGAATGCCAAAGCCGGAGAGCTCCACCGCCCATTTGATAAGTCTGCCGGATTTTTCGAATTTTTCCAATGCTTTCTCCAATGGCTGGTCGGTTAAGACCGTCACGGGATGTGCGTCGAAGTAGGGTTTCAGCTTCCTTGCGGCAACGACGACGGCGAAGGCCGCTTTTTCGATTAGTGGGTAATTTCTTTCGGCGGCCAGCAGTGTATGGCTGATAAAGTAGATTGGGTACTGCTGCTTATTTTCTTCCCGACGACACAGACGACCATGGCCGAGGTAGCTGCTAAGTATAGATATAGCGTCTCTCCCAGCGTCGGCCTGGACAGGGTCGGTAGTGTCAGAAGGTGGGCTTTCAGTTGCTTGAAAGCCATGCTCTGTTCCTCCCCTCAGCTAAAGTTTTTATTCCCTTTCAGCACTTTAAAGAACGGAGTGCTCTTGTCGGCCGACCGAGAGATGAAACGGGCGAGAGCCGCCATCCTTCCGGTCAGCATCATAACCTCTTTTCGATTTCTCGGCTCCGGTAGGTCTAGTATTGCTTGGACTTTCTCTGGATTGGCATCAATTCCCCTGGCGCTGACAAGCACGCCGAGGAACTTGCCGGCCCGGACACCGAAGTTGCATTTCTTTGGGTTAAGCTTCATTTCATATTTCCTTAGTGAACAAAATGTTTCGCTCAAATCGGCTAAGTGCTCACTGTCAGACTTCCTTTTTACAATAGCATCGTCGACGTAAGGCTCGATGTTTCGCCCTTTTTTATCTTGGAACACTTTGTCCACCAGCCTAGTGTAAGTTGCGCCAGCGTTCTTCAAACCGAACGGCATCATTTTATACATGAAGGTGTCGTGTATGGTGATGAATGCGCATTTAGGCATATCTTCCTCGGCCATAAATACCTGATGATACCCTGAGAAGGCGTCTAGCAGGCTTAGTATAGTGTAGCCTGCCGTTGCGTCAATTAAACTATCTATTCTAGGCAAGGGATAGCAATCTTTAGGGCACGCTTTATTAAGATTGGTAAAATCAATACACATCCTCCACGCCCCAGACGATTTCCTCACCATTACAACATTTGCTAGCCACTCAGGGTAAGTACAAGGTATGATAAAGCCCGCCGCTAATAATTTGTCTATTTCAGCTTTGATGGCCTCATCCTTCTCGGCCGAGGAGTTCCTCATCTTCTGCTTGACAGGCCGAGCGGTGGAGAGTACGTTCAGCTTGTGAACGATCACCTCTCGGCTCACGCCTGGCATCTCGGCAGCTGAGTATGCGAAGACATCTTTGTTCTTCCTCAGCAGGTCTAGGAGATCGGCTCCGAATTTTTTGGCTCAGTCGGCACCAAGCGATTTACGGTGCGCTCTGGGTCAATTTCCACTTCCTCGGTCTCGGATCCTTCGACCATGCTGACATTAGTATTCATCGGGTCGCCCTCCTGCTGCAAGGATGGGCTCTTCCCTTTCTCCGACTTCTTCGCCACTTTGAGGGATTGCATGTTGCACCCCCTGGCAGACACTTGGGAATTGACTATTTCATCTCTCTCGTCCTTTGAGACGAGCTTTTGTGCTTTCCCCCGGTCCGAGACGTACATCAATGTCAGGGCCCGGATGGACATCACTGCATCGACCTCGCTCAAAGTGACTCGGCCTATGAGAACATTGTAGGCAGACGAACCGTCGATAACCACGAACTCAGATAGAACATTTTTAGCCGCATCCGCTTGACCGAACATCACCGGCGATCCCGATTGACCCTGGGGTACCAGCCGGCCGAGAGAAGTCTGTATAGCGGGTTAGTGCGGGGCTCGGTCTCAATCTTCAGACCGAGATTAAGAAAGCACTCCCTGAACATGATGTTTGTGTAGGCGCCTGTGTCAATCAGGCACCTTTTGACCAAGTGGTTGGCTATATCTAGGTGGACTACAAACGGGTCGCTGTGCGGGGCGACGACTCCATCGTAGTCCTTCTTCCCAATGGTTATATCGGGGATGGTGGAAGCGGGGATCGCTGTTTTGGGCACAAAGTTGATGGCTTGGTATAACTCATTCAGGTGTCGTTTGTGCCAATTAGCTGACCCACTGTTCTCGTTTCCCCCGATGACAACCTGGATCACTCCCATCCGTTGGAATACTGATTTTCTATTCGCCCCGTCGGCACTTGTTCCCGGGCCTCCAGCTACATATTTACTGAGGCTCCCCTTTCGGATTAGCTCCTCGATGGCGTTCCTTAGATGTCGGCAGTTGTCGGTTTTGTGGCCGGTGTGGCCGTGGTACTCGCAAAACTGGCTTGCGTCATCGTCCCCCCTCGCCTTGGGGGGTCTTGCCCACTTCTGTCCATCATTCTTGCTTAGGGTAAAGACCTCGACCGGAGATGCGACCAGGGGGGTGAGACTACTGTACCGCTTCTGGTTGTACGGTCCCGAACTCCCCCCGGCGCCCGCCGAGTGCTGTTTCCTATTAAATCTCTCAGGCCGTGACCTATTCCCGTCACGGCGACCTTCATCTATGTTGTCACGGCGGCTCTTCCTCTGTGGGTGCCCAGCTTCGCTGTGGCCTACCCAAGTTTTGTGATAGTCTTCCACCTTTACGGCTCGGTCGGCCATCTTTCTGGCGGAGTCTAAATTGAGGTCTTCGCACTTGATCAGCTCGTTCTTGAACTCGCCTTTCGGGAGGCCTTTCATCAGTGCGAAGGCCGCCAGTTCGGTGTTCAGCTCACGGAGCTGATGAACCTTAGCGTCGAACCTTTTCACATAGCTTCGGAGGGACTCGTCCTCCCCCTGTCGGATAGTTAGGAGATCTGATGTTTCCACGGCCCTTCTCTTGTTGCAAGCATACTAGGCTAGGAAATTGTCTCTCAGGTCGGCATAACAGTATACCGAGCCATTAGGTAGCCCCTTGTACCAACTCTGAGCCATCCCATGCAGGGTCGTTGGGAAGACTCGGCACCACACCTCATCAGGCTGCTCCCATACCGACATGTACGACTCGAAAGCCTCGGCATGGTCGGTTGGGTCGCTATCCCCTTTGTATGATAAGGGCGGCAGCTTCAGCTTAGTCGGCACAGGGACTTCGAGGACATAGGCAATGAGGGGCTGTCTGACCACGTGTCGAATGACACGCGGCGATCGGCTCCTCGCAACCTTAGTCCGGCTTCTCTCCCTATGGCGGGAAGGGCTTGTTGTCCGACTTTGGTGAGTCGGACTTCTTTCATTCCTTCGGGGCTGGCCTCGTTGTTGCCGCGGCGACGCTGTCCTCCCGCGAGTGGGGGAAGGACTTAGGTCTGCCACTGGCACCACGGGCTCTGCCGGCGTCCTAGCATGCCCAGCTCCTTGTATCGCTCCGGTCAAGTTGTTCGGAGTCACTTTATGGGCCCTGGTCACCTGTGGGTGCGCTGCCGTCACCGTCGTCGTGACAGGGGTGATCGGCGTACTACCCATCAGGTCCAGGAATAGCTTTAATTTGGCCGCATCGACCACATATCCCATGACGGTGACTTGGTCGGTAGGCAGCGGTGTTTCTGGCTCTTTCGGCATCCCGTACGCCGTGTCAGTGACTCGGCCGGTGGGGGACTGCCCGATCTCAGAATTGCGGAACGTGTCATCCTAGAAGAATGCAGTTCCTTCACTCACAGTTTCTTGTTGCTTTGACATCTTCTTAGCTCACTGAATGGTTTTTTTTTTTTTTTAAAGGTAGGTGACTAGCTTTTAGTATCTATTCCCACAGACAGCGCCAATTGTTCCGGGTGTAATTCCGGAGCAGGATTGTGACCACTTAAGCTTGTTGAATGATGTAGTTGGTCGTCTCTTCCTTTCACTCTTTCCTGTCAAGATGAACAAACTGAGGGCTCGGCTTGGTACTGAGCGTACTCACTCCGACGCTCAAGTCAGTAAACTTAGAGAGATAAGTTGTGTGTTAACTTGGCAAAGTATATTGTAGAGAGATAAGGGAGTTTATACTAGAATTTCGGTTAGTTTCTCAAAGAGAGATGTGGAGTATTTATAGACTTTCACCTTTTGTCACGTAGTGGCCAAGTGGCCAAGTGGCATAGCAGGTGGAAAGACTGTTTTACCCTTGGCCGAGAGACCCGTGACAGGCCGGCGGGCCTGGTTGACTCCATGCCGAGGGGACTGGATGTGAGTATGCGGATATGCCTCTCGGCCGGCTAGTTGCCGAGCCGAGACCCAAGTGACAGGCCGACAGGCTTTATCGGTTATGCTGTTAATATGTTGACTTGCTGTCTTTTTAGCTTTGACCTTGCTCAATATGTTGACTCGGTCAGCGGGTGCAGAATATGCCCCATCACGAATAACTTAAGTGATTTTATAAATTTATTATTCCAAACTAATAGTAAAGATAGTTCATTTAAATAAGAAAATTAATTAATTAACCAATACTTACAACTCTCTAGAAAAATTACATGTATTTCATACTATAATAACAACTGTAACATTATATTTTGGAAATTAGATTGGTCAGCGGTCCGTTTCACGGTCCCTTTGATTTGGTCTTGAACCGCACAAAAGATCACAATAACATAAGCAGTTAAACTAGAGACCATATCTGTAACACCCCCTTCTTACCCGGCCAAAGTAATCGGGGGATGTCACCATCTCGGTTTCCCGAGGCAGTGAATTGGAACTATAATTAAGTAACATTTAATATAAATAATATGTTTAATGAATTATATACTTATTGGACTGCTCAGACAAAGTATTCTCCTGTTGCGGGTTATGAATGGCTCAAGGATAAGAAACCTGCTGTCAGCTGGTCTAAATGGATATGGAATGAGTATGTAGTGCCTAAACATCAATTTGTTGGGTGGTTATATGCACATGGAGCTATGAGGACGAAGGATAAACTGATAGCATATGGCTTGGACATTGAAGGCAGCTGCTTCCTGTGTAACCAGACTGCTGAAAGTCTAGACCATATATGGTGTGACTGTTTATACAGTAGAAAGGTTGTGCAGGAGTTGAATCAGAGGTTGAAAATTTCGTTCCCTGTCAATGATGTGTTTGGCTGGTGCACACAGGTGACAGGAACTGCTATGCAGAAGGGGGTGCAGCTTGCCCTGCTATGGGGGATGGTGTATCAAATATGGCAGCAACGAAACAAGAGTAGGATGGAAGGGATGTTGATGAGACCTGAAAGAATTGTCAGTCAAATTATTGAGGAGATTAGAGCAAGAATTCGTGGAAGAGACTTCAGAATGATCACAAAAACGGACTTAGAATGGTTACAAAGCAAGGAACTTTATGTACTAGAACCTTAATGATGCTTGAGAATCTCTTGTACCATTATTTTTGATTTATAATAGATATACTCACATTTTACCAAAAAAAAAAAGAATTATATACTTAATGGATAACATGTGTGAATTACACGTTATACAACTTAACTATTAACTACGACGTCTATCATATAACTAAGCAACTCAGCTCCAAGGTTTGAAGCTCGTCCCATATTCTGCATTAGACCAAAACCAAACATGTATACAAACTGATCCCCATATGATCGGAAATATCATAGGGATCAACACAGGCCACCCCGAAAATAGGTGACGATTTACACAAAACCAACACACGTCAGTTTCAGTGATATAAATATTCAAGATCAACACGACACATGTATATGATTATGCGACACACCAATGAAATGCACAAGACACAATCCATCATAGCTCCGCAACCACCTCACGGGTACCAAGGACACACCCACGGTACTCACAACCCGGTGACGATACCGCAGCACCGCCCAACAAACAGTCGGACCGCAGTCCGTAAAAATTTAATGGGAATACTATGAACTATGAGTGCCCTTCTCAAAATACTCTGACCTATTAATTAACTACGATTACTAACAACTATTGCACTCCCTTTCATAGAACAGAATTGGTCATTTTTTGACCGGTCGGAGCAGGTTAAAAAATATAAGGGACCTACTTTTTTTCTTTAACTGCACCACTACAACACCCTCTCATCCACTACCGCTCAATCCTACTCCCATTTACATCATTCTCAACCACCATTCACCACTGTGGTCAGCCGCAACTCGTCGCCATCTTCTGCCCATAAAACCACATCACCCTCGCCTCCTTCCTCATAGCTACACTTCAATCTGCAGAATCGATAACACCAATTCTCAACCACCATTCACCAGTTCTGACGATCTCGTTCCACATCCCACCTACTAACCCTCATCAATTAATGTGGCCGATTTAGGATATAGCCATGGTGACTAATGGATGTTGAAATGGTGCGAATCGAATGGGTTTGAATCGATATCGGTTATTGCGGCGACGATAAATGGTATTGGAGGGAGGCTCAGTTTGATTTAAAAGAGGTGGGTGACACTGATAACTTGAATCCTTCATTCAGTATCCTCTTATCATTCAATTCATCTTGTTTCTTCAACAACTTAAAAGCTCCATTGTTACCCCTCGATGCCACCATACCCTTTGCGAATTTCAATTAATTTAACTACCACCCTGTTAGGCCTGGAAATCCGCAGACGTCCCTGATCAATGTCTCGCCCTAACCTGATTATCAGGCTGTCAGAGTGTCAGGCTATCAGGACACATGAAGATAGGCGCCAGGCCATGGAAAGGACAACGGTCAAAATATCAGGACGATATTAGACTGGGAACTAATATTATAAAAGGAATATACGCGCAGCATTGAACAGGAAGATCTCGCAATTAGTACAGCAATTAAGGGCGGAATATTTGGAATTATTGCGGGTAATTAAGGAGAATATTTCACATTAATGACGGGATCAAAGCAGCCGTTCAACACGAGCTTATATAAGGAACCATTGGAAATCATTTGAAGACACAAGAAGAGAAGATAGCATCATACAATATTCTCATATAATTCTTGGATAATTACGTTAACTTGTGCCAAATATAATACAATAATATAATCCTCTCCTGGGTTGGTGCCCGTGGTTTTTTCCCATTTAAGTGTTTTCCACGTACAAAATTCTTTGCCTTATTATTGTTATTTTTTTATTACATTTACAGTTTATATTTCGACCTGATTAATAGAACATTTAGAGCTAGTTAACCCTACTCAAATCTACCCTAACCTGATTTCGCCTTGCGCAAAATCCACACAAAACAATTGGCGCCCACCGTGGGGCATCTAGCTCTTTAAATCCTTTTTTTTCATCTTACGAAATTCAGAAATCCTACAAAAATGGCCCAGCCTACCATTGAAGAACAATTGAACGCAGCCCTCCAACAGATTGCTGAGTTAGAAAGCTTGAAAGAAAAAGTGGCCCAAACCGAAGCCGAAATCCTGCAGTTAAGAGAATCCGAGTCAGCTCTGAAACAAAAATTAGAAAAAACCCAAGGAGCAGGCTCTAGATTCCAGCCAGGAACTCCATTTACATCAATCATCAAAAACATTGATTTCTCCAGCTTTGGGAGCCCAAGTGGTTCTAAATTTATTAATGTTGATGGTGATGACGAGCCAAAAAAACAACAATGAGAAACATGAAGAATCTGCAGCAGCCATCATGATGGCAGTGGTTCAGGAGATCAAGAAGCTCAATGAAAAATTTGACAAGATACTCGGAGTACCTGCCAGCATTGAAGAAGCTGCTCCTGACAGTTATGTTGATTCGCTTTTCATAGACGAAATAGCAAAAGTAGATTTACCAAAGAAGTTTGTGGTCCCATCCATGAAAATCTATGATGGAACCACAGATCCACAAAATCATGTGGCTCTCTACAAACAAAAAATGTTGGCTGCATCTATTCCCAGCGAATTTAGACAAGTTTGCATGTGTAAGGGATTTGGAACAACCCTGACCGGCCCTGCTCTACAATGGTACATCAACCTGCCAACTGGGAGCATCCATTCCTTCGCCAACCTGATCAACAGCTTCAACCAGCAGTTTGCGAGCAGCAGAGAGTTGGAGAAACGATCCAGTGACCTTTACCGAATCACACAGAAGCCTGATGAAACTTCCTTGCAATATTCAACAAAGAGAAAGTATCCATTCCCATATGTGACATTGGAACAGCAGTGGAGGCATTCAGGCAGGGGTTGCTACCACACAGTGACTTATACAGCGAGCTCACTAAGTATCCCTGCCATACCTTCGAAGACGTTCAGGCCAAAACTCTTGCCTTTATCAAGCTAGAAGATGACAAAAGTTACAAACTTGGATCACCCAGTGGACCAAAGGATTATGAAAGGAGCAATAGGAAGAGCAACAAAGGAAACAACTATAGGCCTACTTTATATTCCAGGCCAGATCAATCAGAAGTTAACCTGGCTCATGAGTATCAAGGTAAGGCTAAAGTTTTTCCACCTATTTCCGAACATAACTTCAGTGTTGATATTGCAGGATTAATCCAGAGACTTGACAACATGGGATCAGTAGTCAGATGGCCCAGGAAGTCGGAAAATCCCAACCCTAGAAGGGACAATTCCAAATGGTGCGAATTCAACATGGACATTGGACACACGACGGATGACTGTTTCACCCTGAGGAAAGAAGTGGCTTATCTGCTGAAATCCGGATACTTAAAAGACCTGATCAAGACGAAAGGCAGGAATGCGAACCAGGACAAAGAGGGTCAGGAGCACAAGCAGGGTCGCAGCCTCCCTCCACCACCTCCAATATACGAAGTAAAATTCATATCTGGTGGATCAGAAATCTGCGGTCTGACCAGTTCAGCAGCAAAAAAGATAGCCATGACGCCAAGGACTGTCTCACCCTGCAAACCAGACCATATCCCAACAATCACATTCAACGATTGTGACCTGGTATGTATCCCTGATGTTCATCATGATGACCTGGTAATTTCTATGCAGATTGGAACCGCCACAGTAAGAAGGATCCTGGTAGACGGAGGCAGCTCAGTAAATCTGATCATGCTTGACGTGCTGAAAGCCATGAAAATCAACGAGGACCAAATCACCAAAAAATCCAGCGTCTTGGTAGGGTTCAGTGGAGAGACCAAAAGCACTCTAGGAGAAATCGACCTTCCAACCTACGTTGAAGGAGTCTCATCCTATGAAGCTCTGATAGCAGGCTTAAAGGTATGTCTAGACCTTGGTGTTCAAAACCTAAAGGTAAAAACTGATTCACTTCTAATTGCCAATCAAATAAAGGGAATTTATACGGCGAAGGATGCAAAAATGATTTCGTATTTAGAATATGAAAAAAACCTTACCGCTAAATTTGCTTTATTTGATATAGATCAAATATCGAGAGACCTGAACACCCAGGCTGATGCTCTGGCCAGCCTATGTTCAAATTTTACCCCTATAATTTTTGATAAAATACCAATTGTTCATTTATTAGAGTCAGCCATCAGCAAGCCTGAACAAGTCAATCCTGTCAATCAGGATAATAACTCCTGGACTAAACCCTATTATAATTGGTTTCTCCGAGGAATACTGCCTCAGGGGAGACATGAAGCAAGGGCTTTTAAAATTAGAGCTTCAACTTACGCTATTATCAATAACACTTTATTCAAGAGATCGCAGACTGTACCTTACCTAAGATGCTTGGAGCCTGACGAAGCCAAACTAGTACTTCAAAAAATACATGATGGACACTGTGGCAACCACAAAGGAGGAAAGAGCCTGACAAGTAAAGTTCTCTGGACAGGCTACTACTGGCCTACACTAAGTGCTGACTGCCTGGAATACTCTTCAAAATGCGAAGCCTGCCAAATCCATGCACCAATCATACATCAACTATCTGAGCTCATAGATTCAATTTCTGCACCTTGACCATTCATAAAGTGGGGCATGGATATTGTGGGAAAACTGCCCGTAACTCCAGGACAAAAAGTATTCATGTTGGCTATAACTGATTACTTCTCCAAATGGATTGAGGCTGACTCTTTGAGGCAAGTAACTGAAAAGGAAGTAATATCCTTCATCAGGACAAACATCATTTGCAGATATGGAGTCCCATCAGAAATAGTATGTGATAATGGAACCCAATTTGTGGGGAAAAAGACCCAAGCATTTTGCCAAGAATGGAATATCAACCTGGTAACGTCAACCCCTAGATATCCAAAAGCTAATGGCCAGGCTGAACCAAGTAATAAGGTAGTCATAAACTGCCTAAAAAAGAAGCTAAAAAGAAGACGAGGCAGATGGGCTGAAGAACTTCCATTAGTATTATGGGCAGACAGGACAACTCCAAAGATATCAACGGGCCAAACACCTTAATCTTTGGTATACGGCTGTGAAACTGTCATTCCTGCAGAAGTACGGGTGTCAACATCAAGGTACAGCCTGAACAATGTTGAAGCAAACAGAGACCTGATGCAAGATAACCTGGTTCTAACAGAAGAGCTAAGAGATACTGCCAAAATCAGGATGTCATCATACCAACAAGCAGTTGTCAGAACTTACAACAAAAATGTCAAAATCAGAGTTTTCAGAGAAGGAGACCTCGTCTTACGCAAAGTTTTTCCGAATAAAAAAGAAAAATCAGCAGGCAAACTGGCCACCACATGGGAAGGCCCTTACTTAATTGATTCAATTGTTGGACAAGGAGCATACATGCTCCATACACTAGAAGGAGAAATGATCCCAAGATCTTGGAATGTAACCCATTTAAAATTATTCCATATGTAAAGACCAGATCAGGCTACAACCAGGTACAAACTCATTTCATTACTCAACCTGATGTGCTACCTGAAAAACTATGTGTTTTACATGCTCTGTATGCAACTCATATCTATATATTTAACTAACCCATTTTCTCTCACTTTTGGAATCCTGAACAATTACATGATAAATGTTTATATATGCATAAATATTCAGGATTGAGGGCTACTCTACTATATATCAATTTCTGAAACAAAACTTTGCACTTAACTGTGCCTGACGAGTTGGTAACCATCACTAGATACAGTAAATGTCAGGACCAATCAGACATGAAATAATTGCCTGACCTGACTAGGTTAACTGCCAATGATTACAGCCGGTTGGACGCAGCAAGACAGGTGCAAGGGTGTTCTCTCCCAACCAGTTAGTCTAAAAGCCCTCCTGACAGGCCGAATACCAAGCCCTCCAGTCAGGCAGGGGACATAAGCCCTCCTGACAGGCCGGTTTTCCCACCCCTTCAACCATTATGGAAAAAAAAAAACTATACTTGGTTGAATTACTCACGACAGTTCAAATAACAGGATAAATCAAAAATGCTTTGCAGGTTAACCAAACAAAAATTTTGACAGGTCCAACAGGATGGGAAAAAGTAAAACCCACAGGCTCAAGCAAAGTAAAAAAAAAAGCCAAATCAGCCAAAAAAGGCCACCATGCCTATATTAATAAAGCCCTTACCCCTTGGGAAAAAGGCACCAAAACATTCATAGAGGCCAGAGATAGTCTCCCTGACCTGAATAAAGACAGAAAAAGAAAATAAAATTGTTCGTCCAGGGACATCCCCCCTGGATGGGTCAAATACCAACTAAAGAAATCAAATTAATACTTCTCCTTAGAAACAGTACCAGAACTTCCACCCTTGGCCGGATCAGCATCAACATCCTGCTCCCCTGGAGAATTGACCTCTTGTTCATTTCCCATATTATGCAGGTCAGGATACTTTGAAGCAGCAAAAGCCATCTCAGCTTCAGGGTTCCATTTCTCCCCGGCCTCGACAGGCTCTGACATAGCAGCGGCCCTCCCCTTAATATAAAAATAAAGAGAAGCATCATCTAACTTGAACTCCAGGTTATCCCTCTCCTGGGTGAGCTCTTCATTCATGTCCAAAGCTTCCTGCAAGAGACGCTTACTTGAATCTACCTCAGCCTTAGCAGCATCCCTCTCAGCCTGCACCCTCACCAAGTCAGTAGCTTTAGCAGCCAGGTCTTCAGACTTCAGCCTATCATAATCTGATCTCATCAGATCAATCCTAGCTACCAAAGAAGTAGCCTGATAGGCGTTATGGAGACAGGTCGCGGCACCCTGACCAAAAACAGGAAAAAGAATATGAATAATATACCCTAATAATAAACATACCCAAACAAAATACACATAAAAATAAAAATAGTCTACCTCCCTCACAGCAGCCAGGGCACCTGCCAAAAGGCTGACTGAATGATCCACTGAAGCAACCGCCTGAGTAGCAGTCTCAACAGGGTCAAGGGTGAGCATGACATCCGACTTAGAAGCAGCATAATCCATAATCTTCATCCTGACAGCCTCCATACTGTCCACCCTGGCCTTCACTTCCCTGACCGGGGCAGAAATGTCCACGTCTTCAATTTTTCTTTTTTGGGCTGCTGAACTTGTTTCAGCAGGGACAGCAGGTACAGCAGGTACAACAGTGACCTTAGGAGCATCAGGTTGTTCAGGTTAAATCGATAACGGGCTCAGCATCTCCGCTTTACTGGGAGCCTTCCTCCTTGATCTTAGCCAACCTGGCTGAGAGGTCAGCCATGCCAAACCTGGCAAGGCGAGTAGATGACCTGGTGGCTACAACACGAAACATTATATTAGCAATATAAACTAAACATCACCAGGAAGCCAGAGTAAGAAGAAAAAAGAAATTAAGATAGACTTACTGCCTGAGGTAGTGGCACTAACAACCCTAGAAGGTTTAGCCACCCTGACAACACCATCAGCCTTCAACCAACGGGGAAGATAGTCAACCCCACAACAGAGAGGCCAAGATCTCTCCAAAGGAGGAATAGAAAGGAAAGCAGAAATATTTGCAGTGGGATACTCAGTTTCAGTAACCCAATCATCAACTGCACAAGTGAGAGGTATGACTTAATTTCATTTTATTTTCTTCACTAACAAATAAAACATGCAAGATAAAAAGGAAGATAAAAAACTCACCAGCAACACAAGCCTCGTAATTTAAATATGCCAGATCAGGTCCCACAGAATTGGTCCTGACAAACATGTATCCAGCAGCCCAGTTCTTGTCATGGCCGCTATCCAGGTTGCTTAAAAGGGGGGTAGTGGAAGCCCTGACCTTAAAACTTATACGGCCAGGGCTGTTAGTTTTGACAGCATAACAGGCCTTCAGATCATTAAGAGAAAACGAGATATTGTGTTTCTTGCAAAGGTACTCAACAGAACAAACCACCTTCCACACCATGGGCATCAACTGATAAGACGGGACACCAATTTCCTTGATAACCTCAATCATAAGAGGGAAGAAATGAAGCTTACAACCTGCCCTAAAAGCCCAGTCATGAATACAGAACCAATCAGGACAAGCCCAGTCAGCCCTAATAGGAGAATTCTCAGGGATTCAGACTTCAGCATCAGCAGGGATGATCCCCTTATCATTCAACACCTTTTCAAACTCAGGCTTCAAACGGTTTGCAGGAGACTGATCGTCTTTCAAAGCCTTCGTAGGCTTGAACTGGAAATCACCATGGAAAATTGAGATCATCTCCAATGGAGAATCACTCGAGTTATTGACCGTGGAAGGTTGAGCAACGGAAGAAAGAGACAAATTCTCAGAAGAAGTCCCCTCAGGATTCTGGGAAGGAGGAGTTCCAGGAGTCACTGCCCTGGTAGATTTCTTTTTTGTGGCCATTATTGAATGATTATGAAGATTAATTGAGGATTAGAGAACTGGAAATTAAGGAAAATTAGAGAAGAAGGTTATTAAGAAAGAAATAAGGGAGATTATTCTGATGGAGATCAACTCAATGAAGTGAACGGGTATTTATAGAAGAGTAAATTAGGGTTTTAACCGCAAGTAGATGGATAATCATTGAAGGAGTTGCAGTAAAAGCTACACCCGTCATAAACTGCAGAAAGTAGCCGTTACAGGAACTGACTAGGCATGATTCAACCGTTGAGTAATTTTTCTGAGATTAAGATTATCTCCTCATTTTTTGTCCTGACATACTGAAAATAAGGAGATAAAGGGCAATTGTTAGGCCTGGAAATCCGCAGACGTCCTTGATCAATGTCTCGCCCTAACCTGATTATCAGGCTGTCAGGGTGTCAGGCTATCAGGACACATGAAGATAGGCGCCGGACCATGGAAAGGACAACGGTCAAAATATCAGGACGATATTAGACCGGGAACTAATATTATAAAAGGAATATACGCGCAACATTGAACAGGAAGATCTCGCAATTAATACAGAAATTAAGGGCGTAATATTTGGAATTATTGCGGGTAATTAAGGAGAATATTTCACATTAATGACGGGATCAAAGCAACCGTTCAACAAGAGCTTATATAAGGAACCATTGGAAATCATTTGAAGACACAACAAGAGAAGATAGCATACAATATTCTCATATAATTCTTGGATAATTACGTGGTTTTTTCCCATTTAAGGGTTTTCCACGTACAAAATTCTTTGCCTTATTGTTGTTGTTTTTATTACATTTACAGTTTATATTTCGACCTGACTAATAGACCATTTAGAGCTAGTTAACCCTACTCAAATCTACCCTGACCTGATTTCGCCTTGCGCAAAATCCACACAAAACACACCTAATTGAAGAACCCGAATCTACAAAAGCCCAATTGAGGAACAACCCAGCAATAATAGAAATAAGTACAGAAAAAAAAAAGCACTAGATTTACACATAATAATTGCACAAATAAAATACTCCATTCACCCACACAAAAAATGAGTTACAAATGAAATGCAGAAGGGAGAAAATAAATGAACTGGATGTAAAATTGGGATGGGTAGCTGAAGTAGGGTTGTTAATGAGACGAGACAGGTCGCGAGCAACTCGAGCTCCGGCCCGGTCAAAGCTTGGCTCGTGTGAGCTCGGCTTGGCTCGAGAGCTTAATGAGTCAAGCCGAGCTAACGTTGGCTCGGTTCGAAAAGCTCGTGAGCGGCTCTAATTTGTGTAATTAGATAAGATATACCTCATATTTTATAAAAATATTTTGTCATGATTATATATTTGTATCACACATATAAACAATGTCTCATTGATTTTCCAATATTTGTATATAAAACTTTCGAGCCTTGTTATTGAAAATATCGAGAGAGAGAAAACGAAAATTCAACAACTGTATATAGGCTCGAGTTGAGCTCGACTTTGGCTCGAGCTCGCGTTAAAGCTCGCAAGCTTAATAACGAGCACAATTTTTTCAAGCTCGGGTAAGCTCGAGCTCGAGTTTTAATTTATGAGCACAAGCCGAGCATGGCCAAGCTCGAGCTCGGCTCGGCTCGTTAACACCCCTAAGTTGAAAGTTGTATTAGTGGTGGGTCGGCGTTTGGCGGTTGGTGGTGCTGGGCCGGTGGCTGATGGTGCAGTGTGATGTTGCGGATGATGTTGGTAATGTGGTGATGATAAAGGTAGGGTGGTTCGTGGGTGGGTTTGTATTGAAAGTAAGAAGACTTTACTTGCTAAACAGGTAGTAGGTCACCCGGTGTAATAGGAGAAAAGGGAGTTAATAGTTGCTAGTAATCATAGTTAATTAATAGGTCATAGTATTTTGAGAAAGGTACCCATCGGTCATAGTATTCCCATTAAATAACCCAATGAAAAAAAGAGGAGGGAATGAAAACTTACTACTGGTCAGAGGAAGCCAGTGGTAGTGAGTGGATGGTGGCAGTGTGGTGTAAGGATGAGTGAAAATAGAGAGTAAGAGGAAAAGTTATAATGATGGCAGGTGGTGGCACGACTGATGCGGTGGTGAGGAGGTGGTGAGTGGTGACAGTGGTGGTGAGACTTGTGTAGAGGGAAAAAAAAAGTAGGGTTATTCTACGCGATAACCCTGTGTTTTTTTGAATTCTATCTGGTAACCCTTCATTTTTCAACCACCCACATGGTAACCCTGAACTTATCAAAAAAAGTTCTCCGTGACCCCCAACTTTTATTCCGTTAAAAAACTCCGTTAGTTTGCATGTTTATTGGGACTTGAGCTTCTTTTTTAGAGTTCAAATACTTAAATGGCCAACTAACTATGGTCTTCTCAACTCAATTAAATAAATACTAGTTTTAAACCCGTGCAAATTGCACGGGATTGCTATTTGAAATTTTGTTATTTAAAAGTTTTGTTTTCATTTTTGTGCAATTTTAATGTTTTGTTTTCCTTTTTGTGCAATTTGCACTGTTTCAAATAATTTTAAAAAAAAACGATTACGTTTTATGTATCATGTTTAATACTTCATCCATTACAATCATTTCTATACATTTGTTGAATATATGCGAGTTATATTTTAATGAAATGTATAAAATTGATTGAAATAGAGGGAGTATTTTTTATCTGTATAATAATCTCAATTGTAATTAGCGATTTGTACATGACGGACGTATATAAAATATGGTAATATTAACAATCAATTTATATTCGAAATATACCAAAACATAAATCTTAAAACTCGACAGTACAATATTTGAAATATATTACTCTGTAACACATTTGGTCAACCGATGCGATTGTTACATGTAAGATCTCGTGTTCTTGTATTAGGTACATGTTCAGATTGATTTATCATCTCATCTCCCTAAGTAAAAGTTATATCATGTTGTAGACTCATAAAATGTACTTGTTGTATATATAATTTTAAAAATATAGTAACATATAATAGAAGTGTTACAAAATTCTTGCATAGGTCGTTAAATTTCGTTAAATTTATTTGGCAGAGAAAACTATAAGTAGATACGGAATTAGATAAGCCCGTGTGCTTGTGCTTCATATTTCATAATATAGACCAATCTAATCTAAATATTTATGAACCCCTTACCTACGAAATAATAAATACATGGAGTACATGTTTCAATAAGCTAAATCTATGTCTAATATGGCCTAGTGTAATTTACCGTGGCTATACTTTATTTGCAATGAATGTAAATAATGCATAGGGTCATTTGGTCAGGTAGTGATTGTAGTATGATATATCTTCTTGTCATGCTACTTGCGCAATTTCAAAAAAACTTATCTTACATATTAAACCAAATTATTCGCGCGAAAATAAAACAAAATTAGTAAAATTTGAACCGTCAGAAGCGGACATCTGCAAAATGTTAAACTCGTTTTTCATTTAGTCAAACTCGTACACTTTATAGAAGTAGTGCAAGTTTAAAGTGAAATTTTTGACCCGTGAACGTTTAAAATGAAAATTTGTAACCTATTTTTCATTTAGTACCGATTGTTAATTATAGTGAAATACAAAATAAAAATTTTGACCCGTGCAATTTAAAAATGAAAATTTTGACCCTGCCCTTTTAAAATGAAAATTATAACGCGTTTTTCGTTTAATTACAATTGGTACTTAGTGAAAAATGAAAATTATGATGGTACACACTTAAAACAATTTAGCTGAATGATTTAATGATAACCTCGTCTAAAGTCAGGAAAAACATTGAATTATACTAACTGATATGATATCTGATCCGAAAAATCGGATATCCCATCCGAAAAAATGAATATCCAATCTGAATACATATTTAGATCGGATAGGCTTTCGGATATCAAATCAGTTTGAAAATGGGTTACAAAATTTTCGTGTATCTAGATTGAAACTCTTAAGTTAAGACGGTTTTAAGCAAAACCATCGATAATTAATAAGGCCCATAGCAATTCATAAAAAAACAGCCTACATATACATACCAACTACGGAGTACCCATTATAATTTCTCATTAATGAAATTTTACATAAATGAAACACAAAATAAAGTAACCCACAACCAAACCTAAAATTTGTTACTCGCCGCTCCTGTACACTGCATGTACCCCTTTTTTATCCTCTTTTTCTTTCTCAATCTTTGATTAATGGATGGTTTTCTTTCATCAATCTTTTACACAAAATTTCCTCTTATCGTCACAATCTTGAAATCCCACTTTCTCTCAATTACTACTCAGTTTCCCTCACTAATATTATGCTCAATTAAAACCTTGAATCCTACCTCATATCACTCTCACTCTCATTCTTTCCCTAAAAAATTCATAAGAAACTATTTTAGTTTAGATCTATCGTCTTATTGATATTCATCCTATTGCAAGTTTAGTAAGTATTAAAGTCATCCCTGATTTTTTCTCCAAAAAGTATTCTTGTTTGTAATTACTTTCTCTTTTTAACAATTTTTCGCCTTTTTTTTGCATTTGTTTTTATTTATTCATAATAACGTTTTTCTTCTTTCTGTATCTTAGTTTAAATAAAATTTTCAATATT
Source organism: Silene latifolia (assembly GCF_048544455.1). NCBI lineage: Eukaryota > Viridiplantae > Streptophyta > Magnoliopsida > Caryophyllales > Caryophyllaceae > Silene > Silene latifolia. The sequence goes on from NC_133537.1 coordinate 321,259,321, forward strand.
TTGTAACTATAATTTTAATAATTTCCCAGAAATATGTACCAAATATTTACCTTTATGTCATTAGTTATGTAGATTTAGAAAATTTGATTTTTAAACCTGGCCTCTACGTTATATTTTATTTCAGCTATTTTTTCCCCAAATGTTTATTCATCATTTTGACTATAATTATTGGTAGATTTTTTATCTTATAAATAATTTCGGTTTAAATATTTTTTTCACACTTTTTTAATTTATTTTCTGGTATAGGTGGAAAAAAACTTCAGTAATAATTTGATCTCCATCACTTTTCGATCTCTGAGAGATTCCTTAATTATCATTCAAAGATAGTAGTAAATTTGGCCCAATTGAAATGGATTATCATTTGTTCATAGACAATCAAGCTTCATTGTAAAATGTAAACTATGTTGTAGTTAAATGGTATAGCTGTTATGAGTGGTGAAGTAATTTTTCAGGTTAATTGTGTGGTGTGTATATAAAAGATCACAAATTCTTGGTAAAAAAAAGATATCAGTGAACGTAGTGGGCCATTTTTTTTTTTTTTTTTCATTTTCTTTTAAAAAGGACTTTCAACCACAGGCTGACACATCAGCTCTGTGGTTGTTCTTTTAATAAAGAGGATACCCCAAATTTTCCTAACAAATAATTATATTCTAGGTGTGGTAAGACTTAAGAGTATAATTCATAATCTTTTTATTATCATTATTATTATTATCATCATTTTTATTGTTTAACAAAGAATATTAAAGTAGTAAAAATACCGATCCACATCTTACCTTTGTTTTTTTTATAAAAATAAAAATAATAATAATCTAATATCAATTATAGTCTAATATAATTTATAGCAAAAACAAAAGTAAGATGTCTTTCAATATATTTAATACTTTAATATTCTTTGTTAAGTAATAAAAATGATGATAATAATAAGAATGATAATAAAAATGTTATGAATTATATTCTTAACACACCTATAATATAATTATTTGTTAGCAAAATTCGTGGTTTATTTATTTTAATTGAGTTGAGAAAATCATAGTTACTTGGTCATTTAAGCATTTGAAGTGTAAAAGACAAGCCCAAGTCTCGATAAACATTCAAACTAACGGAGTTTTTTAACGGAATAAAAGTTGAGGGTCATGGAGAACCTTTTTTCACAAGTTCAGGGTTACCATGTGGGTAGTTAAAAAACGAAGGGTTACCAGCTAGAATTCAGAAAAACACAGGGTTACTACGTAGAATAACCCAAAAAAGTACTCCCTCCTATTCTCTAACATCATCCACATTTCCTAAAACGACAAATTCACTAAGATCTTCCACTTTCCCTATTAGTCTATAATTTGTGGTTCTTGCGATATATGACCCCACATTTTCTCTCTTACAAAAGTAATGTGGAACATCATAGTGAATAGGAGGAAGTAATAGAGAGTAAGAAAGTTAGAGAGAGAAAGGGGCGAAAAAGTAAAAACGTTGACGATATTAGGTAATTGGGAAAAGAAAACATTAATTAATTAGTCATTACATGAGAAATCATCCTACGATTCTCCAAAGATCTAAACAACCCCCCCAGCAAGGCACCAACACTTGCTCTCCTCTGTTCCCTCTTCATTCCAACCCAAACTCTTTTTTCTCCTTCTTTTTTGCTGCCTTTGTCTCTAATCACTCTTTTAATGGCTTTAGGTTTGTTTTCTTTCCTTTAATCATCTTTAATTTATTGCAAGTTTGTTAATGGGTTATTCAATTTTGATAATTGTTATTGTTGTTGTTGCTGCTGCATGTACTGTAATTATACGAATTGTTTGAAATATTTGATGAAAACCCAACTTTTATCAGCTTTAATCAAATAATTACTTAATTCTTAATCTTATTTCACACAAACGCATATGGTATGATTTAATGTGAACATGGTTTCGGATCAGATCAACACAATTTGTGTTATTGTGTTATTACTCCTCTCCCGTGTCCAACACTCGACACTTACACGTGCAATTGCAGGGCCCGTAAATTAGATTTGGGGACTAAACCGATCATCTTTGAGTTTTGGGGACTGGAAATATTAGTACAACTGTACAAGCCAGTTGGAAACATGAATGTTTTTTCCATTAATTAGTGTCAGACAATTTGACACACACCCTTGTTTGTTTCTTCTAGCTGGGTGCGAATTGGTTAAGCCGGTATAAGAGATTTGCAACCTATCTCAACCCGAAAGATTAAGTCAATGGGACTATGAAACTATGTGACCATGAAATCGATCACAATGAGAATACTCCACAGGGTGGCCATTGCATGGTTTAGTTGTCTAGTATGCTCGGTATTTAATCCATCCGTAAAATCAATGTACTGTGCAACTCCGACTGCTAATTTGTACTCCTATATCGTTGTTTCTTGAATAAATAAGTAATTGATCACAGTGAAAAAGTGACCATGCTTTTAATTAACAATTTTAGAACAAAATTGAAGTTTCAGATGTTGTATGTTCTGGAATAGAAAGAATCCGATGAAGCATATAAGTGTTTATCTGAGACATTTGATTGTCAGTGACTTGTACAGGTACAAATGGCAAAAACCACAGTTCACTGGTTGTTTGCTTTGGGGAAGTGTTGATTGACTTTGTTCCCACGGTTGCTGGTGTTTCGTTGGCTGAAGCACCTGCATTTGCTAAAGCTCCTGGTGGCGCTCCTGCTAATGTCGCTGTTGGAGTATCAAAGCTAGGAGGTTCTTCAGCTTTTATTGGAAAGGTTTTATTACTCTTTTGTCTTTGGTTAAGTAATATTTGGAGTGTAAAGTTTACAGTACTGGTTGTATTACTTACCTACTTTCTCTTATAGTTGGTGAAATCAAAGAGTGAAACTAGAAAGCACTAGTCTATTCTATTCCCGAACAAATTTTGTTCGCTAAAATAATAGTAAAAAGAGAGTATCAAATCGTCTGTTCTTCTACAAACAATCTGAGTTCCTTAAGCCTTAAGTTCAAAAACTTAGTCGATTCCATGGTGGCCGTGTTTTCTGACAACACTAATGTATGATGTTTGCGAATTTCAAACTTTATACTCCGTAATTATTGGTCTGGAATGTCTTATTTAGAAGTTGGAAATAATAGTGAACGGATTTATTTTAGCATAGTATGATGCTCACTAGATGTTTCCACTTCCAATGGATCCAAAGATTCAATATTCTTTATTCTAGAATCTAGATTATGATGCAAGAGAGTAAAATGAGTCACTAAATTGGTTGCATTTTTTTTGTGAAGTTGCAGTTGCAATAACTCATCCACAAACAATTTTGGATAACGGTTGTGCACATCTGGCCGGTTTGGTCACACTATTTGCGGGAGCTCTAAAGCCACTAGGGTAATGTTGTTGTGGTTGTATGATGCTCCCTAAAAGAACATTTTTTTTGGTTTATTTGGTTAGCTTAGAGTATTTGTGAGATGTTTCATTCCATATTTGAACTGGTGGTTCATGCATTTTATGCTTTATTATGATGCAAAAGGGGATCTTTTTTGTCCAAAGAAACAACAAGAGCCAGTGCACCTGAAACATTTTAGCCTTTTACTCTTCAGTCATAAAAAAAACTTGCTCATTTTGTTTGGCTTTAATTAATTTTTTATATGGGCGGATGTCAGGTAGGCAAGGATGAATTTGGCTTCATGCTAGCTGACATCTTGAAGCAAAACAATGTCGACAATTCAGGCATGAGATTCGATCCTACAGCCAGGACAATGTTGGCATTTATCACTTTGAGAGATGATGGAGAGCGAGAGTTTCTGTTCTATCGTAATCCAAGCGCTGATATGCTACTTCATGAATCCGAACTTGATAAAGACTTAATCGAAAAGGTATGTATTTAAGATAAATTCTTGTACGAGACGGTCTCACGCTATTTTAGTGTGAGACAGTTTGTTTAGCTACCCCAGAAACTTACTTTTATTTTGCTTTAAAAAATCTTATATACTCTACTTATAATTAAACTTTAATGTAGGCAAAAATCTTTCACTATGGTTCAATAAGTTTAATAGACGAACCTTGCAAATCAGCACATCTTGCTGCCATGAAGATTGCGAAGAAGGCTGGTGTTTTCCTTTCGTATGACCCGAATCTGCGGAAGCAATTATGGCCATCAGAAGAGGCTGCCCGTGATGCCATAATGAGCATTTGGAATCAAGCAGATATGATTAAGGTATAATTAAGAAATTCATGGCTTAATGTGAATACATGATGTCATGATGTATCACTCTCAAATTATCTGGTAGGTCAGTGAAGATGAAATTGCGTTCCTGACTAAAGGTGAGGACCCATATGATGACAATGTTGTTATGAAGCTCTATCATCCTGATCTTAAGCTGTTGATTGTGACTGAGGGGTCAGCAGGGTGCCGATACTACACTCAGGTACAGATTCCATTCTGTAGGACTGTATATTTATAATACTCCTTATTAGTCCTATAGAGCGGTGCGACTTGGTTATATGGTTATTGACATATATTTACTCTTATGTTTCTAAGACGTGAGTCTGAGTATCGGACATGAGAAAGCATCCAAGTGTTGGACATTGTAATGACTTAATTTTTTAGAAATGGGGACTGTCCTAAAATGAGAGCACGGCCGTACAGGGAATGTCTTCACAATAAAATACAAATACTACGAGTATATGTTTGAAATATTTAGTTTTTTTTGTAAGGGAGAAACATAGATCTATGAGACATAAGATTTAATATCATTAAATATCATATCAAATTCTCAATACAGAATATCTTCCGCTGTTTTTTTTGGTTATGCGGGTCTCTCTTTGGTTCTTCCTGGAGAAGCGTTGGGTAAGGAATATTACCCCTGTCTTTGATGATATGTTACGGACGTTAAGGCTCCATAATCGAAGGCTGAAAAGTCGATGTAACTTATGGAGTATTATTGAATTAGTTGCTAAACGCTCCGTTCTTGGTTTCTCGATTCGTTTTCCATGCTGATAGTAAAAGTGTTGATATTGCAGGCGTTTAAGGGTAGGGTTGGTGGCGTGAAAGTCAAACCTGTGGACACAACTGGTGCAGGGGATGCATTTGTGGGGGGAATTTTGAGCAGTCTGGCTTCTGACTTGAGTATGTTTAAGGTAAAACTTCGCAGGATTCAGATCCATGTATATCTCTGATAAAGCTTCTGTTTTGTTTATCATTCTATACGATAAATATTACTCCGTATTTGTATACATATAGTCATATCTTGGGTTTGTGTGGGCATTCAGGAAGGTAAAGAAGGAAGGTCGATACTGTCGTACTAATATAAAAGGAAGGTCGATACTATCACATTAATAGACTATCGCTTGTGCTCTCCACTGGAGCAATGTAGAACAAGCTTTATGTCAAAGTGGGTCATAGTGAGTGGAAAAAATTAGTGTCATTTTGTTTTTAGTTTTCTTTTCAAATATAAATATAAAAGATGTAGGCCCAAAAACGAGATTGAGAGTGAGTGAGAGTTTTGCCGTAGCCGGGTGCAAGTGTTTTGCTCTCCAAGGAGGGGAAGTGTAAATGGAAAAGAGTGCTCTCCTTTTTCTTTTCTTTTTTCTTTTTTTTTTTTTTTTTTTTTTTTTTTTTTACATGATCTTAGGGTATGACATAAGGAGATTAGATACTCGGTATTTTGTATTCTTTTTTCTTTTGTCGAATTATCGTGTACAGGACTGCAAGAAGTCTATACTCATTTACTTGCAATGACAACTTTGATGCTAATGAATCTCGAACCCAGCTCATGAGTACCATATTTCAGTGACTTTACCAGCTCGTATAGTCACATCTGTAATTTGAGTATTCAGTATGATCACGATGTTTCTTTTTGGATACAACTGAAGTTGTGTATGCTGATAGAAATGAGTTTGATGCAGGACGAGAAACGGCTAGTTGAAGCGCTGCGGTTTGCAAATGCTTGTGGAGCTGTTACCGTCACAAAGAGAGGAGCGATTCCCGGCTTACCTACTAGAGATGAAGTCCTCCAAATACTTCACCAAAACTCTACATGATGCTCTCTCATTGTATTGTTTTCCGGATTATGTGCAAGAGCTCTATGCACATATTCTTTGTAATTGTAGTTTCTGTTTGTAGCAGCAAGCTAATGTAATGCCTAGGCTATCAATTAGGTTTTTTTTATCGTTTTCTTTTTTCCATTATTTTTTTTCCGCATTACTTCTTCATTCTCTCCATATGCGCGAGAGTGAAAAAATAAATTATTGTATTCCATATTTCCATGACATTGTAAAACTGGTATGGAATTTGGAGTATTATACTTAAGTAATGAGACTACCCTTCTAAATGTGTGAATTCAATGATTTAATGTTACAAAATCTTGTTGAAGACGAGAAAAAGGATTACGCGTCTGTACCTCAGACCTTATAGTTTTTGGGCATATACACATTTTTTCTGAGCATATTACCATTTATAAATATAGTTTTCGAGCAATATTATATTTTTTTAGTGTAATGTTTTAGTAAATGTGCTCAAAAACTTTATACTAAAGCAGAACTCAAAAACTTTAAAATAAAACTCAGAAAATCTATATATATCTATCTAGATTATTAAAGGAAGCTTTTTTCGAGCAATTATAGAGACTCCAACTTTCGTAAAATTCTTTGGAGTAATATTAAAGTCCAACTTTTACCAATAACTTAACTTAAATAGAATAAATAAATTAATAAAAGACCATAACTAACAAAAGAACGTATTGATCAAATTCTTATAGATAAAGTATAGTAGTAGAGATCAAATTGTTTTAAAATATACATCCAACTTTACGCTTCCTCATGAAGTCAAGACTCTTTAACAATTTTAGTTCTAATTAAATTCATATTACTCCATATTAGTACTATTAGTGTATATATATGTATGAACCGATCGATTTTTACCATTCAATACCCCCAAACATGAGATTTTTTTGTGATTTTTCATTCCCCTTATAGTTATCTTTAGAGAAAGCAATTTTATTTATTGATTGAAACTTTTAATGTATTGTATTGTGCTTCTTGCTCGCTAACCTATGTTATTTTCATTTTATGCAGTGTAATATAATCTGATAATATATGAAATTGGCATCACGGAAGAATGAGGAAGTACGGTTATTACATCGTGTTGGAGTTATATGCCTCACCTTTAATTCACTCCTAGAGAGTTAATGTGAGATTGTGATGTTTTATGTTAACTTCATGCAATTGAAGTTTGGAGTTAAGGAAAACTTATGCAACGGATGCTAAAATATGCATTTGATGGAGTAATGAAGAGTATGTGTAACATATGGTGAAGTAACGCAAATGAAGACAATTGATGGAATTGCTACAAACGCATTTGCTCATTTATTTTTAATACACTATAAATACATGCTCAATCCTCCGCAAAATAATCACACAACAAAACTACAACATAATACATTCTTCTCTTCCTCCTTTATTACTACTCTCCATAATCATTTTGGGTGTTAATATTTGACACCTCTTGAGAGTTTATTACCTTGGCTATTTCAATAGTCTTTGAGGAAATTATCCTTGTACTCCCACATCATTATAGTGAAATACTTGGCTCTCTCGCCGGTGGTTTTTTACCTCTATTTCAAAGAGGGTTTTTCCACCTAAAAATCTTGGTGTTATTTTTATTGTCTTTTATTATTTCTCTTAATCTTTGGTTGAATTTATTCGCTTCCGTACTCTGTACCCCAACAAATTGGCATCAGAGCCATATTATTTTCAACTGAGATTTTTCCATAATGTCGACAAAATTTGACATAGAGAAATTTGACGGTAAAATTAGTTTCGCCATTTGGAGAGTTCAAATGCGAAATGTTCTTATACAAAATGGTTTAAAGAAAGCTTTAGATGGTAAGTCGAAGAAACCATCCACTATGACAGATGAACAATGGGATGAAATGGATGAGAAGGCGTTGTCCGTGATTCAACTTTGTTTATCACGTGAAGTTTTACGTGAGGTCATTAAAGAGACGTCCGCTGCTAGCATGTGGACTAAATTGGAATCTCTATACATGACCAAGAGTCTAGCAAATAAGCTTCGACTCAAGGAACGTTTATTCACTCTCCGCATGTCAGAAGGTACTCCCGTAAAAACACACTTAGATGAGTTTAATTCTATCATAATAGATTTGGAGAACCTTGATGTTAAAATCGATGATGAAGATAAAGCTGTCCTACTCATTGTCTCATTACCACCCTCATTTAAACACTTTAAAGAGATTATGTTATACGGTAATAATATTACATTATCCTTTGAAGATGTCAAGTCTCACCTCCTATCAAAAGAAAAATTTGATACCGAAATTAATTACGAACAATCGGGTGAAGGTTTGGTTGTTAGAGGGAGAACATTTGAAAGAGGTAGTAGTAGTAAGAGTAAGGCCAGGTCAAAATCAAGAGGTAAAAACTCCAAATTTTGCCGATATTGCAAGAAAAAAGGACATGAAATCTCTGAGTGTACTAATCTGAAAAAGAAGCAAGAAAGAGATGATAAGGGTAAAGGTAAACAACCCGAACACCATGCTGAAGCTAGTGTTGTTGAGTCTGAGTCTGATGGGGATGTTTTAGTTGCTGCTGATATAGAACAAAGGTCTAGAAATGAGTGGATACTTGACTCGGCTTGTACTTTCCACATGACTCCTAATAAAGATTGGTTTACTACTTATAAATCAATTAATGGTGGTCTTGTTTTGATGGGCAATGATGCACAATGCAAAGTTGTTGGTGAAGGTACAGTAAAAATTAAAACACATGATGGTGTTACTAGAACCTTGACTAGTGTCGACATGTCCCCGACTTAAAGCGGAATCTCATTTCCTTAGGCACCCTAGAATCACTTGGGTGTAAGTATTGTTGAAGGTGGAGTTTTAAAAGTGTCCAAAGGTGCTCTTGTATTAATGAAGGCAAATCGATCTGGTAGCTTGTATGTCTTTGCGGGGTTCTCATCACATGTGTATCGAAGTTAGGTTGTCTCATCTAGCGATGACACCAAATTGTGGCATATGAGATTGGGCCACATGAGTGAAAAAGGAATACATTTCCTTAACAAGAAAGGATTACTCGGAAAGCATTGTACCGGCAAGGTTGATTTCTGCGAACATTGCATTTTTGGCAAGCAGAAAAAAGTTAGCTTTTCAAAGGGTATTCATAGAACCAAGGGTACTTTGGATTATATCCATTCTGATCTTTGGGGTCCTTCAAAAGTTCCTTCAAAAGGAGGTTGTCATTATATGATGACCATTATTGATGATTTTTCCAGAAAACTCTGGGTCTATTTTCTCAAATACAAGAATGAGGCGTTTTCCACATTCAAAGAGTGGAAAACTTTGATCGAAAACCAGATTTGGAAAGAAAGTAAAAAGATTAAGAACCGACAATGGTCTTGAGTTCGTTCAAATGAATTCAACATTTTTGCAAGAAGGAAGGTGTTGCCGGACATCGTACCATTCCGGGGACTCCACAACAAAATGGAGTAGCGAGAACGTATGAACAGAACTATTATGGAGAGAGTTCGTTGTATGCTCTCTCATTTCGGCTTGGGAAAAGACTTTTGGGTGAAGCGGCGTCTGACATGTTACTTGATAAACCGCTCCCCAAATAGATCTCTTGATTGCAACATTCGGAAGAAGTTTGGTCGGAGTAACCCTGTTGATTATTCTAATCTTAAAATATTTGGTTGCCCTGCATATTCTCATGTGAACGAGGGAAAATTGGAGCCTCGTGCTAAAAAGTGCATTTTCTTGGGTTATGGCTTAGGGGTTAAAGGTTATCGTTTATATGACCCCGAGTCTCGGAAAACCGTCATAGCGAAATGTAACTTTTAATGAAAATGCTATGTTATCTTCGGAAAAGAAGTTGTTTCTTTTTATCCTGGTACAGATGATCAAGAGAATACTAGAGAGAAGGTGGAGTTTGATGTCAAAGTCTCAAAGTCAGAGAAGGATGTCTCTACTTCCTCTACTCTGCCAAATTCCAACGAACAAACCGAGATCGTTGAACAAAGAAGTCCACAACAACCACGCCAACCACAAAGACGAGGTTTACCAGATCCATGGTCCTTGGCTCAAAATCTTCCTGAACAGAGGCCAAGAAAATTGAATCCAAAATATCTCGACCAAAGCGCAAATATTGCTTATGCTTTGGCCGCCGCACAAGAGATGAATGACTGCAATGAACCTAGAAATTATTCTGAGGCTATTTCCGATGCAGATTCTTCAAAATGGGTTGCAGCGATGCAAGAAGAAATTGAGAGCCTTCACAAGAATGAAACTTGGGATCTGGTGAAGTTACCTGCGGGTAAGAGAGCTATTAGTTGTAAGTGGATATTTAAGAGAAAAGAAGGCATCCCTGGTGTTGAAAGTGCAAGATATAAAGCAAGATTCGTTGTGCGAGGATTTAATCAACAGGAAGGCATTGATTTTAATGAGGCATTTTCTCCTGTTGTTCGTCACACCTCAATTCGTGTATTACTTGCTCTAGTTGCTTTGCATGATTTGGAGTTAGAGCAGTTAGATGTGAAAACTGCATTTCTTCACGGTAATCTCGAAGAAGAAATTTATATCCATCAACCAGAGGGTTTGATAGTTCCCAAGAAAGAGGACTATGTTTGTCGTCTAAAAAGATCTCTTTATGGTTTGAAACAGTCTCCGAGACAATGGTATAAAAGGTTTGATTCTTTTATGGTTGGACATGGCTACTCAAGGAGCAGTTATGATAATTGTGTTTATTTTTAAGAAGACATCGACGGGTCGTTTATATACTTATTGCTTTATGTCGACGACATGCTAATTGCTGCAAAAGATAAGTCACTTGTTAGCAAGCTAAAGGCCCAGTTGAGCAGTGAATTTGATATGAAGGACTTAGGTCCGGCAAAGAAGATTCTTGGTATGGAGATTAACAGGGATCGTCGAGCAGGGAAATTAATACTATCACAGAAGAGATATATTCTGAAAATGCTCGACAGGTTCAATATGCAAGATAGTAAACCTGTCAATACTCCTCTTGCCGCTCATTTTAAATTGTCATCTCGAGCAGTGTCCACAGACGGATCATGACAAAAGACGAATGTCACATGTCCCATATTCAAATGCCGTTGGGAGTCTTATGTATGCCATGGTGTGCACTCGGCCCGATCCGGCTTATCTTTGTTAGTGTGGTTAGCGATTTATGCACAATCCAGGCAAAGAACATTGGGAAGCCGTTAAATGGATTCTTCGCTATCGAAGGGTTCTTCGATATTGGTTTGGTATTTGATAAGCAAAGAGCGATCCGGAGGTGTAGTTGGTTATGTTGATGCGACTACGGTGGTGATTTAGATCGAAGAAGGTCACTCTCAACCTATATATTTACACTTTTCGGCTCGCTATTAGTTGGTATTCTTCATTACAAGCCATTGTGGCTTTATCAACAACTGAAGCAGAATATATTGCTGCAACTGAAGGTATGAAAGAGGCGATATGGCTTCGAGGTTTGGTGAGCGAGCTTGGTTTAAAACAAGATATTCTTGTAGTATTTTGTGATAGTCAAAGTGCAGTCCACTTGACCGTAAATAGCAAGCATCACTCAAAAACCAAGCACATTGATATCAAGCACCATTTTATCCGAGATATTGTTGATGCTGGAAATTTAACCGTTGAAAAGGTTCATACAACTGAGAATCTTGTAGATATGTTAACCAAACCACTCACAAAGCAACTAAGTTTGATCATTGCTTATACTTAGCTGGTATTATTCACACTTAAAAAGGATTCATTGGCGAGAGAGATTATTTCAGTGGGAAGGCGAGTCAAGGTGGAGATTGTTGGAGTTATATGCCTCACCTTTAATTCACTCCTAGAGAGTTAATGTGAGATTGTGATGTTTTATGTTAACTTCATGCAATTGAAGTTTGGAGTTAAGGAAAACTTATGCAACGGATGCTAAAATATGCATTTGATGGAGTAATGAAGAGTATGTGTAACATATGGTGAAGTAACGCAAATGAAGACAATTGATGGTGATGGGGCATATTCTGCACCGCTGACCAAGTCAACACACTGAGCAAGGTCAAAGATATCCACAGCAAGTCAACGACTTAGATAGCCTAGCCGATGCATCCCATCGGCCTGCCACCTGGGTCTCGGCGTGACAACCTGCCAGCCGGGACACACATCCGCGTACTCATATCCAAGACCCCTCGGCGGCAAGTCAACATTGTCCGCCGGCCTGCCATGGTCCCTCGGCCGAGGGGTAGATCAGTCTTTCCACCTGCTAGCCACTTGGCCACTTGGCCACTACGTGACAAAAGGTGAAAGTCTATAAATACTCCTCAACCTTCATTGAGGAAAGGATCTCACAATTATAACCTAAATACACTATTCATCTGGTAATATCTCCCTTATCTCTCTACAATACGCATCTAGCCAAGTAACACAAACTTAATCCTTTAAGTTTACCGACTTGAGCGTCGGAGTGAGTACGCTTGGCACACGGCCAAGCCCTCGCCTTCGTTCATTGTTGCGGGGAGAGGCCGAGTGGGACGATAGGAGCGAGAAGGATTCAGCTCAAGACATTATTCTACAAGCCACGGGTGGTAACTAATCACTGCTCTGGAATTATACCCGGAACAGATGGAATTGCTACAAACGCATTTGCTCATTTATTTTTAATACACTATAAATACATGCTCAATCCTCCGCAAAATAATCACACAACAAAACTACAACATATACATTCTTCTCTTCCTCCTTTATTACTACTCTCCATAATCATTTTGGGTGTTAATATTTAACACCTCTTGAGAGTTTATTACCTTGGCTATTTCAATAGTCTTTGAGGAAATTATCCTTGTACTCCCACATCATTATAGTGAAATACTTGGCTCTCTCGCCGGTGGTTTTTTACCTCTATTTCAAAGAGGGTTTTTCCACCTAAAAATCTTGGTGTTATTTTTATTGTCTTTTATTATTTCTCTTAATCTTTGGTTGAATTTATTCGCTTCCGTACTCTGTACCCCAACACATCGCCGAAAAATAGGTATCATGATAATCTTCACTTGATGTCGTTGTTTATGATCCATATTAGTACTCCTACAAAGTAAAGATGGTTTTGTGATGTGAAGATGATTGTACGTCATATTAGTGGAGTCTTCTGTAATAACATGTCTAATATTCGTATGAATGTTTCACAAATAATTATCAATATGAATGTTTCATATTTGTAACGTGTCTTATTATTAGTAGCTAGGTGAATGAATGTTTCATAATTTATTTATGTTCGTTTGATTGCTAACTCCAATATTTTATTTTTTTTACTAGAACGATTATACTCTCTCGATGAACTACGTAGTGTATTTGATCATTGATAATATTAGGCTAATCTCAATTTAGTTCTTCTACTTGTTATTATGCAAGATACTACTATATTAAAGAGTTTAATTTTAATGAAGAGTCACCACTTATGAACTAACTGTCTAATTATACAAACACTAAACTTTTTTTTTTGTTGTTGTTGCGCGACCGAGGGCCAAGCCTCGAGAAATTAACTATTTGCACAAACACTAAACTGTAAACATGAACATATCATATTATGGAAGTATAAAAATATGGAAGTGGGGATAATTAATTTCGAAATATGAAAGTGGGGATAATTTTGAACATAATGTCTAGCACAAATTATCATCTACGACGGCACTATCCGTGTTAAGTTTAAAACGAATCAATTATCATACCACGTGTGTATTTAGTGTATACGGAGTATAAGATAAATATATTACTTTTTCTTATGCATTCTTATATACACAAGTGCTTGACGCGTCTTAAATTTAAGATGGATATTATCATCGGGAGACTTGCTCTATATCTAGAGCTTTGGCAAGCGATTGACTGATCTCTTATTTGGAGGGTAATATGTGCTCACTTATGATTCTCCTTATGGGTATCTCTTACAAGTGGGATCATTTTTGTGCTTACCGTTGAATTTGAAATTATTATTTTTTAGTGATGTTATGCAGAATACGATTATGAAGGGATTACAATTACCAGCTAAAGAGGTCATAATTGGTATTGAAAGGACTCCTAAAGATATGATCTTACGGATTACGGAGTATAGTATAATACGATACACGAGACGAGTATAAAACACTTTTATAGACAGATTAGTAGTAAAACTGTAAAAGTATATCACTGAGATTATACTTTACTAATTCGACGTATAAGCATTAGCTACTCATCTCGCAAAATAAAAATGCATTGGGACGCGAATTTCAATCAACATGGAGTCGAATTGTGTCCTTTTCATGAGTGGGACTTGAGATTTGTAGTAATTTTTTATAACTTGATATTTATCGGCGGTTTATAAAACATAATCTCACAAGTGGCCCATGCAAACAGTAATTATGAAAGGAGAATAGGAGATGAACGCGGAAGAACTAGAAGACGTAGTTACTACATTGTCGAGAGTTTGTAAAGCATATCAGCGAAATAAGCATTTGTAATGGGGGTGACATCTTTGAATTCTGTAATCGTCAAAGTTTGTAAAATGAGACAATTATTTCACCGTGTTTTAAAGAGTTGGTGAAATAAGCATATGCCAAATTATGGAAATTTATAAGTAGAATACAACTTAAATTATACTTTCGGTATATATAATCCAAAAATATAATGTAAATAGCATAACTAAATTTGAGAGACTATGGTCCTATATGAAACCACATGGGTCTTGCGTTCTTTTTGGAATGTATTAGTCTTTGTTTTGATTAATTATACTACTAAGAAAAAATACATGTATGTAAGAAGTTGATTTCTTAGATGTTTTAAATCTTACTACTATGAGCGAGATGTAGTGGTTGAAACTTGAAAGGACAAAAGTTCAACTCAAGAATATTAAGATTTAAAACGTGGACTGAAAATCCAACTTAAAACATTCGGTCTTTAACAAAGCCAACACAAAAGTAAAAAAAAAAAAGTATTACCGACTACAAATTTTTGAAGAAGTTAACTTATCCATCCATATTCAAGGAACATACTCGGGCAATACTTCATGAATTTTGTAGAGATTTCAGCTTTTATTTGATGCATGAACTACTCCAAGAGGGAGAGGCAAATTATTAGATAATAAATGGACTGAATTGAGTGTAGCGAATCAATTTGTCCATCAAAATTCAAAACGTTTCTAAAACAAAAAGGTAAATAATTGACAAAAACACCCAAAATAAAATAATCAAACAAAGTACCTGGGCGGAGGGAGTACAAAAGTCGTAGTGCTAATTGTATACACAAAAGACTATACATAATACATACTTCACAGGAATAGGAATAGGAAAAGGTGTATACTATACATCATTGTTATGAATGTTATTATCCTATGCAAACAAATAGTTTAATTTTATTGGTGTCAATTACATACAAGCACACTCTATAGAAAATTATATAAAGGCCCGTGCATTGCACGGGCATTAAATCTAGTATATACTTCCTCCATTCAACTCCACTCTACCACCTTCCCATTTTCATCCATTCAACTCAACTCTACCACTTACTAAAAAAAGAAAGTAAAATGACCATATTATCCTTATGACAACATTTTATTTACAAATCTTGCCACTAAATGGCCCACTTACTTTTACCCACAAAACACACCCTAAACTAATCCTAACCCAATTAACACTACCTAATCCATCTTAAATGATTAACCCTTCCCTCCAAATTTTAATGACCCAACCCAATAATCCATTGAATATACCCCAATTATCCGTTCAAATTTTGCTGAAGGGACGTTTAAGTAAACCTTCTTTCACCCATGAATGGACCGTTCCAACTGAAACTCCACAATTTTCAGAAACTCTGATCATTGTGTCCCTTAGTGATTTATCAAGTGATTTGATATGTTCAATGTTTGGTAAAATCCTTTTTTATTTTTGTTGCCTATCCTACCACTCTTGACATCTAATTTTTCACCTACTAACCTTGGTTTTTTTGCAAGTCTCCATATGTTTGATATGGTCCTTACACTTACATTGAATGCATTTCTTTGCCTCTTTGATTGCACCACGATCAAGTCGCCCGTCATTTGATTTTTGAAGCAAGTAGATGGCGACTTCCGTTCTCGTTTCTTCAGACATGCACTTGAACCCCATTGATGCTCTGAAGATAATTTTGGAAACTTGTGTAATTTAATGGTAGTGGACTGTAATTTTTTGGTCTGTAAATAATTTTAGAAAGTTTTTTTTTGTTGTGTTGCTAATGAATGAGGGAATATGTAATTTAATGTGAGGATGATTGTAATTTATGCATAAAACTAACCTTAGTTGGTGGGTTCCAACAGCTTGACTGGACAGAAAATGGTGGGAAATTAAGTGTTTGGTGGGGTTTTTGAAGTTTTGTAATTTTGGTGGGAAAATTAGTGTTTGTTTAACACACTAATACTTAGACAATTTCTGATTCCATAAAGTAAATGGCACAACTCCATTTGTACTTCTATTCATTTTTTAATTTACCCTTAAAACTTGTGCTTTTTGCCAATAGGTAGAGTGGAGTTGAATGGAGGAAGTATATATAAAAGAGAGTTTTTTCGAGCGATCTGAGAGCGTCCACATCATCAAAAATCAATTTAGGAAAGTATAATTTTTGATGTAAAAAATAAAGTAGAAAATCTCTTAATTTTTATAATATATATATTTCCTAAATTATATTCAAGTGATATTTCCAATTTTTATATCAAACTTTTACATTTCATTTGGCAAAAAAATATCGTTAAAAAAATTATGAAAATAATATAATTAGCTTTGTGTTAAAAAATGCTATCATTAGAGTATAAATTTTATACGCAATTTATTTTCGCAGTACGGTTTTTACTCAACGCAGTACTCTTTGTACAATTATTTCCATTTACATACCCCTACCAAAAAAAACTCCTAAATCCAATTCTCTCAATTCCAAGACATCCAACGTCTCATATTAATCAAATTTTTACAATTAAAGATGAATAATTAGAATGTAAAACATGTTTTTGATTAATTAATTGCAAATTGTTAATCATATCACTGTTTTCATTATTATTTTTTAATTTTTTTTTGTTTTGATTATGGTCTGGGTTTTATGGAGGTTGTAGGGTGGCGGCGTTGGTTGACGACGGCAAGAGGAAGTCTGGTGTTGGACGGTGATCGTTAGCATAGGCGTGAGGCGTGGTGGTGTTCAGGCGTTGGTAAGGGGAGAGAAGAGAAAGATTGAGTGGTTTGCGTGGTGCTATTTCACTTAGGCCGAAGCTGGGCGTTGTTCGTTGGTGGTTGCAGGGAATGGCCGACGGTTTGGATTTGACCGGGATGGTCGGAGGTCGCCGGTAGTGGGCTATGGGAGGGTAGTAGTGGTGGTAGGAGGAGTTGGCGGTTTGTATTTTGTAGTACAATAACTCGATTTATTTTTTCGTAAAAATTTCGGGTGGGCTGTAGTGGTGGTGGTTGACGGACGACAGTGGATGGCAGTGGTGGGATGAAGAAGAGATGAGAGAGAAGTTGAGGGGAGAGGAAAGAAGTGGGGGAAATGAGAGGGGTAACATGGGAAAAGGCGTACTGTAATGAGTAAAATGCGTACTGCGAAAATCAATACCCATTTTATATTATTTGCACATATTAAAGATGGTGTACTTCTTAATACGTAAAATTGTATAATTTTTATATATTTTGTCCCACATTGGAAAATAAGTAGGTGTGGTGAATATACTACATATAAATAGTAGAATTGTCCCACATCGAAAGGTTAGTATAAGGTGATGTGATCCTATGATTATAAATAGGATGCATATTTGGAACTTATGTATCCACCAAAAAATTTTTGAGTCTCATAAATATTGTTTTAAAGAGCTCTTAAGATTTTCTATCGTTATCTACGATATGATCTAAAAAATAAAGTGGAAATCGTTGGGAACTACTCGGGAAAGAGTTAAGAATATGAACAAGAAAATCAAAAAATAACTAAAGGTTGAACAAGAAAATCAAAAAATAAAAGGTTTACTAATGGTAGTCTCCTGACACACTACAAAACTAAAGATTTTACTAATGGTTGTCTTCTGAATGCAGTAATAGAGCTTTAATGAGTCGTTATATGTACGACGTAGAGATCCATATCAAATGATCGAGACTAAGTGGTTTTTACCTTCAAAGAAAAATAATATGTATACAATAGTGGTTTTTTAAGAAGAGACATGTATTTCTTGGTATGTTATATCTTTCACATTGAAAAATAATGTAGGCATTATGAACATACTACGTCTAAATAATTAAATTATATATCTCACATTGAAATAATAGTATACGGTAGGGTGATTCTGTAAATATAAATAGGAGATCCTTGAAACTTAGGTATTAATCCAAAAAATTTTGATATAAAAGATATAGACTTTTTAGTAGGTTATATGTCTCACATTGAAAAATAATGTAGATGTTGTAAATATATTATGTATAAATAATAGAAATGTCCCATATATATACATTTTCTATATTATATTAAAGTGATGTTTATTATTTTGATATAAAAACTTTATATTTCATTTGAAAAAAAATATCGTATGAAAATTATATAATTAGATTGTGGCCAAAAAATGCTATCATTAGAGTGTATATTGTATTGTATTGTATTTTCTCATTATTAAATCGGGTTGATGTCAAAGTAGGTACAAAAAAAATGGTGTACTTAGTAGTTAGTATGTTATTTGTCCTACATTGAAAAGTAACGTAAGTGTGGTGAATATACTATGTATAAATATTAAAATTGTCCCACATCGAAAGATTACCGTAAGGCATGGTGATCTTATGATTATAAATAGAAGTCATAACCCAAAATCTTTTGATTCCCTTAAGTATTGTCAGAGATAACTCTTAAAAGAGTTTATATTACTGTCTCTACAATAACGATTTCTAACCTAAGTTAATGTTTGGAAAATCTTTTAGTTATTATAATATATACTATGTATTTCTTATTTTATATTCAAGTGATGTTTCTAATTTTTATATAAAAACTTTTAAATTTCTTTTGACAAAATAATGTCGGTAAAAAAATTATGAAAATAATATTATTAGATTCATGGTAAGAAATGCTATCATTATATATAGATTTCATATAATTTGCACATATTAAAGATGGTGTATTTCATAATATGTTATATCCCCCACATTGAAAAATAATATATGTGTGATAAATATATTACATATAAAAAATGGAATTTTCCCACATCAAAATATAGCATAAGGTGAGTGATTCTATGAGCATCCTTGGAACTTAGGCTTCAACCCAAAATCTTTTGAGTCGCTTAAGTATTGTCTTGGAGAGCTCTTAAAAGTTTATATCATTATATTTTCTACCTATAGATTTTATATGTCCCATATTGAAAAATAATGTAGGTGTGGTAAATCCGTAAATATACAATGTTTAAATAATATAATTAGAATTGTGTTAAAAAAATATTCTATCATTAGAGTATTGGTTCTTATCATTTGCACATATTTTAATTATGATAAAAAATAGAAAACAAGCGTCCATGGTAGCATGTGTAATCTATCAAAGTTCAAGGTTACCATGAGAAATTTCCAATATTATAATGATATAGTTAATTAAATTTGCATTTAAAAGAGAGATATCCGTACCAATAAAACAATAAAGGGGGTATTAGTTTTTAATTGTTATTTTATTGTCACGCCATCAAACTGAACGTCCATTTAACAGCCTTTACATTAGGGGGTACCATGGGCAAAAAAATAGAACCTCAAGGGTACCATAGGCAGATTTTTAAAAGTAGGGGTAACATGGGAAATCTAACAAAACTAAGGGGTACTATGGGAAATTTCCGTATCTCAATTATTTTAAATTTTTTTTTGAAGCAAAACAACGTACAAATATTAATGGAGAGTACTTGAACATATTATTAAATTTAAATATAACTATTAGATATAATGAGTAGCAATTGTCTGTATTCGGTATTCAAAATCTGGTTGGTTGTCGAACTAAGTGCAAAAAAGATGGTGTAATTCTGAGTATATTATTTGTCCCACATTGAAAAATAATGCAGGTTTGATAAATATATATTACGTATAAATATTAGAATTGTCCCACATCAGGAAAAAAATCCAATTTTTGTGAATATATTACTTATAAATAGTAGAATTGTCCCACATCGAAAGATTAATATAAAGTAGGGTGATTATATAATTATAAATAAGAGTTAACCCACATATATATTAATTTTTTTTTTTGAAAGAGGGATTTTAATAATATGTAAACAAATCATTAGACATATAATGTAAACATTAAACGCTTATAACATTTTTTTTGTATTATAAATAAGTTAATTACCCCGTTGTAACGCACGAGCATTCAAACTAGTAAATAATAAAAGGTACTACCTCAGATGTATAGTCTATAAACTGCGTTGAAGACCGTCATAAAGCTTCAGAAGACCTGTTTATTTCTATAAAATCTCAATGTGAACAATTTAAGATCATCCTAAGCAAAACCAACGCATGTAATGCCCAAACTTGACGTCTTGGTCAAAATATTAATTTTGGTAGTGTCCCGTAGTCACCCAAGAAAAACGGTTACAAGAAAAACGGTTACAAACGGGGAACAAAATCATAATTTATCTCTAGAATAATTTGCTTTTTTTTTTTTTTTTTTTTTTTTTTGAGTTAAGAATAATTTGCTTAGTTATCCACAAATACTTGTGTAAAGCGTGTTGATACAAATGTTCAATTGGATACTCGTGTATACAGTATAGTCGTATATGGCTTGCTTTAGATCGAGAAATAGGAACATACATCGGATAGAGTACCTCAGACCTCATTTGTTATTGAGTTTATGTGTATTTTTTCTGAATTTTTTAAAGTTTATAAGTTACATTTTAATTTTTTGCCGTTAAAACTCAAATTTAACTTATCTTATATGTATGTTTTTGAGTTATAGTAAACTCAAAACTCAAACTCAAATTTTTTGAGGTTAATATTTAAGTAAATGTATTCAGAAACTTTATAGTAAACTCAGAAACTTTAAAAGAAAACTCGAAAACTTTATTATAATGCTCAAAAATCACAAAACTGGTGGTAGTATAATCCAATTACTGCTTTAGATCCGTTTAGTGCTTATAACCAACCGTCTTACAGTCGCGGATCTAATATTTCATTATTTTCACTACTCTCTTCATTACATGGTCAACCAACTAATTTCATACTCCCTCGTAGAGATGGCAATCGGGTCATTCGGGATTGGGTCAAAGCGGGTCGGGTCATATTGGGTTTGGGTTATGTCAGGTCAGTGACAGGTTTGACTCGGCTTAGTTCATATCGAGTCATCTTCGGGTCGGGTCATCAACGGGTGGCAAGTCGGGTCGAATTATCGGGTCAAGTTATATTTTATCTTATATATTTAGTTTTAGATGGTAATTTTATGTTTAGACCAAGGGTCGTATATTAATTGTAATTTTAAATGAAAATAATTAAGATGAATGTTAATTTGGTCTTATTTAAACTAAATTATTATCGGATTGAGAAAATATCGGGTCACGAATTGGGTCGGTTCAGGTCGGGTTCGGATTGGAAAAAATAAGGCTGTTATCGCTTATCGGGTCGGGTCAATTCGGTTTTAGTTGACCCAATTTCGGATTGGATCGGGCCAGGTTCAGCCGGATCGGGTCGGGTCCGCTTTTGCCTGCTCTGAATTATTGAAGTCCCTCGCCATTCTCAATTTTTCTTCGTTAAATCGCCGGAAAGTTTACAGCGTCAACAAAGTCTCTCACATAATTGACTATCAACAATGGCGAACACTGTAATCCTTGAGAGGTTCTCCTCATCACCTACACTTTGAAGGTTTCAGTCTCTACTGTCTCGTTTGTTTCCACATTTTTCTTGATTTCTCTCAAATTATTAATTGATTCTACTTCATCTTAATTTTTCTTTGTTGATGTACAGTTTTTTCAGGAGTAAGAGCTTCAAAAATGTAAGTACCGAATCTCGCAACTTTATTGTTTTTTATTTTTGATATATTGAGCAAGTTTATGATTATTATTGTGTTTTTGCTTGAATTTTGGAAGGTGCTGAATTCTGTTTGTTCAATATTTATTTAGTGATGTATATAGCACTGTATTAATTAGTGTGCTTATGAATTTCGGTTTTTCGGAGTATTAGGAGGCTGTGTGTGATATTCTGAGCGGGTATTAGGAGTAGTTGTGAGGAATTTTCGAGGAAAGGCGGTGCACATTACTAAGGCATTGATCATTTCTGGTAAATTCAATTAAGCTACTGAAGTATTCTATCGGTTTTAGACTATAGCTAGAAATGCAGTCACCGGAGGAAGGGCTTAGTCGCTATGCTGAAGTATAGCTGGGGTGTGTCCTAGTTTCGGACACTCAGACTCGGCTATTTTATTAAACGCCTTCACCTTTCAACTGGAATGATGTGTCCAAGTGTTATACACATGTTTGAGCTTTGGTATGCGAGGGTAATATGAAGGATCGAAGTAACATAGCTTAGTTGATGTACCAATTAAACACATCCTGGAAAGTTCAAAGATCAACTATGTCAAACTTATCTACTTTATTGGTCAACTAATTCTTCTAATATAGATTCATTCATAGAAAGTTTTAAGAGGTATGAAGTCAAGTAATTCTTGAGGATGTAGCTAGTTTGACATGTTATGCTGGCCGTGTAACTGTTGAGCAATTTGAGATAACGCCTATTAGTTCTCTCTATGGAATTTATGACAAGTTTATGAATTTACTATTCCATTTGCCCTTCGTTTGGGTGCATCAAGGATATTAAGAGACGGTGAAGTATTTGTGAATTGTGAGTGAAAAAACTGACATAACTGTCTATTTTTACTTGCTGAGATTTGAGACTGAGTCTTACCATGAAATGGGTGCTTATTGCGTCCTTTCAGAGTTTTTGGTGGTGATATGGTAACTTCTTGAAAACACAATTAATCAGATATACGTAGGAGTGCTTGTCCTGGGTTTATGGGTATATTATATTAGGCTCGGATTACTGCCATATACTTAGGGTGCACATAGGAGTTTAGTGTTCCGGTTGAAAGCCAACAACGATCAATAGCAAACAAATTTAAACAAAGGAGAATGGCAGCTTCTATAGTCATGTTAAAGTTGTGGGTCCGCGACCTTGGTACACATTTTTGTGTTTGTTTGGGCATTGCTGCAGAGCAAAGGAATTCTCATCACTCTTAAATTTGAATTTTTTTAGGCACACATCAATGAAGATAAATTGATGCTACATAAGGCCTAGAATGTTTCTAAAGGGGTTAAGAGGGATTTTTTCGGTCAGATGTCAATTTTTTCTGAAGCCAGTTAACTATAATATCTATTGCTATCATTAAACAACAGAATTCTATTAGTTTCTTTCTGATTGCTGTTCTTGTAATACATTTTTCAAACATGAAAGGTTAGTTATAGATTTTGGAAGTCAGGAATTGCTCCTAATTTTTTCTTACCTTGAGAAATTTCTCATTTTCCTTTGCGCCCTCACCCCTCTACCCCTGTCTGCTTCTCAAATCTGAGGCTCTTGTACCTCTTTTCTTACAATTTTAGTTTGTACACGCAAGTTTATGAAGAAGCAAAGTCGTATTTGGTATTTCTTAAGATCATTTAGGCATTAAGGTCATACTTTTTTAATTATATTCAGACCAGGCAAATAATTCATTTGGATCAGGTATGGGTCAAGTTCGGTTTGGATCTGTAATATGCACTTGGGCTTCATCGGATTGAGTTGGTTTAGGTCTTTCAGGGTGTGCCTATTATCAGGTCCTTTCTGTTACAGAGTGGGTTGTTTAAGATTTAGTCGGGTCATTTTGGATCAGATTTTTCTATATGCATTTTCTCCTGTTTCCTGTCTATTAGTAAATCTGGACATAGTTTTGGTTGAGTATAAAAAAATAATCAATGCTGCATTATTTGTTTGGAACTTTGAATACACAAATTCGGACAGTACAATTTACAATATCTCTCATAAATGCCCAGATATTTACAGGCTTATTCTCTCTTCATCCTCCTTTCATCCTTTGTATCCTGCACTCCTCATTCTTGCCTTGTCACTCAGTTCGCTCTCCGGCAGTTCACTCGGACTTCTCCTACTTCATTTACACCCACATTACCAAGCTTTACCATTGAGCTTGCAAATTCTTGGAAGAACAAGCTTTGGTCTTGTGAGAATGACTCAACTATCGCTTTAGTCCTTTCATCAATAAACAATGACTGATCTGATAAAAACACCCCCTTTCCTGCCACTAGTTGTTTGTAGTAGTCATTATCGAATCGTGTTGCAGTAGAGTCTAGGACCTGTCCTGCATCTCCATTGGACTTTGGGTTTGGGCATTTATTCTTTAACATACTGGCAAAGTTAGAATTCATGCTAGGATCAGTGTCGTGTACTGCGCTGAAGTTATGGAGACGAGGTAGGAAAGATGAGCAGTGTGAGAAGCCTAGTGTGTGGCCACCAGAGAGAGTAACCATATCTTTAATCTCCAAACCTCTTTTAGCAAAGCTTTGGATTAGTCCCGTCACATTCAAGAAAGGGGCTGGAAGATTGATTGTGTCACTGGCTTTGGACACCCTGCCATCTTTTCTTCCTTTGAGCACATTCCAATACGGCCCTCCACTCTGAGAGAGACAAGGGGAAAACAAAAGGTAAGAAGGATCTATGATAGGACAGGATGAAGAATCAGGGTTTTTATGCAGGCTATTAATGTTTGTTTAATTGAAAAATCGCCCAAAAACCTTAAAAAGCTCACCACACTTAATTAAAAACTTTACTTTTTAGCTAGAAAGGGAATACTACAATAACAACATTGGTCCTGTGCCTCAAGGGTTTATGCAAATCACGGGGTGAGGTGGTCAGGATGTTCGCAATGTTACCTCTGCATTGACAGCACTCTTTACAGATGAAACATAATGATATTTGCATCTAGCATTTCATTAATGCATCGAATACCGGCTGCTTTGCAATATGAAGAAGAACAGCAATAGAAGAAATCAGGAAAATAATGGTGGGAACTTACCATAGTGACAACGTCTCTTGCAGCAACCGCGATAATGTCAGCACAGGAGACTGTGCTTGGACAAGCCTTCTCAAGCTTAGCTTTTGCATCGTCAATGACATAGAATGCTCTGACTGAAACATTAGGAGGTCCGTCCTTTTCTGCTTTGTTCTCAGGTGTTGAATCCAGTAAAATTGATGCATCACACCCCTGTTTTAATTTAATTTATTACTTAAACATCTCAATACAAATGAACTGTATATTTTGGAGGGAGAAGGGAGAAGGGAGAAGGGACTTACCCTAATGAAGCAGTCATGGAAGAACATGCGAAGGAGCCGAGCTGGGACTTTAGGATCATAGATTGTAGCATTACGAACTGTCTGAGCTATAATGCTCTCGGCTTGTGGACATGTTTGATCATAATAGTGACCATCCAATGCTGCTTGAGAACGGAAAACTGTAACTGAGAGAAGGAAAAGGGTTGAAATGAAGGTAATTTTAGTAGCCATTTGGTATTGTGGAAATTAAGAGGGAAAGAGAAGTTCTGTAAGGTTATGATGATGGAGTACTAAAAACTGGGGTGCTCTATTTATAGTTATTGTGTACTGTGTTATAGAGCCATGTCATATTTGGAGTAGAGGAATGGTCTAATCTTTTAAGTTACTCATTGAACTTAAAAAGTAGGATTATTAGAAACTATTATTTGTTCTTATTGTGCTTTAAGAAAAAGTTTACTAGGGTTTTTCATTTAGTTTTCCGTCAATTTCTGTATGGAAAATTATGTGCTTTATGTTCAAGCATCTAGATTCTAGAGAATGCTTTTAGCCACATCAGAACTTCAACTACTATTCTTTGATTCTGAGGATGTTTTTGCATATGCTTATATGGAAAATGAGATGGTGACACCCGGTGATATCGAGACTCGGTTTCACCCTCTCGCATACAATAGTTAGGATTTATTGAAATGATGGACCTTAAATGAAGACATGTGAGAGGGTAGAACCGAGTTTCGATAGCATCCGGTGGAGTTCTGGCATTGTCCTATCAACATGTTGGTTAATAGTTAATACCATGACAGTATTCTCAATATAGACCAGAAAATGGTCTGATTATTTATTTATTATTTAGGTTAATGGTATCTTCATTTTGATTCCAATGTTAACTGTGAAATTATGATCATATTTTTTCTTCTACGTGAAATAATGTTTAACAAGAGCGCTATTAGCACTAATATTTGTCGAATTATTTCTTCCAAAAATTTGGTGAAATGCTGTGTTGCTACGGTGTTCACCAAATCATAAAAAAAGATCGAATTCCAAGCTGATGGCAGACTGTTCAACATAGTATTTTTCTTATTTAGAAATAGCAAGTTATCTTAGGAATTGGATGTCACCAAAGGAAAGACTGTTGGTTCATACTGATCTATCAGAAGATATATGGGAGACCTCTGAGGAGTACGGTTTGGTGAGACCTGGAGTACATACATATTCACGTGAAGTACATTATAAACAATTTCCATGTTTGTCATCCTTGTTTTGTTTCCTTTTTTATTTGCAAAAAAAAAGAAACTTTTGACGTTAGACTGATTATTGGGCTGCTTGACAGGGTCCATTGGGCCATAATGCAAGTGATTTAATTGGTTGAAGGGTTAGGGTGGTTAAAGTTAGACTTGGCAAACGGGTCAACCGGCTCGGGTCCGGTTGGGTTGAGTGGATTTCGGGTTAGATACTTTGATCGGGTTGGGTCATTTTCGGTTCCGGTCAATTCGGGTTTGTTATTATCACGTTATATAGAGATAATAGTCAATGTACACCAATAAATAATTGGGTTGAGTTAATTCGGGTTATGGATCAAGTTCGGGTCCTTAGTTCGAGTGTCGGACCGGGTAATGATCGGGTTATTGAGGTCCTAGTCAACTTTGCTAGGTTTAGTTAAGTTACAAATTAGGGTTGTGCTAAAATGGGATTGAGTTTTACTCCGTGTATGTATAGTCTTTATATGCCAAGTATGTATCGGGTTATTAGGGTTGTAACACAGCTCAGCCGATCTAGCCAGCCTTGGAAATGATTTTCGCCAATGCATGGCTTGAATTTGGTTAAATTGAACTCAATCCAAAGTTCCGGCCTAACTCGAGTTTGTTAAGGCTTGAGTTGAAAAACTCGAAATTTTTTTATAAATTAGATTTGGAAAAAATAAAATAAAAGGAAATTTTTTCTAGATGAGCTCGAGACTTATTTTTTTTAGGCTTGATGAACTTTAGAGTCAAGTTGAGCTCGAACCAAGAATTTCAACCCAACAGAATTTCAATCCAAATTCCAAAACCATTTGTCACCATGTCGAGCCAAGTGAGGATTACAATTAAACGATGGTCGATAGGTGACCAACTAAACTTATTACCAGGTAGGCTTAGGTTTAATTAGGACTTTCTCCATTTCTTCATAGAGATATAGGTCTATTTCTTATTGATAGTCCAGATTTTGTTTTGAAACGGTCTAACGGTCATAGCTCTAATATGAAAAGTAATGTGTATTAGTAAATGGTTACAGAAAGTATATTCAAATATAGTCTTAGAGCGTAAATGGGCTAGTCCCCGTGTTTCTTACATAAATTGAGAGAATCTTTATTCACTTAGGGGCAAGTATGGCAGTGTCACCCTAATCCTCTGCATATTCATCCGCCCGAAATTAAATGGGTGGGATATGGACACGATTTTTATTTTTATTTTTATTTAGGGTGGGATATGGATATGAGTGAATTTAGGGTAGGATATGGATATGGGTGAATTTAGGGTGGTATATGGATCATAGTCTATCACCCGCTTAACCACCCGGTGGATATCCTAAATTAATGTTTATAATTAATTTTTGTAAAAATTAATTATTATTTTGATTAAAAAAATAATACCTTTAAAATTTCTTTTTTGAATTTAGGGTGATAATCTTATTTATGTTTTTATTCAATTCTGTGATCAATTTATACACAATACACCTACAACGCCTTCTCATTTATTACTTGTAGCACCATTGTTACAGAGGACCATAGCTGAAGCAAAATCAGTGAAGATAAAGTCCATGTACTTAGCATATGGTCCAACTTAATACTTATTAGTCTTGTAATCCAAGTACAAAGATTGATCCGACTCCAGGATACTGTTGCCTTCAAATATTCTTTTGTACTAATCATCACTGTTAAAAGATTTCAATGTTAGTCCAGAGAATTTTCTGAATTATGGACAATGTTATGGTCATTGCATCTCATTTGAAACATGTGGGCAAAGACGGTATCCATACTAGGGTCAGTATCGTCATTGTGGTTAAAATGACGAAGCTAAGATGCGCAATGAGATATAGCGAATAGCGTAATGGGTGTGAGCTAGAGAGAGTTGCCAAATATTTGTTCCACACTTGTGTCCTAGTAAAGGAAGGTTTTGGGAGGCCAATTGAGTCTTCTGCATGTGATTTCCGTCATCCTTTCTCCCTTTTAGGCATTTCTAGTATGGTCCATCACTTGATGGTAAGATGATGGAGAAAATATTAGTAAATTCTAGTATGAATGAAAATCTATAATGATTTGTGGGTCAGGGTAGTGGTTAAATATGATTCAAATCATTGCTATATGAGTATTAGTACATGTTGTAATTGTCTTGTGTGAGTTTTTGCTTAAAATGAATGATATACTCGTATTTAATTGTGTGATTGTCTTGTACTCGTATGAGTTTTTGCTTAAAATGAAAATGTTGAAGCTGTAAAATTGTTGCATTTTAAACTTTTGAAATTATTATTGCAACTTTTTCTAAGAAAGTGTTGCATTAGACAATTAAATGCAACACTTTTAAAGAAGTGTTACAATTCTTTAGTCGAAAAGCAACACACTTTTTAAAAATGTTGCTGCTAAAATGTATGTGGAAAAAAAGCTTCAATGCCTCCTCCAGCACCTTATACTAACTTACCATGGTTTCACTCAGATTCGACCCAAGTCCATCTCCAATTTGCACACACTTTGACAACATCTTGCGACGATTTGATTCCCTGCCTTACCCTTAGTTGTCGCCACTTGTCCCCTCCATCAATCGACCACAATCCCAGGTAGCTATGCTTCAACTTTTATAATTTCCCAATTTGGTATCTTAATTACTGAAATCTTTGATTATAATGAACAGTCGATGAAAAATGACCATCTTTCTTATTTTAAGCACACACCAAAATACACTATGGAGAGAATTGCTTAAAGTATACCCAATTTCAAAATCAAAATACCCAAAGCTTTTCAGTAATTCAGAAGTCAGTGAAAAGTGAGATGAATTTTCCCGCCGCCAATTGAAAACAGAATTTACATTTCTCACTTCTCTTTATTCATTTCAATTCGGGATATTGTAGGAGTTGAAGAAGAATAAGAATGTTGATGTTGCAGAGAGCAATTCGACACATTCATGTCGCCACAGATGCACCTCGTCTTACTAAGTTCTCTCTTCGGGCACCCAAGTTTGTGGACATTGAGTTTGCTGATGGACATGCATCTAGTCTGTCAGCTGAATTTCTGAGAGTATACAGCCCTGCTGCAGACAGCAAGATTCGGTCCGTAGGAGGTGAGAAGGTAATATTTGGGCGGCGCCATGTTGGGATTATGTCTGCAGAGCCTGTGGGAAACTATGGAGTCAGGTTGCTCTTCGATGATTTGCATAAGACGGGGATATACACATGGGCTTATTTTTATCATCTTGGAAGCAACAAATTTACACTTATGCGAAACTATATCAGTACACTCAAAAGACATGGTCTTAGTCGAGATCCCAAAAGGAAATGATCACCATTTATACTGAATGACAAACTAGTCATAAGTCTAACGATACAGTGGTTGAATGTACAAAACTTGCGTCATTGATGATAAAATATGCTCGGACCAACATGTTTGTACTTTGTAGGGTTATCTTTCTCCACTTTGTTCTTGTGCCTACCTTGCATTTGCTTTTATGTAGCACACGGTAACAAGGTATTAACGGTGCGTATGTCCGACAACCATCCCCTAACACTTAAGCGTTGGTAATGATTATTGCAAGAAGTAAAGAGGCATAGTGTCGGAGCCAGTATTTAATGTTAGGAGGCACGAGTCCCTTGTACAATATATCGACTAAAAGCTTTAACTATTTCATTATACAGCTAGCACCGTCTGACTCCGCCACTAAAAAGTACCGGTCCCTTGTGCAATAGATGAGAGCACCCACTCACTAGTGGCCACTACCCAGCCCGATCGTTCAAGGTGTGGGGACTAGTGAGTTTGATGGATTTTATTATATTTTACAGAACCGGGTTCACCAAAATGGGCCCAAATAAGCCAACCTCATAAAACCAAACCCTACAATCCTCAGCCCGTAGGCCATTAAAAAAGGGGCCAACCCAGCAAAAAGAGAGCTGTAAGTGGGACCACCACGGGACCCGTCTAGAGGAGTGGAAAGGGCTGCTGGGTCCACACAATGGACCACATATCACATGAAAGCCCGCCCAATTGTGGTGGTCCCCACTATCCTCGAACCATTCTGCTTGGTCCACGCGCCCCCACAATTACTTGTTGACCCACCTTTGTGGGACCCACTCATCACACAAAGCTAGTAGCACCATATCTCCAAGTGGGAGTGGGACCCATCAACACGTGCACAACTCTCCTCACGTGCTTCCTAGCCCCCTTATAACTTTCACAAATTCTTACTAAAGACGGGCACTATCCGTCTTTAGTAAGAGACGGATACCATATTGTGAGACAAAATGCCCAAATAGAGGATAGTGGGAGGCACATGGGGGTGCCCCCACCTTGTCCCCCCTATTTGTTTTATGAGTGTAACTACCCGTCTTAAGATTCGACCCGTCTTAAGCAAGACCAACTCTATAACTTTTTTTAATTTTTTTATTTTTTTGCGGTGGGTCCACTGATACTGTACAAACTAGAAGATGGTACCCACCAAAATTAAACCCATGAGGCCCATGACCCCACACCTTTTTCATCATGCTTTCGAATACGTTTCTTTTGAGAGGAAGGAAACGCCTTTGCCTTCAACTTTTGTATGTGCACGGGTTGGCTTTGGCTCAGGTTATTTCGGATTACGTCGAGTTTTGTTATTATCATATTATGTAGACATGATGATTAGTTTGCGCAAAAATATTTGAATCGAGTCAATTTGAGTTATGGATCATGCTTGTATCTTCAATTCGGTTATAAGGTTCGACACGGGTCAGGGCCGGGTCATTAAGGTTGGGTTTATTCTGATTGGGTCATTAAGGTTGGGTTAATTTTATGAGGTCTATCTACTTACAACAAAGTATAGAACGACAACATCTCTATAACCCTAAGCATCTAGTTTCACGAAGACGATTCTCGCATATTAGTTATCTTAAAGATACAAGATAAATAAGGAGAATTAATCCATTGATAAGTTGAATAAGCAAGCCATAGAATTGGAACATAAAATTCAACTTTATTAGTCCATTACAACTTCCTAATACTCTAGCTAGAACTTAAACTAGAACTTTACAAACACATAACAAGAAGACATCTAAATTCTAAACAAGCATTAGGCATAGTAATTAAAAATAAAAGCATATACGTACTACTAGTAAGTTAGCTAATGAATTCCTAAGAAAATTCCACCAATGAAATCTACCCAACACCAATATGTCATGGGTCCAACAATATCCCACACCTTTTAGTGAGCAATCTCCTCCCTACTTCTTCTTGACCCTTCTAATTAAAACCATAATTAGAACTAATTTTCAACAATAACATAAATTAAGATGCAGCTTAGTCCTCGTCTTAAATAAGAATTTTGTGATTAAGATGACGATGTGGTCATGATGATGATCCACAATTTTAACCCAAAATGTCAAACCCCTTGTGATGATGAAGGTGTACTAGTTGTTGTTGTTGTACTACTTCCTGACCCTGCACCTTGCTGTGCTTGTACTTGTACTTGTGGCTCTTGTTGATCAGTATAATTAATTGGCCTACCACTCATCAATTGCAGTTCCCTTTTATCATGTCCTCTCTCCATTGACATCCCCTCATTACTTACATTGCCACTAGGCATTCCACTTGTCTCATGTCCCGGTATCGCCACTCGAACCTCCCCGGGTGGGAAATAACCCGGTCGAGACGACAGGGTAAATACAGGTGTAGCCGTTGCAGCCGGGATTGCCCAAAACTGACCTTGTTGGACTTGGACTCCCTCGGACGGCGAGGGCAACATAAAGAATGTTGCCCCCTGAACAGCATTAGTGGGCCATAGAGGCACAAACCCACCTTCTAGTCGGGTTTGGGCCTGTAGTCCTACTCCTAACCCGCTTGTAACAAACGGGTTAGTACTAGTATTAGCCGTCATAATAGGTGCCAACCCACTAGACATACTAACACCATGACCAACACCGCCGCCACCACCGCCGTACCCTTGAACATCAACAAAAGCAGTATTACCAATCCGACGTCGTTTTTTCCCATCAGAATCCTCCTCATTAACCACAGACGTAGTCGGAATCTTTAACGTTCCATTAACAGAAACCGCGATAGCAGGAACAGTTCCCGTCCCCGTCGCCTCAATAATAGAAGGCTCAGCCCTTTCAAGAAGCCATTGAATCGTTTCACCATCAGACTTATGACCAAGTTCCCGGGTCAACTGAAATATCCGGGCAGCACAAGCAGCCGGCATTCGGATCCTCCTCCCTCTACCTTCCACCTTCGTATGACGGTCCTTTGACGGCCGTTTCTTCACAGTTAACGGCGTTGGCGCTGGGGTTGGGGTTGGCGTTACCCCCATGTCAATTGAAACGATGTCGTTTGGCTCTTCTTTTAACGGCTCCGTTTTAAAATCAATTGAAACTTTTTCAGAGGGTTCGTTGTTGTAGTTGAAGTTGATTGTTGTGTTACTGCTATCTTCCTCGTCTTCCTCCTCCTCATCGTTATCGTTATCGTCTTGTTCGGCGCGGATAATGTCGTTGTTGTTAGGGTTGTAAGACGAAGGTTCGAATTGTGCCATTTTAGAAAGGAAAGGGTTAAAGGAATGGAAGGAATGAAGGGTTGGGGTTTTATGAAAAGATAGGAAGGAAGGAAGGAAGGAAGGAAGACAGGTGGGGTGGGGGAGTAAAGCGGCTATTAGCGGGGAGAAGTGAAGGGGTTTTTGTTTTGATGTTTATTTATGTGAGTGTGTGTATGTGGGTTGGTTGGTGGGGTCTTCTACTTTTGGGCGAATTTATTTGCTTGGTTGAATTTCACCCAACTTGTATATTCTCCCTCATCAACTTCTTCTTTTTATAAGATCGTTCTATATTACTCGGTTGATTCAATATTAGTACTCTATACAATAAATGTGCACGGTTTATGAAGTTTTTTGTTTTTAATAAATTATTATATATATTATAGAGTCTCAATAATTATTCGTATTTCTCGTCATTATGTTTTGTTTTGAGTAAAAAAAAGTTGAAACGAAAATTGAATAAGATAATTTAGCTATGTGCTGAAAGTTAATCTAAAAAAATATTTTTTATATCTTAAAAATAATGATTTCAATTTATAAATTCTCTCAATTTTTTTCGTGTAAACAAAATTAGCGAGTTACAGTTTTGTTTGATACATAGTATAGGTGAAGTCCTTCTCAAATAATAGTATCAATTAAATACTTAACAATTTATAGTTTTGTATAAATTGTATTAACGAAAATTTTCCATGGTACCCCTTAATTTTGTCAGATTTCTCATGGTACCCCCGTTTTTAAGAATCTGCCTATGGTATCCTTGTGGTTCCTTTTTTGTGCTCAACTGCTCATGGTACCCCCTAATGTAACGGTCATTAAATGGGGGTTAAGTTTTGATGATGTGACAATAAATTAGTAATTTCATCAGCACTAATTCCAGTCATATCAAAATGAGACCCAGCAAACCGAGATGATTTATTCTTAAGAAACTTTACCAGTTCTGGCTTGACACAATATGGGGCGTCAAACCCGGCCAACTAGAACATACCAGTCAGGATACTCATGGTCTAGGATTATCTGATCTGTTTCCATCCTGGATGGTGCCACATAAGTGCTCCTGACAGGGTACGGTAATTGCTATGCAAGGGACTTACCTACCTTGAAAGGTTTCAAGGCCGCTGTATAGCATTCTTGGGCTGCCTTGTGTTCCCCTTTGATTGTTGCTATGCCCCAGTCCGCTGGTACCTTGATACACTGATGATAGGTTTATGGTACAGCTTTGACATTATGGATCCATGGCCTGCCCAGGATTGCATTGTAGGATGATAAGCAATCCGGGACTCCAAATTTCTCATAGGATGAGACACCTTCAACATAAGTAGGGAGATGGATTTCTCCCAATGTGCTTCTGGTTTCTCCACTGAATCCTACCAACACACTGGACTTCTTGGTGATTTGTTCTTCACCAATATTCATGGCTTTCAGTACATCAAGCATGATTAGGTTCACTGAGCTGCCTCCATCTACCAAGATCCTCCTCACTGTAGCAGTTCCAATATGCAATGAGATTACCAGGCCATCATGATGAACGTCAGGAATCCCTACCAAGTCACAATCACTGAAAGTGATTGATGGGACATGATCTGGTTTGCAGGGTGATGTAGTCCTTGGCGTCCTGGCTATCTTCTTTGCTGCTGAATTGGTCAAGCCACAAATTTCCGACCCACCAGATATGAATTTTACTTCATAAATTGGGGGTGGTGGAGGAAGGTTGCGGTCCTACTTTTGCTCCTGGTTCTCCTTGCTCTGATCTCCATTTCTGCCCTTTGTTCTGATCAAGTCCTTTAGGTATCCGGATTTCAACAGGTAGGCCACTTCTTTCCTCAGGGTGAAGCAATCATCCGTTGTATGTCCAATGTCCATGTGGAATTCACACCACTTGGAGTTGTCTCTCCTAGGGTTGGGATTTTCCACCTTCCTAAGCCATCTGACCGATGATCCCATCTTGTCAAGTCGCTGGATTAAGCCTGCAATATCAACACTGAAGTTATGTTCGGAAATAGGTGGGAAAACTTTAGCCTTACCTTGATACTCGTATGCCAGGTTGACTTCTGAATGGTCTGGCCTGGAATATGGAGTAGGTCTGTAATTGTTTCCTTTGTTGCTCTTTCTATTGCTCTTTTCAAAGTCCTTTGATCCACTGGATGATCCGACTTTGTAACTTTTGTCTTCTTCCAGCCTGATATATGCAAGAGTCTTGGCCTGGACATCTTCGAAGGTATGGCAGGGATACTTAGTGACTTCATTGTATAAATCACTATGAGGTAGTAGCCCCCGTCTGAATGCCTCCACTGCTGTTCCAACATCACACCTGGGAATGGAGACTTTATCCTTGTTGAACCTGGCGAGGAATACCCTGAGAGTCTCCTATAGCTTCTGCGTAATTCTGTAAAGATCGTTGGACCGCTTTTCCAACTCTCTGCTGCTTGCAAACTGCAAGTTGAAGTTGTTGATCAGGTTGACAAAAGAATGGATGCTCCCCGTTGGCAAGTTGATATACCATTGCAGAGCAGGTCCGATCAGGGTTGTTCTAAACCCCTTGCACATGCAGACTTGCCTGAACTCACTAGGGATAGATGCAGCTAACATTTTCTGTTTATAGAGAACTACATGATTATGTGGATCTGTGGTCCCATAATAAATTTTCATAGACGGAATCACAATTTTTTTAGGCAAATCCACTTTTGCTATTTCGTCTATAAAAGGCAAATCAGTATAACTGTCAGGGGCAGCCTCCTCCAAGCTGGCAGGAACTCTGAAGCAAAAATGGCAACAACACCAAGCATCCTTTTACCCGGTTTTGGTCCTTCACCAAAATCGAGGTCCAACGTTAATTCCGTCTAAGAACACATGCCATTTTCCGGCCTAAGACTCTTCTATGATGAGTTTAGAGCCTTTTTGCCTAGGATAATTAATCTTGAAAGGGTTTAAATCAGATGCAAAAGACAGCACCAAAACCAAGTGGTCACAATGAATACGGTTTTGGAGTATGTGCTAAACATCGCTTTCAAGCTTTCTTCTTTTGTCCAAGCAAGCTCTAAAGTACTTTTTGCTGCATGTTTGGGTCTTATACTCCTTATGGACGAGCTCCACCAGCTGCCCAAGAAGCCCTTATAAGATAAATAAGAAGAGCATACCAATGAAGCTTGTACTATTGCCAACAATCCTTTTTATGTTAGTTGTCTTGTAGTTTTACTTTTCTGATTTGTGTAAGGTCCTTGGGGCCGTTTTATTGTCCTCTTAGAAGACTCTTTTGAGCCCTTAGATGCTACTTTAGATGTAGGGCTAGGATTGCAACAAGGACTCTATTTAAGGAGCTCTTTTCTCTTTGTAAAAATCAGATTTTGAGTGAATTAAAATATGAGTTTGAAACTGAAGTTTTCAATCAATTTTCTTCTTGCTTAGTGCGGAAAACCCCTCATTACTTAGTGTTTGAGGCGGAATTAGCTCTTGCTTCGTGATCTTGAGTTTAATTCCAAGGCTTAAACCTGCTTTGTGATCTAGTTTAAGTCATATCTCGGTTACTTGTTCTTGTTTTCGTGTAAAAACAGTCCCAAAGTTTCTGTTTTGTTGCCTTAAGTCATTGAGGAAATTGTTATTTGAATGTTTAGTTCATAATCATTTAAATTATAATCTTAATTCCATTGCTTTCATTCAAATTAAACAAGTTTATTTAGGGTCTTATTTTCGTCCAAAACAGGCTGTTTCGTGCCTTGTTTAGGTTGAGTCTTTTGTTAGCTTTAAAATCTATCCTTGTGTTGTTTGTTGGTATTTAAATCAGTCCATTTGAGTGTTCAAATCAAGTCCTTAGAGTTTCTGTAAAAATCCGTGTTATTTGTGTTTGTTTTAGTCATTTTAATCACAATCAAATAGTCCATTACATTGTTAAAATTCGAGTCTTAATCTGTCCAAAAATCGAGTCTTAGTAGTTTTATTCCAAACTCCAGGTATCTTTTCGAATTTTTCATTTAGTTTCTTGATCTCCTGGACTACTGCCATCATGATGGCTGCTGCAGATTCATCAGGTTTTTCATTGTTATTGTTTGGCTCACTATCACCATCAACACTGATAAATTTAGAGCCACTTGGACTCCCAAAGCTGGAGAAATCAATGTTTTTGACGATTGATGCAAATGGTGTTCCTGGCTGGAATCTAGAGCCTGCTCCTTGAGTTTTCTCTAATTTTTGTCTCAGAGCTGACTCAGATTCTCTTAACTGAAGGATTTCAGCCTCAGTTTGGGCTACCTTATCTTTCAAACCTTCCAACTCAGTTAGTTGCTTGAGGCTGCGTTCAATTGTTCTTCAACGTTAGGCTGGGCCATTTTTATAGGTTATTAGGATTTTTGTGAGATAAGGAAAAAAGATTTTAAAGAGCTAGATGCCCCATGGTAGGTGCCAATTATTTTGTATGGATTTTACGCAGGGTGAAATTAGGTCAGGGTAAGTCTAGGCAGGGTTAACTAGCTCGAACTTATCTGTGAATATGCAGGGCAGGGTATGAAACAAGAAAAGTAAAGTAAGACAAATAAGCAAAAATACGATAAGGAATTTGTACGGGGAAAACCCTTAAATGGGAAAAAATCACGGGCACCAAGCCAGGAGAGGATTTCACTATATTATTGAGTAATTATCACAAATGATTGTAAAAATAGCTTAAGTATTGTTGTGAGAATGTTGTATGCTCGAGTATGTGTTGTGTCCAAATAATCTTCAAGTGCTCCTTATATAGCCAAGCTGAACGGTTGCCAAATCTTGTACTTAATGCTGAATATTCCTCCTTAATTGTTCGAATTAATGCTCCTTAATGCGCTTAATTACTCTCTTAATTGCTTGACTTTTATTACCAGATCTTCTCCATTAATGCTCCAATTATTATCCGAATATTGACAATAATATTATCTTTGAATTGGTCAAATATTGTCCTTATATTTTGACCGTTGTCCTCTCCTTGGTTGGCGCCTGTCTTTTGGTATCCTGATGTCCTGACACCCTGATGGTCAGGCCATGGTGAAATATTATCCTGAAATATGTGCGAATTTCCAGGCCTAACAGAGATCAACTCCCATTTCCATTCCGACACCTCAAGTGACTGAATCTTACCTTGTGTTCTTCATTGTTCTCCCTTTACCCTTTGACACGTTAAACACCTAGCCACGAACTCAGCAACATCTTTCTTAATATTAGGCCACCAAAAATTTTCTTTAAGTCCTTATAGAGTTTGCCACAACCCGGATGTACTGAATAAGGAGTGCAATGAGCCTCCGTCATGATTAACTTCTTCAAGTCAACGTCACTAGGTACACACCATCTCCCATCAAAACGAACACTTCCATCTGTGTGGATAGAAAACCTCAAAACTGTGCCACTCTCAACCCTTGACTTCCACTCCTGAATCTTGGGATCAAGTTTCTGTTTCCTCTTTATGTCGTCATATAAATCAGGCTCAATAGTCAAGTCACCGATGGCATCGCCATTTAGAATCATATGGACCCCCATCTTAGTCATCTCATCCCTCATTTTTATCAAAGACATAGCAGTGCACAACGAATGCACACTCTTTCTACTCAAAGCATCTGCCACCACATTAGGCTTCCCCTCATGATAGATGATTTCCATATCGTAGTTTCCAATCAACTCCATCCATCACCTTTGACGCATGTTCAACTCTTTCTGTGTATATATGTACTTCAAGCTCTTATGATCCGAAAACACCTTAAAGGTCGCCCCATAGAGATAGTGCCTCCAAATCTTTAGAGCAAAAACCACGTCACTCAATTCCAAATCATGAGTAGGATAGTTCTCCTCGTACGGCTTCAGCTGCCTTGAAGCATAAGCGATAACTTTCCTATTCTGCAGCAAGACACAACCCAACCCATTCTTCGAAGCATCGGTATATACCTCAAAGTTCTCACTTCCCTTAGGTAGAGCTAGAACGGGAGCTGTGGTCAAATACTCTTTTAATTTTTGGAACGCCGTTTCACAACTCTCATCCCAACGAAATCTGGTCTCCTTCCTCATCAAAGCTGTCATAGGTCCAACGCTCTTAGAGAAGTCTTTCACAAACCTCTTGTAGTAGCCAGCTAAACTCAAGAAACTCCGGATCTCAGCAACATTCTTCTGCTCTTCCCAGTTTGACACTGCCTCAATCTTACTAGGATCCACAGACACTCCATCTCTTGAGACCACATGTCCCAGAAAAGCCACTTTCTCTAACCAGAACTCACACTTAGATAGCTTGGCATACAACTGATTATCTCGCAAGGTCTACAGTACTAACCTTAGGTGCTCCTCGTGCTCTTCCTTAGTCTTAGAGTAGACCAAGATATCGTCAATAAAGACGACCACAAACCTATCCAAGATCGGAATGAAGATCCGGTTCATAAGATCCATGAATACTGCTGGTGCATTAGTCAACCCAAAAGGCATCACCACATACTCATAGTGACCATACCGTGACCAAAAAGCTGTCTTTGAAATATCCTCATCTGTTATCCTCAATTGGTGATAACCCGACCTCAAATCGATCTTAGAAAACACTCATGCGCCACTCAGCTGGTCGAAAAGATCATCAATCCTTGGCAAAGGATACCTGTTCTTCACGATGACATGGTTCAACTCCCTATAGTTGATGCATAGCCTCATACTCCCGTCTTTCTTTTTCACAAACAAAACTGGTGCACCCCAAGGTGATACACTAGGTCGAATATACCCCTTGTCTAGCAACTCATTCATCTGATTTTTCAACTCTTCCAACTCTTTAAGTCCCATTCGGTACAATTCGTTAGATATAGGCCCCGTCCCCGGTTTGAGTTCAACACTAAAATCGATGTCCCTTTTAGAAGATAACCCCGGTATCTTATCTGGAAAAACGTTACCAAACTGCCCAACCACTGATATGTCAGATGCTGATGGCTCCTCTACTCGCATATCCCTCACATGATAAAGGATTAAAGGACACTTATTTCTCAAACATGACTTTAAAGTCATTGCCTCGATCAGCTTCATCTTAGGCTTTACCACGAACCCCCTATATGACACTTTGACTCCCTTTGGTCTCTTTAAAGACATTCTCTTTTGACGACAATCTATCTTAGCCTCATACTTGCCCAACCAGTCTATCCCGACTATAACCTCAAACCCATCCATATGAAACTCTAACAGATTGACCGGTAAGTCCACTTGCCCAACCATCATGGATACCCCTCTATATAACTTGGAACATGACATTGACTCTCCTGAAGGTATAAACACGTTATCTTTTACCAACTCATATTCTCTCAAACCCATAGCTAAGGCATGACTCTTAGACACAAAAGAGTGGGTTGCCCCTGAATCAAACATAACAAAAGACGGTGTGTTATGAATAAGGAAAGTACCAGTAATAACATGAGCATCATCCTCAGCTTCCTGCTTGCCCATCATAAAAAGCTTCCCACTATTCTTCTGGCCTGCACCCTGAACAGTTGTTGCTGAAGTGGTAGGCTTGGCAGCCGAGTTCTGCATCACACTATTGTTTGGACGCTGGTATGACCCTCCATTATTGCGGTTGTCGCCGCCATTGTTGTTGCTTTGGCCTCCATGGTTACTCCACGACCCAGCTCGCCTATTACTAGCCAAATTCTGACTTGGAGCATGCGAAAAGTTCCCGGTATGAACTCGGAAAACTTCCTCATCCTCCTCTTGAAGCGCTTGTACACTCATACCTCTTGTGACCCGTAACACCGTAGTTGAAACACGTAAAGTTGGAGTTATCACTAGTACTCCGACTGCCTTCTCTTCCTAGGTTTGAGAACCCCCTCTATAGTTAGAGCCTCCAGAAAAGGTCCTAGCTTGATTATAGTTGTTCTTCTTGTGGGCCGACTGATTGCCACCCTCACTCTCAGCATTTCTCTTTCCAGCTCCCTTTTCTTTAGCCTCCTTGTCCAAACCACTAGTCTCTCAGCGTGCCCCACCCTTTCATAAACCTCTTTCAGATATGTGAGTACCTCAGCCGGTAGTCTATACATGATCCTCGGTGCTAACCCCTTCTCGAAACGAAGAGCCAAGCTCCATTGACTCAGTTGCATATCCTCCGCGTACCGTGATAGCTCGATAAACCGATGATAGTACTCGGTGACAGTCATACTATCAGCCATGGAAAAGGAATCAAAGTCGGCTCTCAACTTATGGCGAATGTGCTACGACACAAAGTGATCCCTTATAGCACTCTTGAATCCCGCCCATGGAATAACAGTTTGACCCAAATTCATGTAGTAAGCGCGAGCCTCATTCCTCTCATCCTGCCACCATACCCCGACCTCACCCCTTAGGTAGAACGCAACCTGCTCTACCACCATCTCTTCCGGACACGTAACTACCTTTAACACACTCTCCATCTCCCGATGCCAAATATCGAGCAACTTTGGCTCACCAGTGCTCTCATATGTAGTGGGATTGAAGCGAGAAATAGTGGTGCTCAGCCGGGATGCACCCACCGGTTTCTCTTCCCATTTCCCCACATTCTTGAGTGCCTCCATGAGCGCATCTTGCTGCTCAACCATTCTGGCAACCTCATCCAGCGTCATCTCAGATGCCTGAATGTACGCGGATGATCTCTTTGGAGGCATTTTGAGCTGATATAACCAAGATAAACGTAAGCGCATAGCCTATGACTCAAAATAAACAGAACACCCGCCAAAGAAGTACTCGACCGAGTACCTAGACTACTCGATCGAGTACTGAGACTACTAGGCCGAGTATCCTACTCCAGTAGCTGACCTCCAAAACACATAAAGCATACATGGTCGAGTACAAAAAGTACTCGGTCGAGTACGCCCCACTCGGTCGAGTGGTCATGACCAGTAGCTACTGTTCAAAACCCACGCACTCACACTCGGTCGAGTGCTTGGCTACTCGTCCGAGTATTCCCTACTTGGTCGAGTACCCGCCCTGCTCGGCCAAATCATGCCAAACGATTTACCCTTCGACTTTAACATTACATATACCTCTACTTACCCATTCGTAATCATGTTACTATCAATCAAAGCCAAGTAATTAACATTTAAACATGCTTCATATCATCCACAATACTCTCTAATCATGCAATCATAGACTTTCAATCCATCAAACAATCTCACAAGAAACATATATAACACATGTAACTGAAGAGTTTATGGATTCAAGTACCTAAGAGATGGATGGGGTGAATTAGGTACTATTTTAAAATTTCAACTTAAAATTTATTGGATTAAAGTAAGTTGTTTGATAATGTGGAGAAGTTGTGAATACATCGATTAATATTGACGAATTAAACGAGTATTGAAAAGTAACTACTTGCTGAACTGTGAGGGTAACAATGGTTCTGACTGTTGCTATTCGTCTCTTAGCATATGAAGTACAAGCTACAGAATAAATCTGACAGTATGTAGAACTGTTATTTCAAAGTAAAGCAAACAAAGAAGCTTGATAAGAATAAATGCAGCGGAATAAAAGTAAGCAAAGATAGTACACAAGATTTTTGAATTGGTTCGGCTAATACTCAAAAGCCTACGTCCAATCTACTTTTTATTGAATATTTTAGTGATCTACTCCGACTACTAAAAACTCGTACAATAAAAAGTCCAACAACCTACTCCGGTTGCGACACAAGTTCAAGGACTACCCCGTCCTAGAACTATACACTCTTACTTAGAACGTTTTACAAGGATCAAGTTTCCACGGACTGATTCTTAACAAGAATTGATATGGACAACTTACAAGATCAAACGGTTCATAAGTGAAAGAGTTCAATACTTAAAGTAACAGTTGTGGTGACGGTAACACTTGAAGACTTTGAAAGCTTTTGCAAAATGTTTAAAATGATTTTAAACTTGAAACCAATTTTGCAAACTCAAGAAAATTCTCAGGAAAGTCTTGCTTTCAAAGTGAGGAGTGGCGCTCCTTTTATATAGAAGGGACAAGAGGATGTAAGCTAGGGTTTCTGGTCAAGTTCTTTGGTCACGAGACAAGAGAAGTTGACCTTCCCAAACTAGCACCAAAAGGGCTTACTTCTAAGGAGCAAAAGAGAGAAAAGAGAGTTTGTATTTAGCCTCAAAATATCCGTGGCTTTTCAGAAACAAAGAGGAGATGCCATTAGCAAGAAGACAATTCATTGATAAACAAGGAAAGAGCCAAACAAGGTTTATGGAAAGTTAAGAAAAAGTTGTTTCATGGAAAGGGAAATCTTTTGAACTAGTCTCTACAAACTCTTTTTAACATACCAACTTTTCAAATATTTTAGAATGCCAAAACTGATTTGAGAGAGCCTATTCGTAAAATATTTGAAATAAAAATTTTGCTTCAAGTGTGACGGGTCAAACTAGTTAGTCAAGAACACCATTACCCATTACAGGTAACGGTATGTCAGACTGTCACTATTATAAGTATTCTACTCTTCTAACTTGTACATAATATGACCGGTACAAGACCAAATGACTCTATGTCTTGGTAGCAATTACTTGACAATCCTTAAATGATTAGAATAAGCAAATTGATCGATTAAGCCTGAAATAATAAACTAAAAAAACACAAGTTAAAATGGGTATGTCATCATCAATTAAGAGAACCCAACAAATTCCCCCTTTGATGATGACAAGCCCAAACAAAACGAATGCAAATCAAAAGTTTAAAATTTCCCCCTTTCATGTATAGTCAAGTATCACCATGAGCATGTAGATTAGAGAGAGTTAACCATATGAAAGCAAACACCTAAAGCAAGATAGACTAGATATAAGAACACAAACCATATATCAAGGATTAATCGAGAAATTTAGAGCAAGGCACGGGTTAATCAATTAGTTCTAAAAGATATGGCATGAGTTTTACCTTTTCCCCCTCTTGACATCATCAAAAGGGCAATGATGCTACTGTTCAATCATGGGAAAACACATGTTAGAAAACACAATCGTGAAAGGATAACAAAGTCAACACAAAGCAAAGTTTAAACATAGTTCAAACGTTGTTCACCATGGCAAGATCAAGTTTAAAGGGTACACCACCAAAACCAATAATACGAAGAAGGGAAGGGGTGTAACAAAAGAGGCAAAATAGGTTGAGAGGATAAGGGTTAGGTCTAGGATGAGGACTCATCATCAGAATTTCCCTCGGAGGGACCATCTTCCTTTTCTTGGAGGAGAGTAGAGATAATATCAACTTCACCTTTCAACCCATCTACAATCTTCTCAAGACGACCAATCCCAGCCAAGGCGTCCTCCACACGAGCCATAATAACATCCTTCTTTTCTGAATCCGCCTTAACCCATGCACCAAGTTCTTGGATTGCTTTGAGAATCGTTCCCAAAGATGGACCCGAACCTTTGCTAGATGAAGCAGATTCAAGACCCTTTCCCCGAGACTTAATTGGGTGCAACCCATCATCACCAATTCGAATCAACATCTTGCCAAACTGCCCATCACTCATCACATCATAACAGTTTACACAACCCACATTTGTCGAGAGTAGCACACCCTTAGCTTTCAAAACTTTGGAAACCCACATACAATAAGGTAGACGGATAACACTAGAATCTTTGGGGTCGTAAAGTTTTATGGCCATGGCCGAGAAACGGCGAAACATCAGACCAAGGAGGTTTATTTTGCGGTGAGTGTCAATGTGGTAAATGATGTATTGTTGGGCAATTGAAAGTTTGGTGCGGTCTCTTGAAGGGTAAAGGGTACAACAAAGCATTTTGAAAACTAAACGGAGAGGGGGAGGGATTTGAGTGTTCCCGACGCCACCACAAGTAATGGCCTTAGGAAAAACAGTTTTGGCAATGGTCACGGGTGAGGCATAATCAAGGGCAGGCCAGGTTTCAGAGGGTAGGTTGTCATAGCCTTCGTTGGGTATGTTAAGGATTTCAGAAAAATCAGATTGAGAAAGTTCTATGGGCTTACCATTAAC
This sequence comes from Silene latifolia, assembly GCF_048544455.1. Taxonomy (NCBI): domain Eukaryota; kingdom Viridiplantae; phylum Streptophyta; class Magnoliopsida; order Caryophyllales; family Caryophyllaceae; genus Silene; species Silene latifolia. Next base: position 321,304,239 of record NC_133537.1, read on the forward strand.
TTTGGCAGTGAGGGTTTTTCCGGTTTCATCAACTCGTAAGGAAGCATAGAATTGAACAACCTCACAAGCATACACTGGTTCCCTAAGCTCGATTAAGCTTTCCCACTATTGAGCAGCTATCATTTCTCGGACCTTGGTGAAAGCGAGTCGGTCAAGCCAAGTTTTCTCATAGACACGGGTTGAGTGGATAACATCCTTAGAAATTAATCTCTTGCAATAACGATAGATTGAGGGAGGAAGATCCAAAGCTTCGATTTGAGCCCATAAAGTGTCCTCGTCCCATTTTGAAGTCAAGGGGACGAAATCATTTGGATCAATGAATAAAGGTTTCCTCGGTTCTTCCACTGTCATGGGTTTCCCTCGTTTCTTTGGAACCCCTTTTGAAGTCTTCCTCTATTTTTCTTAGGCTCCACACCCTTGTCTCCCTCATCAAGATCCGACTCCTTACCTTTCCCCTTATCAGATTTTGTTGGTGACCCGGTTTTATCCGGATTTTCTTTATCCAAAAAAGTATCCTCCTTTTCAACATTCACATCATCACCCTCGGCTTCTTCATTAATGTCGGGGAGATCAAGTTGTCTCTTTCTTTTACCCCCTCGTTGAGACTTAGCCGGAACATCTTCTTTTTTTCCTTTGATCCACTTCCTCCTCGAATTGTTCATCATTTTCCTCATCCAAAATAGTGACAGTAGCAGATGAAGATCCCACTGAGGTAGAGTTTTTGTGTTGTGAGTCTCAGGTTCTTATGCCAATCATAGAGGAGATCGGCGATTCAGGTGGTAAAGGCTGGTCAGGAGGGAGGGTGGCAATAGGTGGTGGTTCAAGGGGAGTTTCGGGTTCAGTGGTGTTAGTGGGATCAAGAGTGATTGGGAATGCATGTGATCCCTTTCGTTTAGCCATGACGGATTGAGAGAGTGAAGGGTCGTTGGTAGGGTTGGTACGGTTGGATGTTTGATTTGACATATGGGTAGGTTTTAGTTTAGTGTTGAATGAGGTTTTTACCATAGTAAAATGGTAAGGGTAAGTAGGGATGTGGATAGTTGGTAGGTGAGATTGGGTGGATTTTGGGAAGTTGGAAGGAGATGGACGGATGTTTTGAGGATATGGGTTTGAGTCATTGAAGGTGAACGAAAATGACGAGGTGAAATGGCCCAATAAATGTTGGATGGTGAGGGTAGGTTGGGCCAATTTAATGAAATGTAAAAAATTCATATTAAGATTTCAAAGTGGTGTATGTAAACATGGACCTTGATATGAGGTTGAGTGATTACCAATTCACAAAGACGATATCAATTTATGATTAACGAACAATATGCAAAACACGAGAAAGAACAATAACATATTAACATGTCCCTAATTAGTCAATCATTTAGGAGAAAAAATATAGTCATAGTCATGAATTTAGTAACAATTAATTAAGCCTATGTAAAGTCTAAGTTTCTCAAATTGTTTCCGTTCAAGTGGCTTCGTAAATATATCGGCTATTTGGTCTTCGGTTTTGCAAAAGATAAGTTTAACGTTCCCTTTTTCTACATGGTCTCGAATGAAATGATGACAAATCTCAATATATTTAGTCTTAGAATGTTGAATAGGATTTTTAGAAATATTTATTGCACTCGTATTATCAAACATTATGGGAACGGAGTCATAAATAATTCCAAAGTCAAGAAGTTGTTGTTTTACCCAAAGAAGTTGAGAGCAACAATGAGCGGTGCTAACGTACTCACTCTCGGCCGTTGAAAGAGCAATCGTGTTTTGTTTTCTTGAGCCCCACGAAATCAAGCAAGGCCCCAAGAACGTGGCAATTCCGGAAGTGCTCTTTCGGTCAACGCTACACCCGGCATAGTCCGCATCTGAATAACCTATAAGATCGAAAGGACAATGTAAGGGGTACCATAAATAAAGTTCTTGTGTTCCAATCAAATATCGAAGAATACGTTTAACCGCTTTGAAATGGGATTCTTTCAGATTTGATTAGAATCTAGCACATAAACAAACACTAAAAAGAATGTCGGGACGACTTGCGGTCAAATAGAGAAGTGATCCAATCATACCTCTATACACCTTATCACTAATACTCTTACCATTCTCATCTTTGTCCAATTTGGACTTAGATATCATAGGTGTAGGAAGTGAGCTCCCATTAATCATCCCAAATTTCTTAAGCATTTACTTAATATACTTTTGTTGATGGATCATAATTCCTTTTTTGGATTGTTTAATTTGGAGTCCAAGGAAAAATCCTAGCTCACCCATCATGCTCATTTCAAATTCCGATTTCATTAGTTCCGAAAAATAAGCATAGAGTACATCATTTGTTGCACCAAAAATAATATCGTCCACATAAACTTGGACAACCAACAGTTCATCTGTCTGTTGCTTCAAAAATAATGTTTTGTCAATTGAACCTCTTCTAAAACCATTTTCAATTAGAAATTTAGACAATCTATCATACCAACACCTAGGTGCTTGTTTTAAACCATAAAGAGCGTTGTCTAATTTGAAAACATGGTTAGGCAAATCATTGTTTAGGAAGCCCGTAGGTTGCTCTACAAAGACATCTTCTTCTAAATATCCATTTAGAAAAGCGGTTTTGACATCCATTTGGAAGAGCTTGATGCCCTTGTGAGCCGCAAAAGCAATAAGTAATCGTATGGCCTCAAGTCTAGCTATCGGTGCATAGGTTTCGTCATAATCAATACCCTCTTGTTGGTTATAACCTTGCACCACTAGTCTAGCCTTGTTCCTAACGATTTCTCCGGAATCATTAAGCTTATTGCGAAAGACCCACCTAGTACCAATGATGGTACGGTTAGGCGGTCTAGGGACTAGGTGCCATACCTTGTTCCTTTTGAATTGATTGAGTTCTTCTTGCATGGCAATTAACCGATCTGCATCGATCGTAGAGCGATGCATCACATTGCGCAGTTCAATTTGAGAAAGAAAGGCATTGTGGGCACAATACTCATCAAGATGAGCAAGATTGTTGAGAGATGATATTGTTCGAATTTCAGAGTTAATATCACTTGTGAGTTTGAGAGGGGATGAGAGCTTTGATATTTCCACTTCTTTGGAACGATGGTTTCTTGTTCCCCCTCAGCAGTGTCAGTCTCAGTGACTGATTCCTTCTGTGTGGAATGGTCATCATCAACACTGCCATGAGTTGCTTCATTTCTGGAAGTGGAGGCAATAGTCATTGGGTCTGTTGCGTTCTGAGAGGAAGCAGTGGCAGAGATACCACATGTTCCCCCTGAAATGTTGCTTTCCTTTGGAGGTGACAGTGCCTGAGACTGTTGTTGATCAGCGTCATTGTTCATTGCTTCATCCTCCTCAAACACAAAGTCCTTTTGAACAAGACCTATTTCGAACTCATCATCATCATCGTCTTCTTCCACATTTTGTACCTGTCCAAGCATACTAGATTCATTAAAAATGACATGGACACTTTATTCAATTAACATGGTTCATTTATTGTAGACTTTATAAGCCTTGCTATGGTCGGAGTAGCCAATAAACACCCCTTCATCACTACGTGGATCAAACTTACCCAAGTTGTTTTCACCATTGTTGTGAACAAAGCATTTGCTCCCAAAGCATCTAAAATATGAAATGTTGGGCTTTCTTCCACGTAGTAATTCGTAGGGAGTTTTATTGATTATACTCCTTATCATGACACGATTATGAATATAGCAAGCGGTGTTTACCGCTTCGGCCCAAAAGTTCTTAGGCAACTTAATACACAATAACATGGTTCTAGCCATACTTTCAAGGGTCCTATTAATCCTTTCAACCACTCCATTTTGTTGTGGGGTTCTAGGAGCCGAGAAATTATGGTCTACACCATTGTCATCACAATAAGCACCAAATGATGAGTTTTTAAATTCGGTTCCATGATCGGTTCTTATGGAAACAAGTTTTAAATTGAGTTTGTTTTGAATCTTTCTTAACTAAATTAGAAACTCATCAAATGCCTTATTCTTAGAGCCTAAGAAGAGTGCCCAAACGAACCTAGAATAATCATCAACGATGACACACATATAACGACTACCACCTCTACTCCTAGTCCTCATTGGTCCACATAAGTTGATATGTAAAAGTTGCAATGGTCGAAGTGTGCTCACAATTCTTTTAGGTTTAAAGGAACTTCTAACATGTTTACCTCTAGCACATTCATCACATACTTTGTCAAAGTCAAATTTTATGTTAGGAAAACCTTCAACCAAGTCAAGTTTTCTAAGGGTGTTAAGAGTTTTAGCACTAACATGTCCAAACCTTTTATGCCACAACCAAGGATCACTATTCATTACACTCATGCAAGACATGGTATGATTGGATAAAGTGTTCAAGTTGGTTAAGTACACATATTTGACACGTCTACCTTCGAGAATTAATTCATGAGTAATGACATCAAATATTCGACACAAATTAGCACTAAATTTGACAATATTACCCTTATCACATAGTTGAGAAATGCTAAGGAGATTATGCTTCAAACCTTTGACAAGCCGCACGTTGTCGACACAAAGAGATGGTAACTTACCGACCTTTCCAATGCCAATTACTTCACCCTTTTTGTTGTCACCAAACCTTACCGTGCCACCATTATACGCCTTTAGTGAGAGGAATTGGCTTCTATCACCCATCATGTGATGAGAGCATCCACTATCCAAGTACCAATTATGGCCGCCTCTCACCAAGCCCTACACAAGATTAGACTTTGAGTTTAGGAACCCAAACAAACTTGGGTCCCCTTTTGTGATCAACATATCTTACGGTGTCCTTCCTAATCCACATTTGTTTTACAACTTTAATGTTCTTGTTAATGTCATTGAATATTTTCTTGCAAGCATTAAGGACATGACCATTCTTACCACAATAATTGCAAATAATATATTCGGGAAGACCAACGTATTTTCTTCTCCTAAAGTTGGTCTTAGGCTTCTGGATGTAACAGTCTGTCTGACTGTTCCATTTAAAGCCCAAACCGGCAACCTTGTCATATCTCTTGGATTGACTAGTGAGGAAGTTTAACACGGTTTGACTTCCTTCCCATTTTTCAGTGACATTTTTGGCATTCACAAGTTCTTTAGTCAATTCATTGACTTTGGTGAGAAGATGCATGTTCTTTTCCTTTTCTCGTTTAAGTTCATCATTCTTCTCAACTTATATTGACAACCTTTTTTCAACTATGAAGTCATGAGTGTGAGCATTGAGTTTAGACACAAGATATCCAATTCTTTTCTTAGACTCCTCATACTTAGATGTCATTTCATCAAGACGCTTGTTTAGATCAACGAATTCTTCGGATCTTTGGTGAAGTATGGATCTAGAAGTACTACATTCGGGCATATCCTTTTGAAGGAAGGTAAGCCTTTCGTGAAGGACTCCTATTTCTTTCTTTAGATTAGCTACTTCACCCTTTAGACGCTCGTTTTCACTGACCAAATATTTGACGTTTTCATTTGACTTGTCTAGGTCTTTGTTGGATGCAACAGTTTCAGACACTGTTTCTCTCAAGTCTACTATTTCAACCATAAGGTCATATACTTCATTTTCGAGAGCATCTTTGTCCTTTAAAAGATCATCACGCTCCTTGGTTAGCGAGGAGACTTGCATCACAAAGGTGGTGTTGACATTTTCAAGGTCAGAGACGTCCGTGGGGGTCATCTTAAGACGCTCTAGTTCCTTAGTCAACTATTTGTTTAGTTTGTTGACTCTTTTTGCTTCCTCGTAAGCCTCAGAGGTGACAGTGACGCTGTCTGTTGCTTTTAGTTCGTTCTTAAGGTTAAAGTTCTCTTGAGCAATTTCCTCAATCTCACTTTGCATGTCATCAAGTTTATCATTTTGAAACCGACACTTATCAAAAAGTTGGTCAAGAAGCTTACATACTTTCTCTTTGGAGTAAGTTCTAGCCTTGGCCTTTAGATGATTTACCTCATTGTCGGAATCGGATTGGAGTCATCGGGATTAGCCATGAGGCATCTAAGGTGTTCGATTTTTGAAGTTTTTGAAACTTTGTCCTTGAGATGACTTGTAAGACACATTTTAGCCTCTAGTTCCTCCTCGATGAGTTCCTCATCTTCCTCGGAGTCGGACATTCCTCAAATAGCACTCATGACTCTATGTTTGTAGTCCTTTTTAACTTTATCTCGTTTTTCCTTAGATTTGATTTCATCCCACTTGGGACATTCTTTAATTTGGTGAGTTTTATCACCACACTTAAAGCATCCTACGGTGGAACTAGGTCGTTTCTTAGGAAAGCGTTTTTTCGATTGATTATTATTGAACATTTTACTACCTTGACCATTGACTAACCCGACTAAATTCCTAGAGAACATAGCAAAATCGTCTTCCTCCTCGTCTTCTCCATCACTTGGAGAGGACGCGAGGGCGAGACTCTTTCCCTTTGAAGACTCACTAGAATGCTTGTTGAGATTGAACTCGTGAGCCATTATTGATCCCATTAGTTCATGAAGAGATAGGGTTGACAAATCTTTGGCTTCCTCTATGGCGGTAACTTCGGGTTGCCATTTAGAGGTTAGACTACGAAGGATTTTTCGAATGATGTCCTCGGACTCGAAATTCCTTCCTAGACTCTTTAGCTCATTAATAATACAAGAAAAGCAAGAAGAAAAGCTATTTATGGACTCTTCCTTTGACATTCTAAACATCTCATATTGTTGCATGAGAAGGTCAATACGGTGTTTTCTAACTTGGGAGGTCCCCTCATAAGCAAGTACGAGAGAATCCCAAATAGATTTTGCCGTAGGACATCCAGAGATTCGACTAACTTCCCCCTCACCAACACAACGTTGAAGAATCGACATTGCTTTGGATTTCTTTTCGGCAAGTTTGAAGTCATTTTCATTGTAATCTTTTTCCTCTTTGGTTTTGGTGAAACCGTTTAGTATGTCGGTTTCCTCAATAACGAGAGGTCCATTTTGGATGATGTTCCAACATTGATAATCGATACTTTTGATGTAATGTTCCATTTTGAGTTTCCACCATCCAAAATTCGCACCGGTAAAGACCGGGATCTTGGAGTGTTTCTCGGAATCCATTACCCACGAATAAAACTCTAAGGCGATTAGCCTCGATCAAGAGCACGAGGCTCTGATACCAATTGAAGAGTTTATGGATTCAAATACCTAAGAGAGGGATGGGGTGAATTAGGTAATATTTTAAAATTTCAACTTAAACTTTATTGGATGAAAGTAAGTTGTTTGATAATGTGGAGAAGTTGTGATTACATTGATTAATATTGACGAATTAAACGAGTATTGAAAAGTAACTACTTGCTGAACTGTGAGGGTAACAATGATTCTGACTGTTGCTATTCATCTCTTAGCATATGAATTACAAGCTACAGAACGAATGTGACAGTATGTAGAACTGTTACTTCAAAGTAATGCAAACAAAGAAGCTTGATAAGAATAAATGCAGCGGAATAAAAGTAAGCAAAGATAGAACACAAGATTTTTGAATTGGTTCGGCTAATACTCAAAAGCCTACGTCCAATCTACTTTTTATTGAATATTTTAGTGATCTACTCCGACTACTAAAAACCCGTACAATAAAAAGACCAACAACCTACTCCGGTTGCGACACCAACAACCTACTCCGGTTGCGACACAAGTTCAAGGACTACTCCGTCCTAGAACTATACACTCTTACTTAGAACGTTTTACAAGGATCAAGTTTCCACGGACTGATTCTTAACAAGAATTGATATGGATAACTTACAAGATCAAACGGTTCATAAGTGAAAGAGTTCAATACTTAAAGTAACAGTTGTGGTGACTGCAACACTTGAAGACTTTGAAAGCTTTTGCAAAATGTTAAAAATGATTTTAAACTTGAAACCAATTTTGCAAACTCAAGAAAATTCTCAGGAAATTCTTTCTTTCAAAGTGAGGAGTGGTGCTCCTTTTATAGAGAAGGGACGAGAGGATGTAAGCTAGGGTTTGTGGTCAAGTTCTTTGGTCACGAGACAAGAGAAGTTGACCTTCCCAAACTAGCACCAAAAGGGCTTACTTCTAAGGAGCAAAAGAGAGAAAAGAGAGTTTGTATTTAGCCTCAAAATATCCGTGGCTTTTCAGAAACAAAGAGGAGATGCCATTAGCACGAAGACAATTCATTGATAAACAAGGAAAGAGCCAAACAAGGTTTATGGAAAGTTAAGAAAAAGTTGTTTCATGAAAAGGGAAATCTTTTGAACTAGTCTCTACAAACTCTTTTTAACATACCACCTTTTCAAATATTTTAGAATGCCAAAACTGATTTGAGAGAGCCTATTCGTAAAATATTTGAAATAAAAAGTTTGCTTCAAGTGTGACGGGTCAAAATAGATAGTCAAGAACACCATTACCCGTTACAGGTAACGGTATGTCAGACTGTCACTGTTATAAGTATTCTACTCTTCCAACTTGTACATAATATGACCGGTACCAGACCAAACGACTCTATGTCTTGGGTAGCAATTACTTGACGGTCCTTGAATGATTATAATAAGCAAATTGATCGATTAAGCCTGAAATAATAAACTAAGAAAACACAAGTTAAAATGGGTATGTCATCATCAATTAAGAGAACCCAACAGTAACGACTACCCAAGACACCCCATAGTGATCGACTCAAAGTTGTAAGGGCCAAGATGCGGCTTTAGGACGTCTCCCAAGCCTTTGCGGTAGCTCCAAACAACTCCTACCTGGGTTCATTTTAATTAGACACCCTATGTTTATTTTGTTTATTGGTTTTAGGTTCCGAAATAGTCGCTCTGATACCACTTTGTAATACCCCCACATACCAAGGTGCCTTACCAAGGACCACCCCAGCATATAAAGGTGCTACCATCTCGATTACCCGAGGCAAGTATATCAATAGGGACCATCAAAGAACAATTATTAAAGTATAAAGTTAACTTATTACATGTCTCAAAACCCAAAACCAAAGTGCAAAGCAATATAGATGGGATACAACTCAAAAAGTATCAAAAGACTCATGACAGGGGAAGCTAAGACTCTAGGTGATGACACTCCCATCCTCGATCCCGCATCTAGCATAAGCTAATCACCTGGAAATATCTTCTCACCATCCCCGAATGGATCACCACAGTTTTATAAAACAATAAACGGGGTCAGTTCACTGAATAATCGAAATAAGAAATCACAAATACAACCAATACAATCTAATTCAATTGTAGAACCATCCTCCAAACTCCATTAGTTACCAGTAACCGACTACGCACCTAAGTGTGTAGCCTTACCAGGTTACCTATCGCAACAGGTAACCCTCACCGCCAATGGGGGACCGCAGCCTTGCCCACCTAAGCCCCGCTCATCGCAACGAGCGAATAACCCAAGTCCATTAATGTGCACATCCTCCTTATGACAGGAACCACAAGGGGCGAATCAAGGGCGTGAAGCCATTCCCGATGATGACTCCGTGAAAAAATGAGCTCAATAATTTCCTTATAAAGATAACATGATTAACCTTAAATCAGTTTCTAAGTTAGTCATAGATGAGAAATTACTGAACAAGGTTTACTTGATATCATCCAATTACTAGAATGGACTAAGGATCCAAAATCCCTAGAGTGTCCATCCAATTCCAGACTTAAATGATTGTCATGAGACTCATGATAGTCTAAACCTTATCTTAAGATGAGATTGTCTTGAGCGTAATGTAGATAAACCCTCACCCTCAACTACAAAACACCAAAACGCCAAGATAAGAGGGGTTAGTTCCATGGCTCCTCATTACTTTAAATATTATTGCAACAAAACCGAATTAGCCATGTTTCATGACATCCTCATATATCATTCGTTTGCAAAACATTCTTTGTTTAAGGAAGCAAACACAATACATATGACCATATAACAAAGCATACCTCAATAGTCTTACTCTAAATTTTTTTTATTGTTAACACATCAAGGTGACAACTCCAAAATAGACCATCCAAAGGATAGTAAGTGGAGATTCTTCACAAAATAAAGCGTGTGTTTCAAGAATTCAAGCAGATTCAACTCTCTGAGGTTATATGGTAGTCCAGTAATAATTTCTTCAGCTAATCCTTGTCTACCATAAGCTATAAATTCCAACATAAAAAAAATTATCCATTTTTCTGAGAAATTATACATTCGTACTACCCTTGAATTAGACTGATCGAGTACTACTAGCAATAAGCAACTATTTTTGACATTTAGACAAAGAATACTTAACCAACATAAATCAAACGCGAAATCGTGGAGACAACATATGTGACGAGAGTCGCAATAAGACAGATCTATCACCAAACATTTAAAAATGTTTGTTTTCTTCGGAAATGTCTTGAGCATAACAACCCACAAAGTGTTGACTGATTCCACCCGTATGGACAGAAGTGAGCATCATAATAATCTAGTGGATTGAACAAAGATACATCATAGTTATACCAAAATTTGAGCAAGTTTGGAGCATTAATTCAATTGAAGCTCTCGCCAATTCTAGGCCTTCTATAATGAAAAACGTATTCAATGTAATGCTTGAGATCTTTATGCATAGCAACATGAAATGAGCACAAAACTTTGCAAAACTACAAGTCCAGACATCATCTAACAAACTATATTAATATTAATATCGGCAAAAACAATTTACGCCTTTGTGAAGTTCCTCAACACACCCCCATATAGTTTTCATGGCCACAAGGAATACTCACAAAGGTCATGATGAAAATTTTTTTTGAAGTGGGGATGCTTTGATGTAGCCTTGCATTGTTCCACTTGTCTTAACTTTTCTCGTCCGAGGAATAAAAATATTTCCAAGGCCGCCTTTACTAATATTTAAGGTTATCAAGGGACGGAACGCGACGATTCTATAAAGCATATCCACATTTACAATTTTAGCGACTAAAGTCGAAGATGCATTAGATATAAGCTCGACGTCCTCATAACATGAGATGTTCACCCTCTCACAATTTAAAGACTTTTAGTGATATTGGAAAAAAAAATAGAATAGTCCTAAAACCAATAGATGGGATAAGGGGCAAGGAAAAGGGGAACACTATATAAGTCAAATCACCACCTTACATAGAAGGGAAGATCTTGAGTCGGCCTAGACTTGGCATTACAACAAACCAAGTCCCATTATGGAGCAAAGGAGAAAAAACAAACAAGGGGACAATATGGAATCCCTACCAATTTAATTTACAGTAAAATCAATACGCCATTTCTTCACTAAAAGGTATCTTAGCTACACCCCCAATGAAATATGGTACACTCTATCCTATCAAAAGTATCCTACTTACCATCCATTTTTTTCTAATAAGAAACTTAACTTCAATTTCTATCACAAAATCTATGAAAAATTTCCAAGTGAAACTTGTCGTCTTTAGAAATCAGAAAATTATCAAAGTTTTATTGTAATAGAAAAGCGAAGATTCACGATAGGAAGTCCAAAAATAAGACACAACATAATGCTTTTATTTCAATTTATGCTATTTTTTCTATGTAACTCCTTAAATTCAAACAATTTCATTATATTTCTCAATATATGCCAAAAGGAATTTGAGTAACGAAATTGATTGAAAGGATTCGATACTATTTAGGTCCTCCAAACAAGAAGGTGTACTCTCTTTCCGGATGATGATGTAAGCTTGCATCTCCCAAATAATCAGCCTTGTAAGTATCCGGAATATCAGCGGCGAGTTGCATTGGCACCGTTTTTGGAATGTGAAACATGTTGTCTGAGTTAACAAATTTGATATTAGAAGCATAACATGTTCTTAAGAAATCATTAACGACAAAAGCTCCGGATCCCATTGGTGTATATTTATGCAAGTTGGGAGGACTGTAGACCTTCCCTCCTAATTGCACCACCTTTGCTCCATATTTTAGTGTTGGAAACAACTCTTTGGGCCAATAACCCATTGGTTCGTTTTTTCCACTCATGAAGTCCTCAACTAGCCACCAATTACCTGATTTCGAATCCTACAAGACATGATTAGTTAGTTTCTCTTAAAGACCAAAATGATAAATAGTTTAGTATTGATTTGAATCTGTTAGAGTTAGGAGAGTGTTATTACCTATTCATGACAAGTTAGCTCTCATTGAAAATTTGAAATATATGCCTATACATATCCGTACATATCTAATTTATACGATACTATCAAGTTTGTACATGGATCCGAACATTTTGGCCCAAGAAAGCTAGCGCTATAAAATATCTATCACATATCTAAATTTGAATCCAATAAGATTTGGTTTTGACTAGACCTACATTAAAAAGATATTTACCATACTAAACTCTAACATGAGACTATTTCAATATAACTGGTTTGGCATACATAATATGTTACTTCCTCCACTTATTTAAGATGTTTCAATTTCCTAAAATGACAAATTCACAAAATGTTCTACTTTCCTTATTAATCTATAATTTGTGGTTCTCACATTCTCTCCAACTTTCATCTTCCTCCCCATATTTTCCTCCCTTTAATATGTACCTCTCCAATGTAATGTGAAACATCTTAGAAAATTAGGAGTATGCTATTTTTATAGAACTAGCATAATAAATGGTGTTGACTACTAAAGTGTGAATAAGCTCATTTCTTATAAGAATATTATGATGGTATGTTTGGGATCAACAATTGGAAGTGAAATCCGTAATTGAGACATTTTAAACGTTTGAAAAACCTTAGAACTTGGAATTTGACTCAACTTCTTATCAATTCCATCCTAACTAAAATTTGGGGCACTCACGTATCTATCTTATAGTAGCCATCTCAATTCCATCACTATTAATTATATCTCCTAAAATAAAGTTTTTTTGGTGATACAAATTACGTCGCAATATTTTTCTTTATAATTCCAATTGCAAATATTTTCCCTCACAACATTTTCTTTTCTAATAGAAAAACATTTGGCAACCTCAATCCCAACTTGTCTCGCTTAACTCCAATTTCAGGGGTTTTCCAAACACTATTCAGAAATCGAAATTCAGAAATGAATTCCACGCGATCTCTTAATAAATTTATGGAACTTGATTTAGAATTGAATTAAAACATCTTAATTTCTATAATTGAATTCATGAAAATTAATCAATTCCGCGTTTTCAAACACTAGCCCAAAGAATTTGTAAATTATATTTGAGTACTTACCTTGAAGATGCTAAATACCATGGCGAATACTTTTTTTCCAGGATCAGATACAGGATGGGCAACTCCCCCCATAATCCTCTTTTGGTTTACATGCACATAGCCTGGGCAAAGTGCATTGTAGCATCCTGTCGTGTGCTTATCATCTACCTGGAGTTTAACAAAAGAACACCAATTAGCAAATGAATTAGAAGACCCATTATCATTCTATAGGTTTCAATTTGCACAAAATAAATAAATTTATTTTCTAATTTTTCATAGTGACAAAGCGTTAAATCTTACCGTCCATAAACTGTATGTTCGTGGTTCATGGTCCCCATACAATCCTGGATTGATCTGAAAAATACCAAAAAAATCTCATTTAACATTTATAGTTATAATTTATAAGACTGTGTTTTGGAACATGAATTAAAATCCTGTGAAATTGGTATTTCTGTTTTAACTATATATGTGCAACTAAGATGATTTCATGATGAGACATTAGACAAAATTAATTTCAAATGAGACTAAAAAAGGAGATAGATGTTAAATGACTCACAGTCCATCCGTATTCTACACTGCCGTACGGACCATCGACGCCAATTCCAATCCATAAAAAAACTTCACTTATCTGTTGAGGGTCTACCGTCAAATTATATACACTTAGTGATGTTTTTGCTCCGAAAAATTGTAGAAACACATTATTCTCCGGAGTTGTGATTGCTGCATACTGTTCGCATACAAAATTGCATGATCATAGTCAATAACAGAGCTTAGGATTTGTGCTTGTTAGCCGAAACTCAGCAGAAACATTAGAAAACAATGTTATTAGAATTAGTCGTAAGTTGTGTAAATTCATTTGGAGTGGCTACCCTATTAATTTAGCCTTTTCTTCGCCATTGATTATAGTAACTTACATTTTAAGAAAAATAGTTTTGAAAAATTGAGTTCCCAATAATATAAGCTAGCGATTCCACGATTTTGAGTGTTGGGCATGACATTACTAAAATTAGTAGACACAGAGACAATGTTCTAAATTGAGGATACATGTGCAAGGGACACGTCTTCAAAGCAATAACGCACTTCTAAATAGAAGAAAGTTTGACAAAAAAGACTTAAAAATTATTAAATATAAATACTAAGATGAGTTATATAACTCTCTTCCACTATGCTGGTTGTGCGAATCTCAGTAGTATAGCGCTCATATGAAAAGTATCAGACTAAGAAGTGTCGAGTACGGAATTTATACCTATATCCATGTCGTGTGTTGTTGGGAGTGGTACCGTCCTAAAAATGTGTAGTTGAAGGAAAATAGATAATTAAGCATACATTTTACCACTTAAAGGTGACATTGTTGTAAAATGTGATCATACTTACATGCGTACCGGCCGGAAGAGCTTCATTTGGAGTTCCAGGTTTAGGGTGTCTTTGATTTAGAAGAGCATTTCCTCTGAGTAAATCATCCTTTTGAACTCTTTTGAATGGGACTGTCCCATTAGGACATAACAAAACTTCATCTCTCAACCCAACTGTTAATCTTGTCTTCTTTCTAGATAGTGGTTCCGTTGATTTAGGTAGCGAGCTAGGTCTCATCTGTTCACAGGAGTAACATATTTTATTAGTCAAAACTTAAAACATAACAATTATGATTGAAAAGGAATAATGCAACACCCCATATTACTAAACTTAATTGATTTATTCCCACATGTAATAATATAATAATGTATTATGATATTATTATAATAATAATAATAATAATAATAATAATAATAATAATAACGAGTAAAGTATATTCTAAGGACTCAAAGTATACAATAATATAGTTTTAAGGAACCGAAGTATAAAAGTTAATCACCAAGGACCCGAAATATGGATGGCGTCAATTATTTAACAGAGTTAGGCAAAAGTACGAAAATAACCCTATTGCTCTATTCACACCAATTACCCACATAATCTCCACCACTTTTATCCTAAAAAAAACCCACCCCCTAGGCTTCCCTGTCGTTCTTCAATATTTTTCATCAGACCATTATACAATTCCAAATTTTGTGGGGCTTGCTTGTAGAATCTTCAAGGTATGTATACTGTATTGACTACTTGGTTTTTTTGTTCTTTAGTTATTGAATATTGATGATTGATCCTATAAATTTTACTTCTTGGTTTTTATGGAGTACGAAAGGCAATTGATTGTTGTGAATTGTCTATTATTATTGCAAATTAGCAATAATTTTACCAAAATTTTAGAATAAGACGGTCTTGAACACTGACATAATAGTTTGTTATTAATTTAAATGAATGATTTTTATATAAATTGACCGTCTCACACAAATATTACCGATTGTTTTATACTTTGTTTACGTTTGTACTAGTCGAGAACTAACATAATAGTTTATTATTGACTTAAATTGCATAAAGTTTCATTCTTTAAAGTTTATTACTGATTTTAAATTGCATAAAGTTTCATTCTTTGATCAATGTGTTGATTATTTTGTATATTTCATTAGATGTCAGCTTCAAAAGGTCGCATCGTGATACATCATGGAGGGATATGACAAATGACTCCTCATGTGTCCTATATTGGAGGTAAAGTCGACATCTTTGATAATATATCCGATAATCTGGACTACATATATGTTAGCAATTTGGTTGATAATTTAGATTATCCTAATGTTATCAAACTTCATTATCTTGATCCAAGAATGACTCTTGAGAGTGGTATCAGATTCTTAGGCAATAATAAGACCTTTGAAACTTTTGCTCGCTTTTTAGTCGAATATGGGGAGGTTCATGTATTCTGTGAGCATGACGAAAACGCATACTGGCCTCCATGATTCCATTTCATCCGCCATTGTAAGTATATTTTATTTAACATTTCTTCATCATTCTCTTTTATTGTTACTAATGTATAATGAAATAGATGATGCGGCCGAGGAGAGTGGCGTACTACATCGATCATGAAGGCCAACAAACCTTGCAATCCATGACCAATTACCAAGGTACTGTACCTGATATGTTTTCAGAAAGCTCAATTCAATCAAACAATTTGACAGCTTCTTTCGCGGGGTTAGATGGTAGAATGTGTATCACTAGCCAAAGATTGCAAGTAAGTTAATTTCTAGTCTCATTTCATGTTAAATGTGTGTAAATTTTACACTCACTAATTTATATGTTTTGTATATTTGTTCATTAGGATTTTGTTCGCAACCGGAGAAACCAGCATTAACATGGTACATGTATGTCAGTTTGTACCCAAATTTATGTGTTTTTGTGTTACATTAAGCTATATACATTGCATTCATTTTCATCAAGGTAAAAAAAATCTCTTACTCTTGTTAACAAATGTTACAGGTTAATCTTTGACAATTTTGGGGCACATCACAAAGTTGAAGTAAAACCAGAGAGGATAAAGAAAATATGGGACAAACAAGAGAAAGAAACTTGTTGATGCAAAAAGAGTTTTGATCTAAAGATACTAATGGTTCTCTTAACCATTGATGAAACTAGTAATGAAGAAAGACGTTGGAGTATTTGACTTTATTTATTTACTTTTTATTTTTATTTTTTAATTTAGTGGTTTGAAACAAGGGTACTGAATTGATGTAAGTTTGTTCTCGGGTCCTTAACGATTAGATTTTGATACTTTGAATCCTTAACGATTACCTTAAAATACTTTGATTCCTTAACGATTAACTTTTGTACTTCGGGTCCTTAAAGCTACATTATTGTATACTTTTGGGTCCTTAGAGTATACTTTACTCTAATAACAACAACAGTAGTACTAGTAATCATCTAAAATTTACTAAAAATAAAGACGTGTTAGAGAGAGAAAGTTTTCTTCTTAAGCAATCTACTTTTCTGTTACATTAGATCGTCGTCTTCTTTGATCCTTTTCTTTCTTGCTTACAAACATGGCTATAGCACCTGGCAAGCTACTATTGGCTAATGGATGAGCTATTACGGATGTTATGATGGAACTAGATATGGAGAAGACCGAGGTTTTAAGAACACATGTTACTATTAACTCTTTAATTTTTTCGGATGTTCATAATTCACCGCTAAATTTGCGATCTACTCATAATCTGATATTTCACATAATGTTAACCCTAAAAGTAATAATAGAATTAGAGATAAATCGACTACTATTGCCATGCTTGAATCTGATATGGTTTATATTTCCAATATTGTGATTGATCCTGTTGATGTGACCACTATTTCACATAATGTTGTTAATCCTACTAGTTTGCAATTGGCTAATTCTGTCGGACCTCAACCGCGGAACAAAGTTGCTAAATCGCAGGAGGGCATCAACTTGTTCTTTTGTGAGAAATTTGCTAATGCAAAGGTTGATACATGTCCTTTATATGCGATTATTATTATATTTTGGCACACATTTCAGCGCATTTTATATGCTATTTCATTGCTATATTCCCCGCGTTTGCTACTTTGGGTACATGTTTTGGCTTTGACAGGTTATTTGCACAAATGTAAAAATGTAAGCCAAATCCTATCGACAAAGGTGAGATGAGCTCCCGTTCCTAGTCTTGATGTAAATGGAGCATGGAAATCATTCGTTTGGAGTCTGTAGTGAAGTAAGAAAGATTATCGAGCAAAAGAAGAGCTTCACATTACTAGTGCCTACTTTAAAGAGCTATAACTCGAGTTCTACAAATGATAATCAAGTGATTTAAATTGAAGGTGAAAGCTTATCCTTTAGCTTTCCAACACCACCAAAAACTTTTGATATGACTAAGTAACGAAGAAATGATGGCCTTTTGAAGTTCAGTGCGCGTTGCAGGAATAAATGCGCGATGAAAAGTCGATCGACTAGTCCTTTTAGTCTATCGACTAAATTCATCTCGACATCTTTGATTTATCGATCGACTGGCTCACTTGAGCGATCGACTAAAGCTTGTTATCAGACGGTTTTATTGTCATTGTTGTTATTGTTATCAATCATATCATGCGTAACTAAATTATTTGTTAGGATGACTATTGGTTATTAATCGGGTTATTGGATTAGTCAATTTTGATAGTCTTTATTGTTAATTGTAACATTTAATTTGCGAGTTATTGATTAAAGGCCATAATTGATTATTTGAATTGGTAAATAATCTCGACCTAAGATCGAGAGCTTGGTGAGGATTAGAGACCCGTTGCAAACATTAAAGTGCCCTATATTACCACTATTCTTATATGAATTCTCTTCCCAAATTTGGACTAATGCTTATGGTCTAGTGCTACTCTAAGTATACTTGCAAGTAAAATTGGTAGGCCTCTTTTTGCCGATCTCACCACTACTTATAAGGAAAAGTTGTATTTTGCCTAAGTAATGGCTGAGGTTGATATATCACAAAAGCTACCAGATGAAATTATCCTTACTACACCCTATCATGACCTTATTTCCCAAAAGGTAAGCTATGTATGGATGCCTTACTATTGTGAGGGGTTTAGAGAGCTGGGGCACACTAAGGATTTATATAGGTTGAATAGGACTAACAATAAACAGAAACCAACGTAGGTTTATCAACCTATTGTCAAGACACCTAATACTGCTTCTTTACCAGCTATTGAGACCTCAGAATCCTCTAAGATAGACCCAACTTTCTCTTGGAAAGGATATGCAGGATAAAACCAATAAGACTAAGGTAAGCTCAGAATGCTTACAGCCAGGATCAACCCCCTCCCACCACGTCTCTAACTTGCATCCTCCTAGGACTAAAGATGATTTAGAATGCCAGCTGACAATAAGAAGCTAGTACATGGGTGGAGTGCATTATAAGAGTAAAATGGTGTGAGGACACACTGGCAACTACAAATAAATGTGATATCCTCTAGCAGAATTCAGTGGGATAGAGGTTCGCTTAGTTGGTGCTGATATGGTTATTTCTAACGAGGTCCCCCTGATCGTCTAACCTTCTCTTTATAAAAATCCCCGCCTGAAACATTACGGGATTTAATGATCTAGTAAAGCGCTAGGAATTTCTTGACTACCAATAAAATTGATATTTTTGGCTTATTGGAAACTCGCGTGAAGGAGCATAATGCTAATACAATCATTCAAAAATGTACTAAATATAACATCATTAGTAACTACTAACTACCATTACCATTATAATGGAAGAATTTAGAGTTTTTTGGAACCCTGGGACTGTCACACCCTTTTGGATATCTGCTTCCGATCTGAGATTTCTGCTGATAAGGAGGTGGATTTTGGTTTAATTGATGGGCATGACAAGCCCATGCTTCCTGCAGATTTGTTGCTTTATTCTTGGGATAAGGGGCGTGATGTGTGCGTTAATCTGACTTCGTGCCAGACGTGTGGTGCTCGATGCGTCTCAGCGCAAATCTGCCAAGTATCAGGGCTTATGCACAACGATGAGTTATAATTTCTTACCTTTCTCCTTCTCGTCACTTTAATAATAATAATAATAATAATAATAATAATAATAATAATAATAATAATAATAATAATAATAATTGTTGGGCCCAGAATTATCCTGCCTGACCTGACAGAGGCTAGGCAATGATCAAAGCCAAGACTCAAGCAAAGAATACCTAAAATCGGGCATTAAGAGCATATGGACAGGCACCAAGCAGGGGAAAAATACAAGACATGCAATTACTAACCCTAGCCTGAAAGGAGACCACATCAGACACAAGAAAAACGTTGTACAAGCTAAGCAGGCAACAATCAGGCTATTTAAGTATAGTCCCTACAAACAAGGAAGACTAATTCAAAAGGAGAAGATAAAGGAAAGAGTCAAAGACAACGGCTGAAATGCTGTTGAGGTTAATCAACTACCTCCGGGTAAATAGGCCATTTAAGTATAGTCTCACGCCGGCCCCTTTACGCCGTCGGTAGTGGGATCATCGGTGTAGGATTGTTTAGGGTTTGTGCGGTGTTGGTTTCGCGTGAAATTAGGGCTGACTATCGCATGCTTTTCCGTCGTCCTGCCGCCGTAGGCTGCCAACCACCACTTCACGACGACCTTTAGACCTCACGTCGCCGGTCAGGGGTGGTTCTTGTTGGTGGTTTCTGTGGTTGTTCGCGTTTGATGGAGTTGTGCGAGTGTGGCGGCCGTTATTTCTGGGATTCTAGCCGCCTGCCTGCGGTTGGTGTTCCACAACACCACCACCCTTTGGCCATCAGACCTCTAGTCGCCAGTCATTGCTGTGGTGGCTGACGGCGCTGCCCTTGGGTACTTCCACTAGTGAGTTTCTCATTTGTTTTTTAAAATTTGTTGCTTTTCTCGTTGTAAGGGTTTTCTTTGCTGCGGTGGTCCGGTGCTCCTGATCCTGTGTGCGTGTGGGTTCAGGCTGTAGTGGGTGTTGCGGATTGCTATGTGGAGTTCGGGTTGTATGGTAGTGTGGGTTGTTTGTCAACCACCACCGGAGTGGGTGGTGTGTTGGTGGTCATCTAGGCTGTCTTCCACGCCACTGGGTTGCTGTCCTTTTTTCGAGCCTCGAGCTGCTTGTGCATGGGCCTGTGTAGTGGTTTTCGTCCGGGTGGTTTGCTTGGTGGCTATATCATTTACCGTGCAGGTAGAAGGAAGGGTTTTGTTTTATTTCTTCTTTCATGCCTGATCTTGTGCGGTTTCATTGTTCTTTTTCGAGTCGACATGCGTGTCCGGATGGTTTTGGTAAGGGCCTTACTAAGGCCGCATGGCAGAAGCATTTTCAGAACCGATATTGTCATGATGGTGCGTTGGGACTTACGCGTCAAACTCTTACTGATAGTCTGACTGTTTTTTCTAATGCCGAGAGTACTTTGAGACAGATGGGGCTCTGGTTGTGTGGGGTGTGCTTTAAAACCCGTACCTTTCGCGCTAGATGTCGGAATATTCGGGGTGATATTGTGGTGCCTCCGGAGTGTGTTGACGGCCTCTATAGTTTTGTCATTCAGGGTATCCCTAGACCTCCGGCTTCGTCTCCATCGGTTATTTCGTCTGATGATGGGGTTGAGCTTGTTCAGTGGTCTATATCTTCGCTTGATCGTTTGTTATCTTTGGGCCTTCGCACCGTGAAATCTATACATCCTAAGTGTCGGCTTGGGTTTGCTCGGGCTTTGAAGGGGGTCTTGGATGATGTGGATGGTTCTCCTGGTGACCTCTCCTGTTGGATTCGTTTGCTTGTGTTGCCTCTTTGTTTGCTTAGGACCTTCGCTCCTCGGAGTAATCTTGAGTATAGGACCGTTATTAGGCGCCAACGTCAGGAGGAGAGTATTACCAGGGCTATCCTCGCTTGGGGGGGGGGGGGGGGGTGGTTTTCAGCTGTTGCAGGAGTGTTTGGATGAGCGTCCTTCTTCGTTTCATGTGGAGGAGGATCTTGATTTGAGTGAGCTTAATCTCCGTCAATGTCGGCGGAAGATTTGTGATGGTCACTATACTACAGCTGTTCGGGTGCTTTCTTCCTCTGGGGTCGCCCCCTACTCCGATGCCACTCTTGTGGCCTTGCGAGAGAAGCATCCTATCGCCCCACCTCCTTCATTGCCTCCTTTGTTTGGGGATCATCATCCTCTGGTTCCCTCTTCGACAGTGGTTTTGGATATGATTCGGAGCGTCCCACGTGGCACTTCTTGTGGGAGGGATGGGTTTCGTGCCCAACACTTTATGGACTGTTTGAGTGGCGCTGCTGTGGCTATTTCTGATGATTTGATCACTTCTATTACTAGGGTGGTTAATCTTTTTCTTGAGGGCTGATGTCCTTTAGCTGTGGGTGAGTACATTGCCAGCGCCCCGCTTACGCCGCTTGTTAAACCGGGTGGTGATGTTCGTCCTATTGCTGTTGGCACTTTCTGGAGACGGCTTATCTCTAAGGTTGGTGCTTTTTTGGTTGGTCCTTCTTTGTCTTCTTATTTTGCTGGTCTTCAGTTTGGGGTGGGTGTGTCCGGTGGAGGAGGGGCTATCTTGCATGCCTTGAATCGGCTCATTGAGGCCCGTGGTGCTGAGGTGGGACTTTCTATGTTGCTGGTTGATTTCCAGAATGCTTTCAACCTTGTTGATCGTGCGACCATGCTTCAGGAAGTCCGCCGTCGTTGCCCGGTTCTTTCCCGTTGGGTGGAGTTTTGTTACTCCATCCCCGCCCGTCTTTTTTATGGGGAGCATTGCTTGTGGTCGTGTCAGGGTGTCCAGCAGGGTGATCCTTTGGGTCCTTTTCTTTTCGCTTTGGTTTTGCATCCCTTAGTGTGCAAAATCCGGGACTCTTTTGACCTTACTATGCAGGCGTGGTACTTGGATGATGGCACCATTGTTGGGGATACTTTGGAGGTGGGTAGGGTTTTGGATTTGATCATAGAAGATGACCCTCGTTTTGGACTGCATCTTAATGTCCCCAAGACTGAGGTCTTTTGGCCTGTTGAGGATCCTCAGAGTCGGCTTCCCGGGGTTTTCCCCCCTTCTATTGCTCGGCCCTTTCATGGTGTCTCTGTTTTGGGTGGATCTGTCAGTACTTGTCCTATTTTTGGCAGTGAGATTGTGGCGAAGAGAGTGACTAAGACCATTGAGCTTATGGACTTAGTCGCAAGGATTGAGGACCCGCAATGTGAGTTGCTTCTGCTTAGAGCTTGTACTGGTATTTCTAAGCTCTATTTCTCACTTCGTACTTGCTCCCCCCGTATTTTTGGTTCGGTTCATCTCCCTTTCGATGTTGCCCTTCGTTCCAGCTTGGAACGTATTGTCACCGCGTCCGGACCTGGTTTTGGGGATTGGCAGTGGCGCCTTGCTACATTCCCTTTTCATCTTGGTGGTCTTGGTGTTTATGCGGCGGGAGATGTTTTACACTATGCTTTTCTTGCATTCCGTTTGCAGTCTGCTGATTTGCAGGCTAAACTCCTACGACTTTCCGGTATTGTAGATTCTGGTCCTACTTTTGACGATGCCGTGCGGGTGTTTACTGAGACTACAGGTTCTGCTATTTTACGTGACCCTAGTGAAATTGCTGCCCCCAAACTTATGAAGAAATTGGCAGACATATATTTCGCGACGGTTGCTGCTACTTCAGGATCTGTTTTCTCTTTGACACCGCGTCAGCTTGCGTTGTGGAAGTCTCAACGGGGTGCCCACTCCTCTGATTGGTTGTGTGCAGTTCCTATCTCTGGGTTGGGTCAGACTATGAACGGGAGGACTTACCGTAGTGTGCTTGGATATGACTGGGTGTTCCGTTATTCACGGTATATAGGCCTTGTCCTGCTTGCTCTCGGGTTTTTGCTGATGATGTTTACGGGGACCACGCTGTTTCTTGTACTGGTACTGTGGGTGTTAAGCATCGGCACAACCTCGTTCGTGACACCTTATTCGACATCTGCTATAGGTCTGGTATTTCTACGGGTAAAGAAGTTGATATCGGTTTTGTTGGCGGACATGGTGGCTCTCTTCGTCATGCGGATTTGCTGCTTTATTCCTGGGACAGAGGGCGTGATGTGTGCGTCGATTTGACAGGGTCTTCTCCCTTGATTCAGACTGGGATGATGGATTTTGTGCCCGGCCGGGTTGTCGCTGATGCTGCTCAGCGTAAGTGTGCTAAGTATGGGGATTTATGCGCGGCAGCTGGTTATGGTTTCCTTCCCTTCTCTTTCTCTTCGCTTGGGGAGCTGGGTTCGGATGCGGTTGCCTTGCTCAAGCGGATCCAGAAATTCTCGGTATCTCAGGATGCGGGGGCTCGGGTGGCTGCTTATATTTTTACTAGACTTAGCTTTGCTGTTGCTAAAGGAGTGAGGGCCTAGATTGTGTATGGGCTCCCCACCAATTTCATGTAAACTTTTATTTTTCTATCTATAATAATAATAATAATAATAATAATAATAATAATAATAATAATAATAATAATAATAATAATAATAATAATAATAATAATAATAATAATAATGTGGCATTTGGTGAGCTAAGTAAAGAGGCCTTAATTGAGCCTAATGTATGATGTGAGCCCTTATTGAGCCAATTTTTTTCATTGAAAGACAATATCTAAGGTAAAGTAATGTGAAATTCATATGCATTGAAAATTCGACATGAGAAAGGAAATACTATGTACGAGTTGAAATTTTGACATTCACACTATGACCTGAGATTCATAGTGTGCAAATAATGAAAGTATGACCCGAAATTCATAGTGTTAACATATACTGAACTATGACCTGAATTTCTTAATGTTTACAGATGTTAAAACCGTGGTTTGAAGTTCACAGTATTTGCAAATTGCAATTCACATTTTTCATACGGTGAGATATATTTTGAGTATTAAAACAAGAATAAACTCGTGGTTTATTCATGGATGTCAAAAGCCCATAAAACAATGGCATATGAGATTTATTAAGTATGAACCATGCATTCGAAAGTTTAAGTTGAACGTATGTCTTATTACAAATTGACTGCTCATATTGATGATGCAATATACTTTTCATTTCACTCATATAATGTATCTTGAAAACACAATTTAGTGAAAAATTGATTTAAACACTTTATGAGTGATATCTTGTCTCCATGTGAAATTATGATTTTATTAGAGGAAATTATGCCACCAGTAGTGATAAAATACAAGGACGTAATGTGTGTTTTTTTTTTAAAACAGTAATATTCCCTTCAGAAGTGGATATTTATTTGACTCTTGAAATAAAAGTGATAATGTCACCAACATATGATATATTGTGAATTAAATGTTTGAACAGTACAACTAATTTGAAAGTTGTTGAATATTTTATCAACATCGAACGGAATAATAATTGATTCGTACGTTGAATTTTGATCAACTTACATGCATGATCATGCTATATAGCACATTAAAACGTTGTGATAAGCATGCGTATGTCATCATTGTATATGTTGACGGCTATAATTTATATTCCCTATTAGAATATTTAAAAGTTCTACATATATGGGACACCTATTGTGTCCTATATCACATTACTTATCTGGCCGATATAAAATTTTCATTTGAGATTATTTGATACAAGTATTGCTATTTAGAAGATTAGCATGGGAAATATAGTCAACTAAAAAGGTGTCGTGTGATACATGATATTTTTGAAACACGAATGATGTATATGAAAGATTGCCATAGATTGTGGGCAACTGAGAAAGTTGACATGAAATGATTCAGATGTGACAAACTAAGGTCATCCGGGTTCTACTATTCCCGTTTTGATAAACCTTGAGTGGAATTCTCTCGTATAGAAATTTTAGTAAAGGCAAGACACTACATTGAGATTGAGCATATATGATGTTGGAGATCTAAACAATACTCGATATTGAATAAAGAACTTAAATGTTCATGTATGGATTGTCGCTCTTTTGAGTGGCTTGTAGCTACATAAATATTTTTCTGAGTAGTTTTCGTGATTAAAAAATACATTTTGATTTTTATATGAAATCATTGATCTCTCGAATTGGGCAGTGTAATTCGGAACATTAAAATCCAACTGCACCATATACTCCCCGAAATAATTTGTTATTATACAAAAATGTCCATGTAAAGTCTCATTGATGATATGAACAATTGAAGTCTAAGGTGGTAGTGATAAATTTTGGACTATGCATTGATTATAGTATTTACCACCTTAAGGGGGAAAAGTGAGTTAAAAGATGGTAAAAACAAATATGATCCCATATTAAACCAAAAGTTCAGAGAATTTTATACATTAAATTCATTGAGTAGAGGTTTTTGAATTTTATATAACCATATGTTTTACCAAAATTGTGAAGTGTAATATATAAAAGCAAGATAGACGAATCCAATGATTAAAATGAAATAGCAAGATGAAGCAGTTGGTATGAATTCGCTATATTTGAAGTGTCCCTGAAGTGACATTATAACAACCCGACCCGCCACCGTCGTAACACAACCCCAATAAGATGGGATGTGCACCTTTTTAGGCCTGTTATTTTTCCTCACTTAAGCCCAAAAGTACAAGGCCTTGTTACTAGGTGGTGGGTGGAATCCCTTATAAACATATCACAAACTCCATATTTTCCCGATGTGGGACAACTTTACTCTCAACTCTTTGGGTGTTACAAACTCCCCCACTTAAATAACACAACGTCCCCGTTGTGCCCGGAGGCTGACCACAGCCAAGCCCAGAATCCTCCCCCGCTAGGTGGGTGACCCGGGTACTCCCGACCACAGGCTCACCACATGGTCGTAGGGTTGCTCTGATACCATTTATAACAACCCGACTCGCCACCATCGTAACACAACCCCAATAAGATGGGATGTGCACCTTTTTGGGCCTGTTAATTGTCCTCACTTAAGCCCAAAAGCACAAGGCCTTATTACTAAGTAGTGGGTGGAATCCCTTATAAACATATCACAATCTCCATATTTTTTCGATGTGGGACAACTTTACTCTCAACTCTTGGGGTGTTACAGACATGGATATCTGAATAATAATAGATGGCCTGAATGAATATAATGGTACCACATACTTATTCAGATTCAGATATCATTGAACAGTACTGATATTATCAAGAGATGATGTAATTATATCGATATATTTATGGAACTGATTTAAATGTGCGCGCGATATTTTATGGACTCTGTAAATGGGGATCTTAAATTTAAGTCTATTGTGATTGTCGACACATAATCAATGATTATGAATGAGGTCATGGACCTGAAGTCCATCCATTGACATAAAGTCTATCTATACAGTTTGTATTATTGAGTCATCATCATGTGCATTAAGAGATTAAGTTCATCACTTGCATCTTAGTTTTAATATATATACATTATTGCATTGTTTTAGAATGTTGTTTAGAATTAGTTACATATCATATGCATGCACATGATTAATTATAGGGTAAATTGATATCTTATACCTTACATAACAACACTTTTCATATCATATGCCTAACATAATTTTTTTAAACTTATACCAGAGATACCCAAATCTTATATACTTAATACTAAATTACAACTCCGGTGGAAAATAAATAAATAAAAGTGACTGTTTTGCCCTTCTAGTAAACCATCAGCCACATTTACTCTAAACTAGTTTGGATGCCCGTGCGTTGCAACGGGGTAATTAACTTAGTTAAAAAAAAATAGTTATAAGGTCTTAATATTTACATCCTATGTCTAATCATTTATTTAGATATATGATCAAAAGTCAAAACATCTTATTTAAGAGACGCAAAAGATATTAGGTTGATACCTAAGTTCCAAGGATGCCTCATATTTATAATCATAAGACCACTACATCTTATGTTAATCTTTCGATGTGGGACAATTCTATTATTTTTATATAATGCTACATTATTTTTCAATGTGGGACATATAACATACTAAGAAATACACAATTTTATATATGTACAAATTATTTGAAATCTATACGCTAATGATATCATTTTTAGCACGACTCAAATTATGTTATTTTCATAATTTTCTTAATGATATTTTTTTGCCAAATGAAATGTAAAATTTTTTATATAAAATTTAGAAACAGCACTTGAATATAATATAGGAAATAAATTTTATAATAATTAAAATATTCTCAACTTTATTTTTTACATCAAAAAATATTATTTGTAATACTTTCCTAAATTATTTTTTAAGATCACCCCACCTTATGATAATTTTCTGATGTAGGACAATTCAACTATTTATATGTAGTATATTTACCACACCTAAATTATTTTTCAATGTGGGACAAATAACACATGAAAAAGTACACCATCTTTTTTGCACCTATTTCGATATCCAACCTGATTTAATAATCAGAAAATATTATACTATCTATTTATATTCGTACGTTTTTTTCCATTTTTTGTCATAATTAAAATATGTACAATGATATGATTTAAATTACATTTTTTTTCCTAATACGACTTTTAAGATGTAATTGAGGGAGCAATAGAATGTATAAACAAATGCAAAATATTTTCTTTTTCTGGTGCGATTTTGATTAATGGTTAAAAATTATGATGTATTTTAGTTACTCAAATGTAATGAGGCATAATAATTACCTATATTTAAAAATTAAAAAGATTTAATTCTACTATTTATCAAAGTAAAAAAGCTCATTATTGATTTGTTTGTGGATTAAGATCTTTTTATGCAACACTTGATTGTATTATAATTCATAAATTTTCTATTTTAGTGCAGAGATTATCATTATATGACACAAATAAATTTATGTATATTTAGCACCCATTTTATTTTTTAATTATGACTTTGTCTTAAATAAAGTTATTATACTATCGATTGTCGTAAAATAAACATTATAATATCACTATTATAGTAATATATGATCGCTTTTATAAATATCTACGTGATTAATATTTGTGTGGTATTGTTGTAACTAAGGTTTGTCGTTAATATAAACTCTTATAAGAACTCTCTAAAATAATTTTTAAGCGATTCAAAAGATTTTGGGTTAATACCCTTAAGTTATGACTCATATTTATAATCATGTGATACCTCACCTCATGGTAATCTTCTAATGTGGGACAATTCAACTATTTATATGTAGTATATTTACCACACCTATATTATTTTTCAATGTGGGACAAATAATATACTTAGAAATACACCATCTTTTTCACACCTAATTCGACATCTAACCCAGTTTAATAATAATAAGCAAATACTATAGGAGTACTATTTATTAATATTCGTATAGTACATTTTTTTTAACTTCTTATCGTAATTAAATTATGTGCAAATAATATGATACTATATTCTAATGCTAGCATTTATTTACCATGAATCTAATTATATAATTTTTCAGAAAAAAAATTATGTTACTTTTTTGCTAAATGAGATGTATAAGGTTTTATATAAAAATTATAAACATTACTTGGACATAATATAAAAAATATATATATCATATCGTGGAGTTAATTAATGATATAAATTCTTAAGAGCTCTCCAAGACAATGCTTAAGAGACTCGGAAGGTTTTGGGTTGGTATTTAGGTTCTAAGGATGCCTTCTATTTATAATCATATGATCACCCATCTTATGCTAAACTTTCGATGTGGGACAATTCTGTTATTTATACGTAATATATTCACCACACCAACATATTTTTCAATGTGGGACAAATAACATACTTAGAAATACACCATCTTTTTCGCACATAATTCGACATCTAACCCAGGTTAATAATAATGAGCAAATACTATATTCCCTCGATTCAAGACCAAATACAACATTCCTTTTTTACACTATTCATGAACAAATAGAATCTTTATGATTTCTTGGAATGTGTAAGACAAAATATGGTCATGTGGGATCTTATTTGATTCACCTATAAAGTACAATGAGAATATCAAACTTTAAATTTTTTATAATGTAAACTTAAAAGATATTTACATTGTAATTTGTGTCTTGGCAAGTGTGTAAATGAAAATGTTGTATTTGGTCTTGAATGGAGGGAGTACTATTTATTAATATTCGCACATTTTTTTTATAATACTTTTTTGGCAAATGAGATGTATAAGTTTTTATATAAAGATTATAAACATCACTTGAATATAATACATAATATAGAAAAAATATGTATATATCATACTGTGAAAATAATGATATAAACTCTTAAGAGCTCTCCAAAACAATACTTAAGAGACTCAAAAGGTTTTTGGTTGGTATATAGGTTCCAATGATGACTCCTATTTATAATCATAGGATCACCCACCTTATGTTAATCTTTCGATGTGAGACAATTATATAATCTATACGTATTATAATCACCACACTAACATTGTTTTTCAATGTGGGACATATAATATATTAAAAGAAGTACACTATCTTTAATACTCGTATGTGCAAATCATATGAAATCTATACTCTAATGAAAATATTTTTTACCACGAATCTAATTATATTATTTTCATAATTTTTATAACAACATTTTTTTGCCAGATGAAATGTCAAAGCTTTTATATAAAAATTAGAAACTTCTCATGAATATAAAATAGGAAATATAGATATTATAATAATTAAAATATTCTCCACTTTATTTTTATGTGGAAAATATTATTTATGAAACTTTCCTAAATTAAATTTTGATGATGTGGACGCTCTAGAATCGCTCGAAAAAACTCTCTTATATATATATATATATATATATATATATATAGAAACAGGATCTCGTGCGAACCAAATGTTCGGTGCGAACTTACGAACTGATTAATACAAGTAACTAACCCCCTCCACCTCACAAACTATTGCACAAATGACAACCCCAATGACGGAAATTCCAAATCACTCTCTTCCCATATTCTCTCTCCACCCTCTACCACCCAGCAACCACCCACCCTGCGACGCTTACCGACGAGAACGACGACCAGCCCCTCCACCGGCAACGTCATTCTAGAGTTACGAGCTTATTCTACCTTATCTCTTCTTTTTCTCCTCTTCATATCCACTCCGACCTCCGGCGACGAACAACATCAGCCGCAACAGCTGAATACATCATTAACGCACAATCTGACGAAGATCTCAAGTGCATTGAATCGTCCCCTTAGCTTCAATCGAAGTTTCTTCAGCAAAATGGAGAGTAACTTCGGAAATTTAAGGATGTCGGGACTCGTCTGATATTCGAGAACCAGAAAATATTCTCACCAACCATAATTAACATAGTCGGCGTTAGAGGTGGTTGTCGTGGGTTGGTAGTCGTCTGATTTTCCCGACAACCTCCCTGGTGCAATCATTTTTCAGGTATCACTTCGATATTTGTAGATCTAGAAATTAGATCTGAAACAAACAACGTGAGGGAAGGAAAAAGGATAGGTGTGAGGATGAAAATGGGGGTGACAACTGTGGCCATCTCTTTGCTGGCGTCGTTACTTTGTTGTGGTGTCGGACATTGGGTGTGTGTTGTCTACGGTGGTGGTGCTTCGGATGAAGAGCGTGATATTAAGTGTGTGGGTGTTGGTGGTTGTGAGAGTTAGTGGTGGTGACGAAATTGTGGACAGTCAGGCGGCTGTGTGTGGTGCTAGCAATGCTGACGGTGGTGGTGGTGGTTGGTGATGCGGCCGGTGTTCTCTGTGGGGTGGTAGTGGTGATGTGGTGTTATTTGGGATCAGTTTGGTAATGGTGATGATGGTGGTGGTGGTGGCGGCGGCGACGGTGGTGGTAAAATGGCGGTGGTCGTGATGGTAGTGGTGGGCTGGCGGTTGTGATGGTGATGGCTATACTGGTGGTGGGTGGTGATAGGCTGGCGGTGGTGATGATGACGGCACCACCGCCGGCAATGGTGGTGACAGGTGGTGGTGGGCTTTGTGGATCCTAGTGGAGCAGTAGATACACATAATACCGGCCCGGATACACATGGTATTACTACAAGATACATGTGTATCTAGTAGTTATACCATGTGTATGTGAGAGTAGTAGTATGTGTATGTGGAAGTACTAACTTGTGTATCCTGAAGTATTATATTGTGTATCTGAGTAGTTCGCACGGTTCGCACCGTACTTTAGTTCGCACCTGACCCCAACCATATATATATATATATATATATATATATATTGATTCACATCCTCTTTCATATTATTATCCCTGACTAAAGAAACCCCCACATTTCAAAAATAAAAACCCTAAATCAATCCCCTACAATTAACCAATGTTCTTCAATATTACTTCTGGGATCTAATCAATACTTATTAACCTTCTTATAAGGTGCACCTCAGATCAATACTTATTAGATTTGTTCATTTAAGATTGAATTTTCTTGTAGTTTGGTTATTTACTTAGTGTTTTCTATTATTAATGTTAGATTATTTTGCCCATAGTTTCTTCCTTAATCCCTACAATTTGTGTAAGTTTTAATATTTATTGAATGGGTGTGTTCTTGATTTTGCAGGATATCTACTATAGGAAAGCTAAGGAGGAAGGATGGCGAGCTCAAAGGCATATCAAACTCCTTCAAATTGACGAGGAATTCAATATTTTTCAAGGTATCACAAGTTGCTATCTTTAATGAAAATTAGGATTCATAAATGTAAGCTATTGGTTTGATTATTGGATTGATTATCCATTTAGGAAAATTGTGCATTGTTGGCGTAAATTACAGGGGTGAGAAAGGCGGTGGATCTTTGTGCAGCACCTTGTAGTTCGAGTTCATGTAATCAAAGATGAGAATTTAGTTCTTTAATTTGATGAAATCTGGAAAAAAAAAAGAAGAAAGAAGGAAGAAAGTAGACTAAATGAAGAGTATAGAGAGTGTCTTATATAAACTACAAGAAAGGTAAACTTGAAAAAAAAATTATATTTAGTGAGTAACATTTGAATTTGCCGGAATCCGTTCGTTTTTTTCAACGGAGTTGTAATTTGGTATTAAGTATATAAGATTTGGGCATTTCTGGTACAAGTTTTAAAAAAAACTTATGTTAGGTATAAGATTTGAAAAGTGGTGTTATGTAAGGTATAAGATATCAATTTACCTTTGATTATATTATTATACTTTGATAAATGTTTAAAAGGAGAAATATATTTCTCCTATGAGGATAACTTCCTGTAAGAGCCTCTTATGAATGATCATCAATTGTTAATGATTGATCAATTGAGTTTGTGAAAACTCATGATAAAATATATAATCCTTTACAATACGTTTGGAAGATATTGTGATTAGTTCCAAAATGGAACATCAAAACTCCTATAGAGTTTACTTGAAAATTTACTCTGAACTTGAAGTTTAAGCATATTGGAATTCAGATTTGAATTAGTTTCTTGCTAAACATGTGAAATTAGTTTATGGTTTAGAAGTACCATAACGATTAAAATAATGTAGCGAAAATCTATAATGAAAAATGCCAATCCATACATATATGGGTTAGCAAAGAAAATCGCTCAAAGGTATTGGATGATTTATTCAATAATTATCGGATTGATTCTTCTCAAGAAAATGAATTCAGGAACGATAACTAAACTTTTTTTTTTTCCTTCGACTAGGTTCTTTGTCCTATTAAGTTTTTTCTAGTAAAGGTTTTAACGAGGTAGCATTATAAGCACATTATTACGCTACAATCATG
This sequence comes from Silene latifolia, assembly GCF_048544455.1. NCBI lineage: Eukaryota > Viridiplantae > Streptophyta > Magnoliopsida > Caryophyllales > Caryophyllaceae > Silene > Silene latifolia. The sequence continues at coordinate 321,337,311 of NC_133537.1, forward strand.
TCATCATGATTGTTGAGAAGACAATTTGTTTAGAATTATATAATGTTATATCATCTATTGAGAAGAATTGAAATTCTCTATCACAAGGAAGTATCATTTGAAATGAAGATCCAATTTGAATGAAGATCCAAGAGTTATCATGAATGACTATATCCTAATTTTGAGTTCCGATGAAGTATGATGATTGAAATTATCAACATTTTTATTGGTTGACGTCTCAAGTTTATCAATTACGAAGGATCAGTTTTAACGACCGAGAAGTTACGTCAAAGCATGGATCATTTTAAGATATATCAAGTTATGTAATAATTAGAGGGAGTAGCACGCGTTTTACTCTTTTTCTTTATCCATGGTTTTGTCCCACAGGCTTTTCATGGAAATGTTTTAACGAGGCAACTTGGTATGCGTGTGAAGATTAGCTTACTCTTTTCCTTCACTGGTGTTTTTCCCACAGGGTTTTTCTAGGAAGGTTTTTAACGAGACATCTTTTTTTAGTAATGGACATCCAGGGGGGTGTTATGAAATAATACTATTGTATAATATTATATGGATGTCCATATCTTAGAATATTCTAGAGTATATTATGGAAACTCTACCCCACTGTATGTGTGTGTGCTCGCGCGCGTGTGCGCGTGTGTGTATATATCCCTCATAATGGAATAAGAGTACACTTTTTGATTCCCTTATTTTCTCTTTATAATTATCTCACCCTTTATTTTACAACAATTAAACACATTTTCAACAATGCATATTTATATTCAATTTTTACATAATTGAGTTAATTTACTCGTGCAACGCACGGGTCTGCAATCTAGTATAGGAATATACTACTAACAAACGTAACAGGGGAGGGCCTTAGAAGGGTTGGTCAACCTGACTCTCCTAACTTTTAGGTTTACAATAATTGTATTAGAGATATCCACATTTGAGTTCGATATCCTCAATTCTTTTGTCCAAATTTACCAATACTGCAAACTAATTATGGAGTATATACATAGAAAATGTACCTGAAGTTTGTGATTCTTAAGCGAAGGATGGTCGAAAGCTGGCTGCTTATAGATATCAATGCAATCAATTGTATCACCATTTTTCTAAAAAAAAAAGTAAAACAAAGTGACAAGTTCAGAAAATGGCACGTGTTTAATATAGTGCACAACAAAAGAAATCTCCAAAACGAAAGACATACAATTGAAAAAGAAAAGGTCATATGCACATCATGTGGCCATACATAGGTAATACATGTAAGCTTATTTCTGTTCTAGAACTAATTGAAAAAGCATCAGCAGTAAAACGAAAAGGTTTGGGGCATTCGTATCTTTCGTCTGCGAGGTGGGTTGAAAGTCATTGGTTTACACTCTCCTCCCTCATCCGAAAGGATGAGATAGGTTAGTCCTACTTCAGTCTACAGGGAATCAACCTAGTTTACTTTATCAAAATAAATAAAAATAAAATAAAATGGAAAATTTATTGGCTAAACAATATATATAAACACTTGTAGGTTCTAATAACTTAAAAAAAGAAAAAATAATTTAACCATGAAACTCTTAATTGGTGGCTTGTTCAATCTGTTAAGCTGCTCTTCAAGGCCTTCATCTTTCTCATGGGATCTTAACTTTTTATTACTCCCGTCGACTCCATGGCTTACCATACTAATCAGAATGATAACATGAACTATTTTTACTGGAAACTTCATGTCTACAAGTAAGATAATTAACTTTGCGTGGATTGTTATATCTAAAGAACAAAATGGGTACATGTAAATATGTGCAGATTTTTCTAACTTAGGATGACTAAACATGTTATTTAAAAAAACAGAATTGGAAATATATATATGAAAATCCATATTTCCAATAATAACCAGATATCTTTCCATAATCCATAAATAATCCTAATATCCTCCTTTCCACATAAATAAATAAACCTTTCTTTCTCTATATATACATAAATAAAAACCATCGAAAGAACATAGAAGAAAACTTCCTGTACTGCCACATCCCGTTCCCCTAGCTTCTCCCACTAACAACCATAATTATCTTCACCGTCTACCGCCATCATCCCTACCAGAATCTATGATATCGTTAGCTTGCCCCTGACTGCGATCCGATGTAACATATTCACTTTCAAATGTAATAGATTTTAGTTTCTAAAGATTAACCAAAAATAATTTGTTTGGTGAAAATGAATTAATATTAAAGAACATATGTATTATCGTGAGAGAATGTGGTATGTTATATCATATAGGATTATAATAATATATGAGATCTAATATATTATTATTTTTTATTATTGTTTTGGGTGGAATGTAAAAGTTATATTAATAATCTTTGGGCACAAACACCATACAAGCTATTATCACCACATATCCAGCCTCCTACATCTATTCTCAAAATCTGACATCTTTCCTACCAGTTCGCTTCAGTACAAATTACATGAAAACAATTGATTGTAACCAGCTAACATGCATCCTATGTTTGACAGACCAACATCTCTTTTGAAGTCGAATTTTGACATCCTACTGAATCTCTTGTACGATAGCAACATGATTAATTAGGAAGAAAACTTTTCATCCTACATTTGTTTCGAGCCTTCTAAACCATATAGATTAAGCCACACATAGCAGCAACTACAATTTTCTTCTTCATGAGCGACCTACATCTAAACTATATGTGACAATCTATAGGATGATCCATTGGTATACTCACTCCCAACCAGGCATTAAGCAAATCCAAACACATCTTACAGTATCTACACTAAAAAAAGATATGAGCATGTGTAACACCCCATCTACCAAGGAGCCTTAACAAGACCTTCCCTAGCAGATAAGAGCGTTACAGTCTTGGTTGCCCGAGGACAGTAATAATCAAATGTCGATAATAGAACGATTATGTTATATTACAAGTGATTTAAACCAAACAAACGATACAAAAGATACAACTCATGACAACTACCAACTAGGTGAGACTATCTCTACCATGACTCGTGATAGACTCGTCCCTCTAAGCACCCAGCTATGATCCATACACCAACCTGCTAAGACTGACTGCTCACCATAATGGATCACGGCAGACACGACACAAGAAGACAACACAACAATACCACACAAGGTCAGTAATTGAGGTAACAAGTACAAAAGCACACACAAGGAAATACAGTAACACACATACATCACCACCTCCAACAAGATACACATCTCTGACTGCCCGAAGGTCCAGTCCTGCCAGTGGGGGACCGCAGTCGTTCCCACCTAAGCCCCGCTCATCTAATCCGAGTGATAACCCATGTTCCTTAATGTGTACATCCCCTCTGTGGCGGGTTCCACAGAGGGCGAATCAAAGGCGTGAAGCCACTCCCACAAGTGACTCCACTCAGCCGAGGATGCACCTCGAGAACCACGGACAAACAATCACAATGACCAATCACAACCAATCCACTGCACCAACCACAATACCAAAACCAACTACACAATACAAACGACACGCTAGACAACCAACAGTACTGAGTAGGAAAGCCTACCTTTAGCAAATCGCAACGATTCCGCACACAACCACAAGACAACAAGCAACCACCATAACCACCTATACAACCAGCATAACCAACTATTACTACTACCATAACCATAACTGAAATCAAGGGAGACGATGATGATGATGACAACATACCTATACAAAGTAATTCAGCGTCAAGACCGCAATCCGACTCAAGCATCCCATCCCTAAGGTATAACCGTCCTCAAAGACCTCAAAGAGATGAACCATGGTGAAGGAGAAGTGAAATGGCGGCACCTAGGTTTAGGAAGAAAGGTGGAGAAATAATTTGGGTTTCACGATTTTACGATTTATAATTCCCCGCTAAACTCACGTTACTCGATCGAGTAACTCACTTACTTGATCGAGTGGCCTATACTCGACCGAGTTCCCAAGCTAATGGATCGAGTAGCCTCCGCTATATCGAGTAACACGAACTCAAAGACTCACACCGTCACAAGGTCATACTCGTAAAGTTTCCGAAGATCTAGATAGGTGTCTCAGGTCAGTCAACGTCAGTCAACGGGTCTCTAAAAGGACGGTTATTACAGTCTTCCCTCCTTAAAAAGAACTTCGTCCCCGAAGTTCAACTCATCCTCCTCCACGGCCTAAGGCAAGAATAACTAAGGCAACCTACCACTATCCATCCCAACAAGGACCAACACAACCGTTCATGAATACCACCACGATATGAATGTTCATCAACTATCATCATCATCTACCTTAGCACACATCACTCCACACGACTTTCTCTCAAATCATCAAACTTCCTATTAACTCACCAAACATGCATTATATAAAAGAACAACCAACTCGACAATCACTTGCACTTATCTCATGTCATTACTCAAATATAAACCAACACGACTATCTGTTTATTCCTCCACCAATTACCTTGTCAACAAACATCAGTTATCAAACACCCAAAAGCAATAGGTTATCGATCATTTACACACAAACAACATAGCATTCATTTACATTAATTCCTTTAAGTCATTCCCATTACTCAATCATGCAGCAACAATTCAATTATATAACAACATTATATAACAACATTGTGAACAATTACTTGGAAACGAAATACAACATGATAATTTAATCAACAATTGCCAACAATTACACAATAATCACTACTAATTACTCACACAACTACTCAAAATACCATAAGATTATCATAATTAAGTCATTTTCCCATGCGACATTACTCTTCCCCTCTTAAAAGGAACTTCGTCCCCGAAGTTCACCATCAAAACAACTATAACTATTACACAAGGCGATAAATTTTATTCCACATTGATATTATGAACAATTCATATTATACATTGAGACTCACAACGACCATGATACTTCCTTGACATTACATAGATATGACTTTTTATATGAAAACCATCAGAAAAGTGAACAATACAATTACGCATTCTGTTATCCATTATCATACATGACATTAAATAATTTCTTATGCAACCATACAAATTATGCAACAAGAATTATAACCACCATACGACATGTTACTTGCAGTAATTCGATTTAGTATGCAAAATGTATAAACCATACCTAAATTGTATAAACCACATACTTATATACAATCTCATAAACCACACTTGAGACTCGACGATGCTGTCTCCCACCAAAACAATGAACATTTATCACAAGGACCACAAGCACGGAGACCGAAAACAAATTTAGAGCGGAATAACCATCATACAGGGGTACTCGATCGAGCTCATGAGTTACTCGATCGAGTTGACGTTACTCGATCGAGTTCATCAGCTACTCGATCGAGTACGTCGAGATCAGAATGCATTTCTAAATCACTCCTGCAGTTACTCGATCGAGTGAGGGGCACTCGATCGAGTAGCCACAGGTCGAAATTCTCCAAACGCATACTTTGCATAACCAAGGACACACATGTAAGTCGGAATTTCATTTCCGACAACAACTACCTGCATAACAAGTCTAAAAATAATCCAAATACGGCCTTATGGCCAAAATACAAACCAAAGTATAACAAATGTATCAACCACAACAAGTGCCAACTAACTATAAATCCATGAAAACAAAGAGGAGACAAGAGAAACATCATCACTCCAAGGTCGGCTCCTCCATCATCTCATCGCCACCACCTCCACTGGATGTGCCAACTTCTCCAGTCTCCTCGTCTGTGGTAACGCCTATGCGTGCATCTGCTCCCACTCGCCAAGGTGCCAAGCAACCAAAAAGGGTAACTCTGAGGCTCTCCCCAAGTAGTTCGATCCACCCCAAAAGAGTGAAAGACTCCACTGTCATCACCAACACCTCCCCACCACACCGGTTGGGCCGAGTCTGTCCTGATGGCCTGCACATAAGCCATCTCGTGTAGGTTCCGGAGTGTCTAGGTGGCAGACACCCTCGCTGTAAGCTCGCTCACCCACATCTCAGGACTGAAGGGCGAAGGGTAGCTGGAAAATTGATGCTGTGGAGGCACGGGCTGCTTTGGTTGGGTCTCAGCAACTTTCTCCCTCACTCGTCTCGGACCCCTCCCCACCCTAGGTTGTCGATCCTCAGGTCTAGCCTAATCCCTCTTTGTCGGCTCTGGCATCAACTCCAAAATATCGGCATCAATGAAGTAGTACTTCCGAGTAGGAACCTCCTCATCATCATCGGAATCCGATGCCACTACCGCCGCCGTCAAGGGCTTAGTCGCAGGAAGGTGCTCGGGGTCAGGAATCCTCATCCAGCTTATTTTAGCAGGAATTCTCACAGAGATATTGTCCTGCCAGGGAAGAATTTGCAGGGTAATCTAACTCAAAACAAATAGCCTGACTAGTATGACAGAAAGAGTAAAGGATTAAATACTAAAGTAAGACGCAAAAATTTATACGTGGAAAAACCCTGGGAATAAGGGAAAAAACACAGGCACCAAGCCAGGAGGGATTATCACTATGATTTTAGGTATCCTGACAGGGAATATGTATGTCAGGCGAAGAACAGAATGATGTTGCTCAGCAATAATGCTAAGTAATATTTTGATTACAAGAATTAGAGTACAAGTATGAGTGGGTGAGTGAGTAAGTAAGTGTCTCTTCTTTTCTTGTTCTATGCCCTTTATAGTAGCCTTGCAACACTCCTTTTTAGGTTAGTTTAGGGTTTCCTGGTAAATAGGCCTCGTGCCCTATTTATCCGGGGGTAGTTGGTTGACTCTTGTAATCTTCCTGCCGTTATCTTTGCTTAGTCAAATGCTCCATGCTCTTCGTGTAGAATGTTGAATAGGTGTTCCTTGAATGTAGGAGCTGTTTCTCTAGGTTTTAATTGCACTTTAGTTGTTGCCTGACTTGTCCTAATGATGCTTATCTTGCGGCTGGTGAGATATTCCTTCAGGCCTGGCATAGTAGATGCATGTCCTATCTTTCCCTTCTGGTTGGTGCATGCTGAGGTGCTCAATTGCTTTATGAAGAATGTCTCTTGTTCAGGCTTGGCCTTGGACATTGTCTGATTCTTGCCTTATCAAGCAGGGGTAATTCTGGGCCCAACAATTGCCCCTATCTTCTTCTCCCTATTGGATCTGGTAAGGGATAAGGAGATAAAAATTCGGGCCAGGCAAAAAATTATATAGGGATATTTTACCGTAAAAGAGTTTGAGTTCCTTTTAACTTCTATAACGGCTAGTCTTCATAAATGAGGTAGGTTCATCAAACCGTAGGAGAGTCATGATTGGATTTGTACACTTGTGCTATCCATTATTTTTGCGGCTATAAATATCTTTGCACCGTTTATTTTGCTTCCATATTCCCATTCTCTAAAAACTTCCTTCTCTTCTACAATTCTCTTGTGAAATAAATCTCTTTCTGAAGAAATCAACTTCTTATTTCAATCATCATAAAAAATGGCCGGAGGAAGGAGGAAGACTGTTGCATCCAAGGCTGCTGCTGGGGCTGAACAGGCTCCGGCTGTGGTTGATGTTCCTGAAATTATTCCAGAGGATAAGGTTGTGGAGATTTCTACTCCTCCAGAAATTCTGTCTATGTCATACAAGGGCGTTGCTTTTACCCCTGTAAAATCTTTGTCTGCTTCTTTCCCTGAGGCTAACCAGTTGAAACCTTCTTTAAAGCATTTTTTGAAAGGCAAGGGTCTTCTTCCCTCTGGTGCTGAGGTCTGGATCCCTGAGAATGGTCCAGTCATGGCTAATTGGTGTAGCCCTGATTGGTTTTATATCTTTGAGTGGGCGTTTAAAGGAGGCTGGAAGCTTCCAGTTTCTCCGTTTATGACTGAAATTATCAGGGCCATCAAGGTTCCCCCTTTCCAGCTCATGCCAATGGTTTGAAAAATTGTTCATTTTGTTGAACATCTGTGTGCCAAGCATAACTTGGTAATTACCTTTGAGGATTTTAAGAATGTTTACCATTTAAAGAGAAATACCACTGGGCGTTTCAATCTTCGAGTCAGGGCAAAGATGACTCATCTGATTACAAATTTCGATTCAGGCAATGACAAGGGTTGGGCACAGACTTATATGTTTATCAAGGCAGATTATGTTGCCCCTGATCTGGATTATCTCAATTATCTGGCTGTTGAAGGAGGTAAGTTCTTTCTCCTGCATTCAATTCTGGTTATAATAGTATGTAGATTAAATATTAAAGATAAACTTACTTGAATTATGTTTGTAGTGGCTGATTGGGCGAACAATCCTGATGTTGAAGGCTCGGCTGACCGGATTGCTGCTTTCATGGCCCTTCCTGATGAGGAGAGGGCGTGGCTTGCCTGCCTTGATCAGAAGTCTATGCCTCGTTTCAAGAAGGCTAAGTTGAGCACCTACAAGGCTGTTAAAGGTGCTAAAGCTTCAGGGGCTTCTTCATCAGGAAGTAAGACTTTTGTCTTTTATTTGTAATTTTATTGCCTGAGCACACGTTAGTATTACTGATATAGGGTCTCGTCGTGTAGCTACCAGGGCTTATGCTAGGATTGCTAGTTTTGGCATGTCTTTAGTGAAGGCAGGCATTTCTCAGATCACAGGGGAGAAATCATGGAGCAATGAGGCTACAGGGAGTGATAGCACATTGCAAGTTTAGGCACCTACCCAACAGGCTCAACTGGTGTCTCCTCTCAAGGTTGTGGTTGATGAGTCTAGTCGTGCTGATAAGAGGAAGATGTTGGATAAAGCTTCAGAGGGAATTGGTGAGATTAAGGAGGATAGGGCTAGGCTTGATGAGGTTTAATTTACTAAGGAGCAGATCCAGGCTCATTCTTTCATGGTTGATGATCCTTATTGCAAGTATCAGGCAGAGGATACATCTGCTCGGGCATTGGCTACTTTGTATCGTTCTAGGGATTGTGCTGCTAACCTGGTTGCTATGCTGCAGGAGGTATGATTATCTTTTCCTTACTTTTATTTTGGTTGTGTGTTTTCTGCCTTGCATGATTTGTAATTTTTCTTATAGAATGTAAATGATATGCTGAGGGCTACCTGTCAGCCGGAGTCTTCAAATATTGTGAAAGACACTTTGGACTGGGAGGTGCAATGCCTGAAGAAGGATGCTGAGTCTTTGAAGACTGACATGGAAGTGTTGAAGAAGGAGAACGAAGCAAACAAAATAAGGTTGGTTGTGGAAACATCAAAATTGGGGTTTGCTCAGAACGCTGTGAAGTCTATCCAGGCCAAGCTTGTCACCGTCTAGGAAGAATTGAAAGCTGAGAAGCAGGCTATGCAAGAGCAGTTGAAGGTAAAGGAGGAGCTGGCTGCTGAGAGGGACTTGGTGCATGGCAGATACAAAGATGCAGCTATGTATTTCTTTGGCAAGGGTCGTGTAGATGCCATGAAGGAGCCTGTTGAAGTCAGGCCATACTGGAATCTTGATAAAGAGATGGCCGACCTTAATGCCACCTATCCTGACCTTTGCAAGTTGCATGCTGATGATGAAGCTGATTCTCCCCTGTCTAAGGAAAAAAGTGGCGAGCCTGATGATGAAGAGGAGGAGGAGCCAGTTGACAAGGGCATCAGTTCTGCTACCGCTTCCAAGGCAGGTTGATAGCTTAGTTTTTATAGTGACTGTTTTTTAGGAGGGACTGTTTTTTGGCCCATCCGAGGGCGAGGGGGGGGGGGGGGGATGTTCCCTGGACAAACTATTTTTAGGTTTGCTGGTATTTTATCCTACCCAGGAGGGATGTTCCCTAGGAAACCTTTGCATTTGTTGTTTTTTCCTTGTTGGAATTTGAAGGTGTCTTCTTGTTCCTTTGTGTGTCTTGGTTTGATTTATGGGTACCTGTAAAAGTGCAATTTGAACTAATTTATTAGGGTAATGCCTGTCAGGAGGGCTTATGGCCCTCAATCCTTTTTCAGGAAATCATGGCTTTTTGCCTGTCAGGAGGGCTTATGGCCCTCAACCTGTTAGGAGGGCTTTTCAGACAAGTGATCTGGTCTTTTCCACCATCATACTTGTCCTTTTGTAATGAGCTCAGTTTTTTTTATGTAATTTTTTGGATGGGGCAAAATGCCAAGTTTTGTGAAGCATTTCTGAGATGTTGTTCAGGTTGGGTGGAGTGGCCCTCAATCCTGAATATTTGTTTAAGCCTGTGATAATAATGATCTAGATAAATTATAGAAAAAGGCATAAAACAAGTTTTCACGATTTTAACATAATATCATGGTAGAATTTGTACTTCGTATAAGAATGTGACAAGCAGATATTCAAGTAGAATGACAGTTAGCAGGAAAGCATGGATTCATAGCATAAAAAGGTCATATGATTTTATTCAGGGGTTTTCCATATAAGACTTCAGCCAGATAAGAGACAAAGTTAATGGTCTTACCTGATTTGGATCATATGATATTGAGTTTATACATGGAAAAGTTTTAAGTGGAAGATGTTCCAGGATCTGGTAATCAGTTCTCCGTCCAGGGTTTGTAGCCTAAAGGCTCCCTGCCCCACTATTGAGTCAATCAGGTAAGGTCCTTCCCATACAGGAGCTAGTTTGCCAGCATTTTTGTCTTTTGTGTTTGGGAAGACTTTTCGTAGGACTAGGTCTCCTTCCTTGAATACCCTGATGTTCACATTTTTATTGTAAAACCTGGCTACTGTTTGCTGGTAGGAAGTGTAGATACCTTTTTTCTGCACCTCCCGCAAACCACCCGGTGATGATTGGGCCGCATGTTTGGTACGCGGAACGATTTGTGACAGTTTGTAAGTTTATCAACAAGTGATCGCTCAAACACTTGTGTCTACCTCTTAAATGTCATCTACGTGCCGATACGGTCGTTTTGGCAGTAATTAGAGTACATTTGGAGTCCGGGTCATAAAACCGTCTTCATTTTCTAAAACCGAGTCAGAATGTTCTGAAATGTTCCGGATATATCTATTCCATATTTTGCAATCTTTTAATCTTTGGCAAATAATTTCCCGTAATATTCACACAAAATATTAAGGAAAACAAGATTAATCCGTTATTCCATAACCTAAACACGGAAATCTTTCTTCCGCAGGGGGAAACCACTTGGGAAAGGACGCAGCAGTGTCTTGCGCCTCTTCCAAGAGACGCATGTCTGCCGCGCGCCTCTTCCCAAGTCCTTTTCTGCGTATTTTTCATATCTTTTCATATCTTTTCGAGATTCACTTCCAAAGTTTCTCCGAAAACCCTACTTCCTCCATGTGATTAGTATAAATAGAGACCTTAGGTCTCACATATTTCTCACGCGAGTGTCCGCCCTTCTCTTCTCCCTTTGCATTCTAGACCACGTTCTTACTTTTTGGCGTCTACGTGCTTGAACATTCAACCACGTAAGCTCTGATCTTTCTGAGTACCAGCCTCGTTTTGCATGACTGACCAATTTGACCAACTCTACCATAATCAACATTAATCAATCTGTTTTAATTCCTCTTACGAGGGCACTTTCGTCTACATTCGAGTTGAGCATCACTAAAACGTTAACTTAGTTCATCTCGTTTCGTCAAACATGTAAGTCTGAGGGTGTAAATCCCTATTTTATTATTGTTCTTTACTTTTGTAATCAATAATGTAAGGTTTATGTCAAAAGTAATTTTAAAACAGATTTATAAAACCATGTTTAAAAACCCTTTTTACGGATTATCAGAAGATGACCGTCGAGAAAGGACGCAGCAACTGCTGCGCCTCTTTGTGAGGCCGCCGCAATTCCTGCTTCCTTTCTTCTTCCTTCGTCTTTTGTCAATTCTTTTCTTTTATTTTCTTTCGTTTGTTTTTTGATTCTTTGAACATAATAATTTAAGTGTAATAATTCTAACATGTAGCATGTATTATTCATCATCATTAATGTTAAATTCATCATAATTCCCGACTTAAATCCCAAGTAATTCATATTTGCGGGTTTTCGTCATTAAAGTCAATCCGGGTTTTAGAGGTTCGATTCATCCATATTGAGTCTCTGGAATTCGTCGTTGATATATTTTTCACCTTTTGTTCACCGTCACCATCATTAATTCATCATTAATAATATGTTTAACCTATTTAATTTGTTTTATTTGTTTAATTTAATAATTAACCTTATTAAACCTTGTAAATAATTCGTTTTAATTAGTTTCATCCATGTTTATTATTTTTGTGACCCTCAATCACATGTAAATAATCTGTTAATCACTTTCACCCGAGTCAAATAATATAATCAAGCCTTAAAATCACCAACGAACAATAACGACTTGCAATTCCGGCTTCACAGCCAGAACTGAGCCAAGGAACGGACCCAGCAACTGATGCGCCTCTTCCAAAGGACGCAGCTCTGCTGCGCCTGTTCCTGGTTGACTTCCGTCTCTGAACTCCCGTTTTGCCTTGACCTAGTTAGTAGCTTACGTATTAATTAACTACTAATCGTATTACCACCTTAATTCCTTTTCGTTAATTTGTTTATTTATTTCTTTCTCAAATTATCCGTTTTAGAAGTATTTTCGACATAAATCATTTCATCCAATGTAATTATTGTAATTTTTATTTGTTGTATTTTTATTATATTTCCTGTATTGTATGGTATGCTTTCACATGTAATTGAACTTAAATCTTAACTTTGACCTAATTGCATGTTAAACTACGTGTTAACCGACTTAGTTAATTCTCACATGCTAGGATTAATCTAATGGATGTTGCATTGCATGCATATAAATCGAAAATATATCGAGTATAGACAATTTCCCTAATCATTAGTAGAGGCCACTATCGAGGCGGGCGGGATTAGGTGTTCGATCAAAAGAGCTTCCTAATACATACCCTCACCCCTTACTCCAGGTCTCTGTGAACATCCGTGTTCATTGGCATCCACGAGAGTCATTCTAGACATAGAATGCTAAGGGTAACGAGTTCTTGGTGTTCATGTCACTACTTTGTGTCTTGACATGGCACGAGGTATTCGAACGGTTTCTAATTTTCCACAATAAATTGGTGGCGACTCCACAAATGCAAACGCTTGTTCTCCCCCAAGCGCCCCCGTGGGCCCGCGTCCACAGTTTGGCGACTCCGCTGGGAAAATACACTTACGTGTAGCCAAAAGGGTGAAACTTGAACAAGGTTAGGGAATAGTTTGTACAAGACAATTGTCGGTTTTCATAACTCGGTCTTCCTAGATCGTTTATTCGGCCTTCCTAGGCCTAACCTAACCCATTCGACCAATCGTCCCGTCCAAACGGTCCTAATTCTTATTTGGGCCTAAGGATGGATAGCGATTGACGTCATCCATACCATGGTACTTACTCTTGTTTGTATCAAGGACTTTCACTATTTGAGGAAATGGACTAGGTATCGGCCTTACTCCTGTTTGGTACGAGCCTCTCCACAGACTTCGGGTTTGATTGTTCGGTATGGCAACCCACCCTTTAAGCCAAAACCCTTCTAAATACACTCAGCATCCCTTGTAATGCTTGTATATTGTTTGTACCATATGTGATCACCATTTTCTAAACGAAACCATGACGATTTTTGTAAAATCAAAATCCTTCTTCAAAATGTAAATTTTCGAAACTTGGGCCTAATATTAGCGCAAAACAAGCCGAAACTCTGTCCAATTGTTGAGTCAAAATTCGGGCCTCAAAACCCATATCAAAACCTCACTTCGAGTCCACTCCTACAACTACACTAAAGTTGACTAGGACCAACATTTTTCAAACTTTGTCATTTCGTCAAAACTCACTGACACAAGTGGCACACTCCCACTTCACGAGTAAAAACATTTCTTTTCAAGTAAGTGTGCTAGAATGGTCGATCGTGTTTTGATTCGTTGTCGATCTCTTATTCAGTTCCCAAGATGCCTGAAACAAGCGACGCGAACTTTAATCAACTCCAGAATGGTAATGATCAAATCCTAGCCGCGCTAGCTCGTCTCCAAGTTATTCAAGACCAAGTGTATGATCGCCTTGATACCATTGAGGGTCGAATATATGCCGTAGAAACGAGGATGCCTCCTCGAGAAAGTGAAATAGCCGACGACTTCGTGAACAACTTCAGTGACGAAAACCCTCCCATAGGTATGACTGCAACTGAGAAATAACTCCAATACTTGGAGGAACAATTGATGTATCTCAAAGGGGATGACATTTATAGGGAGAACAATCGCAAATATGAGGTTGTGAGTTCCAAGTTGCCAACCAACTTCAACATGACGGATATCCCTAAATGCAAGGGGCATAAAAACCCTTTGAACCATATCCGTGCCTTCAAGGATTACATGTTTATCAAAGGCATTAAACCCGATATGTTTTTAAGGATCTTTCCTTCATCTCTTGACACCATCCCAAAACAATGGTTCTATTCACTAGAACACAAGAAAATCGCTACTTGGGATGATGCCGCAATCGAGTTTGCTAAACAGTATGCGGATAATGCTGAAATCCAAGTCAACATGCGCACTTTAGAGGTTCTTACCTAAAATGACAAGGAAGGTTTCACCGACTTCCTAAGTCGGTGGAGGAAGACTAGTACTCAACTTGTTGAACGTCCGGATGAAGCCACTCTCGTAGAGAAATTAGTGGACAACCTAAAACCCATTTATGCAAATCATTTGTGGTATCAAAACATCAAGACCTTCAAAGATTTGACCGTACTAGGGACAAGGATCGAAGATAACATCCGTAAAGGGCTCTTGTCCAAAACAATAGGTCGTGGATATCAAGGCTCAACAAGTCGTTCCTACGGCTCTAATAGCAAGACTGATGAAGTTAACCTCCTCGAGCCATCTAAGAAGAGTACCCCTCCAAGGAAATTCACAAATCTAGGGGACACATATTCCAACACTCTGAAAAGGTTGATGAAGCTGGGTAAACTTCAACCCATAGGCCCTACACCCGAACCAGAAAAGAAATCCAAATTCTGGGATGAGAATTCGTACTGCGAATACCATAGAGGTAAGGGACATGATACAGAAAAATGCTACAAATTGAAAAATGTACTCCAAGATATGATTGAAGACGGTCGTCAACCAATACCACCTGGGGGTAAACCTAATAACACTCAGAATCCTCTTGGAGTTCTGATGATCACAAGGGACGAATCTACCTTAGATTGCTCACATCTTATCTCCCCAAAAGAAAAAGTGATCAACGGGATATGGACGGATAGCGAGGAAGATTTCTACCTCCAGGATCTTCCCTCAATCAAGAGCGCTGAAAGCATCATAGATGAGATCATTGCCACACTGGATACAGAAACTAACACCAATCAGCAGAAAGGATGGAGAAAATCGATCAAGTGGACAAACAATGAAGGAAGACTCTTCAAGCTCACTACTGGAGAAGGAGAGGTGTTCAAAGGAGAACCAGAAGACGATGAATTCGAGTTAGAGTCAGAGTCGGAGTCTAGAGAAGTTCCTAGAAAGTCTCCTCCTGTTGTCATTCCAACTCCCCTCGTTTCTCCTAGCTTAGTGTCAAAATAACAAGAGTTCGGGAAATGTCCCAACATTTGTCCCCTTTACCGCCATCGACCACGATCGATGACTTCTTTGTTTCAACTTTTCTCAAATCTTAATATGAATAAATCAGGTTCTGCTTACTCTTCTTGTTATCTTGAATGCAATTCTGTTTACGATGATAACGAGAATGACCCAGACCCTGACTCAATCGAAATACCTCCCACTTAGCTAAAGAAATACTACAAGAGGGGAAAGGGGCACCAGTGATAGAAAATACTGAACCCATCAACGTAGGAACTGAACTACTCCAAGAACTTAGGATAGGGACAACCTTGAGCCCCACCGAAATGGCCAATTTCATAGACCTCCTGCACGAGTTCAAAGACATTTTTGCTTGGTCCTACAAAGATATGCCAGGGATCGACAGGGACATTGCAGAGCATAGAATCCCAATCAAACCACGTTTCAAACCCGTGAAACAGAAGCTTCGACGAATGAGGACAGAATGGGCTCTCAAGATCAAAGAAGAAGTCGATAAACAATTCAAAGTCGGGTTCATCAAAGTTTCCGAGTACTCAGACTGGGTAGCTAACATAGTACCCGTACCCAAAAAGGATGGGAGAATTCGTGTTTGTGTTGACTTTAGAGACTTAAACAAAGCAAGTCCTAAGGACGACTTTCCTCTACCACATATCGACATATTAGTGGATAATACGGTGGATCACGCATTGCTATCCTTCATGGATGGATACGCAGGATATAACCAGATCAAGATGGCCTTAGAAGACATGCATAAGACCGCCTTCGTCACTCAATGGGGAACCTATTGTTACACGGTTATGCCGTTTGGGTTAATCAACGCCAGAGCTACATACCAACGAACCGCAACTACACTCTTACATGACATAATGCATAAAGAAGTTGAGGTATACGTAGATGACATGATTTTCAAGTCCAAGGAAAGAGAGGGACACATTGTGAACCTTCGCAAATTCTCCTCAAGGCTACGGAAGTACAACATGAGGCTCAATCCTCAGAAATGCGCATTCGGAGTAACATCTGACAAATTCCTAGGATACGTTGTTAGCCAACGGGGTATAGAAATAGACCCTTCCAAAATCAAAGCTCTAATTGAAATTGCCGCAACCTCAAACAGAGAAAGAAGTTAGGGGATTCCTAGGCAAGGTACAACACATAAGTCGATTCATATTGAAACTCACCATGATCTGCGAACCTATATTCAAGAAGTTAAAGAAAACATATCACACTATGTGGGATGATGACCGTTAGAAGGCTTTCGACCGAATCAAGGAAATACTAGCCAAACCACCAGTGCTCATGCCACCTAAATGAGATCAACCTCTTGGTTTATATCTCACGGTAACTAAAACGGCCATGGGCGCCATGTTAGCTCAAACTGTAGGAAAAGAAGAAAGAGCCATTTACTACCTTAGTAAGAAGTTCTTGGAGTACGAGTGCAAATACACACCACTCGAGAAGACATGCCTCGCTCTTGTGTGGGCAACGAAGAAGCTGCACCATTACATGCATAGCTACTCTGTCAAAATATTCTCCAAAATGGATGTTGTCAAATACCTCTTCGAGAAACCCGTTCTCAGTGGACGTTTAGCGAGATGGACTTTGATGCTCTCAGAGTTCGATCTCAAGTATGTGCCTTTAAAAGACATAAAAGGGCGCGCCGTTGCCGAATTCTTCGCAGAAAATCCCATCAATGATACACAAACGATAGACACCTGGTCGTTTACGGATAAGGATATACTCCAGACGGATGTAGACTCCTGGGACCTCTATTTTGATGGGGCATCGAATTTAAGAGGATTTGGAATAGGAGTGTTGCTCATTTCTCCTGAAGGCGAGCATACACCAATCTCTGTCAAACTCGACTTCGAGATGACAAATAACATTTCAGAATACGAAGTCTGTCTCATTGGATTTCAGGCGGCAGTAAGTTTAGGCATCAAGAATCTTCGAGTACATTGGGATTTGTCTTTGATCATCAATCAAATTACGGAATCTTGGAAAATCCGAAGCGAAAGCTTGGCACCCTATCAAGCCAAAATAGACCAAGTAGCCCAATTCTTTGAACAAGTGACCTACCTACATCTACCTTGAGAAGAAAATCAATTTGCAGATGCTCTTGCAAAACTTGCATCTTTGATTAATATGCCAGATGACATGGTGGAAATGCCTTTGTGCATCGAACGACGATCAGAGCCAGCTTATGTGCACCAAATCACCGTTGAAGAGGAAATTACGGAGGAGCCTTGGTTCCAAGAAATCCTAAACTTCAAACTCAATGACACCTATCCACCAGAATGGACAAAAGGGGACAAAACGCTATCCGCTTGCTAGCTTCCCAATACATTCTCATGCAAGGAGAGCTATACAAAAGAACACCTCTTGGTGTAATCCTACGTTGTATTGATCATTCACAGGCACGAAAAGTGATGGAAGAAGTCCATGATGGAGAATGTGGCCCTCACATGAGTGGACCCATGATGGCAAAGAAAATAACACGTTTGGGGTATTATTGGACCACGATGGAGTCTGATTGCATCAAATATGTAAGACATTGCCTGCCAAATCTTTGGGAATGTGCAACATGTTCCTCCTTCATTGCTTTACACCATGACATCTCCCTGGCCATTTTCTACTTGGGGAATTGACATCATCGGTAAAATCACCCCAGCCGGAACAGGAGGTCACTGTTTCATCCTAGTAGCAATCGATTATTTCACCAAGTGGGTAGAAGCGGCTTCCTACACTAGTCTTACGGCCAAGAACGTAGCAAAGTTTATACAAACCAACATTATCTGTCGATATGGTTGCCCACATGAGATCATCAGTGACAATGGGTCACATTTCCAAGCTGAGACTGAACAATTGCTAGCCAAGTACAAAATCAAGTATCACCACTCCTCGCCATATAGACCACAAACCAATGGCGCGGTAGAGGCAGCAAACAAAAACGTTGTCACGATTCTCAAGAAAATGATTGACAACTATAGAGGTTGGCCAAGCAAGATACCCTTTGCTGTATGGGGATACCGTACATCCGTTAGGACGCCCACTGGGGCTACTCTTTTCTATTTGACCTACGGCATGGAAGCCGTACAACCAGTCGAGCTAGAAATACCATCCTTGCGTATTTTACTCGAAAGTCAAATCCCAGAAGCCGAGTGAAAGAGGGATAGATATGAAGAACTCATCCTCCTGGATGAACGAAGGTTGCGTGCATTACATAATGTGCAAACATACCAGGCGCGTATCAAACAAGCCTTCAAAAAAAGGGTCAAGCCAAGGAACATCAAGGAAGGAGACTTGGTCCTCAAATCAATTAGGGCTCTTTTACCTGTCGATCCACGAGGAAAATTCAAACCCAATTGGGCTGGGCCTTTCCTAGTAAAGTCCATACTTCCGGGGGGTGCGGTTAGGATCACAGACCTAGATGGGAACGAATTTGCCAACCCAACAAACCTTGACCAACTAAAACGTTACTATGCCTAGAATAGGAGCAAAAAACGCGCCTCACGTGACCTAACGTGTCGCTCTTGTGGCACGAAATAAACGGCCCCTGGCCAAGCTGAATCAAGCTAATGTCATCTTGCTTTTGCACTTTGACAATTTGTCATTCTCATATCATCAAATAAACTAAATTGCATTTTAGGAGTAAGTAAAGCTCATGCTTATTTTCTAAAGTTCATTACAAGCTCTTGCTTAGAACAATTATTCTTTTACATTTACTCGAACTACGCGCAAGGGTTTGATTTCATTTTTTTAATGAATACGTAGGCAATCCTTCACGGGATACAACCCATTTAATTATTTTAAATGTAAATAGAAGGACATTTGCGAATGCATTTGAAATTCGACAAGAATAATGAAAAGAAAATCACAACGGTTTCATAACCAATTAACCTTTTTTATTTCATTAATAATAATAGTACGCACATAATAAAAATAAATAGGCTAGGATTCTAAAAACCCCACCTTCTTATTACAATAATAATAATAATAATAAATAATAAAGACTTAGGCTACTCTTCCATTTTCCCTTTGCCTTTGTCATTTCTATCATACTTCTTGTCCCGACCTCGAGTCGGACGCTCTTGCGCCACTTCCGACCTAATCACCAATGGTCTTTCTCGTGGTCTTGCTTCCCCATTTTTGTCAACCACCATCTCGACGGCAGGAGAAGTCTTCGGTTTCTTCGAAGGATGAACAACTCGAAACTCGGCTTCTTCCTCTCTTTCAGTCAGATGCTTCTCCTTCTCCTTTTCCACCTCGCGAAGCTTGTAGTCAAAAGGTTCACGCTTCCTTAACCTCTCGCGCTCCTCCGGAGTAGCAGCTTTCCTCCATCGCAGATAGGAGTCTGACACCCATAGAGCACTGACACAAGAATTCAAGTACCAAATATTCCTCTGAGCCCATTTGATGGCCCATTCCCTTCGACTCTCAGTAGTAAGCGCCACGGCAGCCCGCGGGACAGTGTCAAGCTTCGGGATCCTTTGCTTCAATCCAACCTGCCTCATCTACCTCTCCGGGAAAATGCATATCATAAACTCGAAGCCGAGAATGCGAACAGAACGGGTAAGGTCCAAGGAAGATACTCCAATGACAGATTTGAGATGCCATCATGGTACGGTCCATCTGATTAAGGGGCCATCTTCACTCTTCAATTTGTTCTCCCAGTAATTGCAAACTCGAGTGAAGTCCACCATGTAAAGCCTGGTCCTCATTGCAATTGAGCGAGCATGATAAACAAGAACATTAACTGGGGGCTCGATCAATCGAAGACGCTCCATAAGCCAGACCTACCAAAAGCAGGTATTAAAAACGAAAAAAAAAAGGAAAACGAAAAAAAAGAAGAAAAAAGAAAAAAAAAAAAAAAGAAAAAAAAAACGAAAAAAGAAAAAGAGAGTTCTTTTTACCTGCAAAATAATGGGACTTTCTACATAAGGTAGGTCGCGATTGGTTTTCCTGTTGTCTAAGCCCAATAAGATCTCTCCTAAACACAGACAAGCTGGGCTCCTGCGCAGCTCCATTTGCTCAATCACGCTCAAGAGACGAGGGTCGCCTCTCATATCCTCATCAACATGCCCTTGAAGGACATACACATGTAATAGGCAAAATCCGAATGCCCTTCGCCTCGCAACATAAGAGACAGTGGGATCAGCCCTATTGATAAATCGATCGATGAAATCCAACATTCGCACTCCCTTGGAAGTCATACGACGGTCAACATTAACTCTGGCCAGTCCAAGCAAGTCTCTAAACTTGTTCTTATACCCTTGAGAAGTGGAGGGAATAGCAGACAAATGTTCCGGGTCCCAACCACCAATCGCAGCAATCTCCTCGGGAAATGGGCAAATGTCGCCTCCAGGGAAGGCAAATACATGATAATTCGGGTCCCAATAGTCAAGACAAGCATCTAGAAACGGTTTGACTACCTTGATCAACTTCAAGCTCAAAAGCGATCCAAAATTATAAGCACCCATGTCGTGCTTCTCCACATTGGAGAACTCATTTGTCCATTCTTTTAGACGAATCTCAAGAGTATTCATGTTGTATGCTTATTTTTGGAGATTTGTGTAATAAGACGAAGAAAGACGGAAGAATTATTTGAATAAAACCTCCCTCGACGTCTCTATTTATACTAAAAGCTGTTTCCTAAAATCCGCCAGGACGGACGCACTGGGGAACAGGCGCAGCAGGTGCTGCGCCTCTTCGAAGGGACGCAACTCCTGTTGCGCCTCTTCGAAGGAACGCAGCTCCTGCTGCGCCTCTTCCTCAGCACTCTTTCTGAGATTTTCGGCGTTGGATCTTTCCTAAATTCCTCAATGAATAATTTCCTATTCATACGGGTTATTATTTTGGTAAATACGACAAGTTACCATATTTCGTATTTCCTAATTTCACGGACACGCATTTCGAGATGATATCAACATTCTCGTTATTTTAGCACACTTATATGTTTCTCTTTAAATTTTTCTTTTTTGGGGAATCATTTCACTCTCCTTCCACATCACATTTCAAACTTATATGTTTTTATTTTTTCTTTTTTTAGGGGGTAACCCTCTCTACCGTCCGGTCATTTCCGACCAAATTTTTGCATTTTCATTTCCGGTCCAATTGTTTTTGCATTTTCGAGTCATTGTTTCGCTCTAATTTAGGCCATATGTACAAATACATGTTCTATGTGATTTCTGTGTAAATTTCGGCAGCATGACGGCGCAAACCGTCATCTACCAAACCTATTCAAAGCTAACCTGCAGGTACAAACAAAGCAACCCAGCAGCAAAGGCACTCAGGCCATCATATACACAACAAAAAGGGATATGTACACCAAACTGGGGGCTCGAGCCCCAAAACATGATCCAAATGTCCAGAAGTGGGTCCTAAAATGTATAAATGTACAAAAATACAACCAAAAAACAGGAAGCAACACGAAAGCTACTGCAGGTCGCCGTCTAGCTCAGCAAATCTCGCCTCGAGAGCAGCAACCTCGGCGTCGCGGACCTCGAGCTCCCTCAGCAGGCGAGCTGTCTTCTCCCGGGACTGGGCAAGCTCTCGCTCCAGCTCATGCTCCCTCTGCAAACAACAAAACTGGCTCATGTCCATCATTTCAAGCGTAAAGGAAGAGTAGAAAATTCGAAAAAGAAGTAAACGGAAGGTTCATACCTGACGTCCTCGGCCACCAGCAAATGCCTCGACGGCAGTAGCCCGCAGCCGGTTGGCTACCCTCGACAAAGCCACGAACCGGGATGGCGCAACCTGCAGGAAAATTCTTAGCGATTGGACAAACTCGAGCAAATGTGTTCTTACACAAAACAATACGAGTTAGAAGACTCACCCTCCGAATCAGATGCTGCCACTCGTCTAAGCCAGCATCTCTCACCGCCACGTCAAAGTCACGTAGCTCAGAGATTATCGTCATCCCCATCGTGTCGGTGTACTCAAGAGTCTCGGGGTACTCTGGGGGCTCGATGCCCGCCGCCTCGACCTCCTGCAAAGTCAAATGATTTCCGTTAACCGATGATCTTTCATCGTATTCTCAAAGAATAAAAAAATGAAATAGGATAAGACACTTACCACAATCGGCCATTACACCGACCTCCCATAGAGGAACGCCGAGTAGTCCTCGCCAGGAAGAAGGAGGGCGTCTCCACCGACGCCAGCGAAGTCGGCCTCCCTCTCAGCCTCAGAAGGCTCCCTAAACATCGTCCGAGGAGAATCGATGGGAACCGTCAAGACGTCCCGAGAGCATTGACGAGCCAAGCGCTCACCCAAGTACCACACAGGACCCATCGACGTCCTCAGCAGCAGCCGGCTCGAGCTCCTAGGTCGAAGGACCTCAGCCACGAAAGGGGGAGCGCCAGCGTACTCCTCCCAAGGCCTGGGCACCCACTAGAAAAGAAAACGAAGGATAATTCCTATGATTAGTTCTAAAAGTAAGAAAAAGTAAGACGAACAAATGTAAGGTGAAATACTCACACCGTCCAGCTGAAGAGCGTTCACCTCCCGCCGACAGACGTCGTGGAAGGAACTTCGACTCCTCGTGCGGCACATCACCCAATCCCTTACAACGGGATAGGCCTTCTCCGCCGGCTCCATCCTCTTGGGCGCGAGGCCCGGAAAGTAGGAGTACACCCACGCCTGTAAGTCGAGATAATCAATAATGATCTTTTGTGATTTGATAAGAAAAGAAAATGATCTTTCATGAGAAGAAGTGAAGGTTCATACCTCCAACAGCAGTCCAGGGCCGACAGCAGCAGGAGAAGTCCCCTTCTCCATTAACTCCGGATGAACCATGGCCCTCATGAAGCGGATGAGGACCGCAAAACCAGCAGTGACCCAGTCCCAACGGCCTAGGTCGCTCAGGTCAGAAAGAAAGGGAAGAAGCTTCGTCGAAAGCCTCTCTCCCTTGTCTTCGAGATAGATCGAAGACAAGAACCACCAGAGCCACAAACGGACTCTCTACTCTGCAGTGCAGGTAGGAGGAGCTATCTCCCTCCCCTCGATCACCACCGACGCCGGAGTCTTCCCCGCGAAGTAGTCCGGCACGTAAGAACTAGGCACCAAGACAGGTACCGCAGCCGCTTTCGGTGCCAAGTTCCAGCCAATCAGCCTCCTAGCCTCCGCCGAGTCAACCCTCATGGCTGTCTCCGGCCACTCCACCACCTCAGTCCCACATGGCAGACCAGAAATCATGCCGTAGTCCTCCAACATGACCCCCACCTCACCAAAAGGCATGTGAAACGTGGAGGTCGTGTCCCAAAACCGGTCCAAGAAAGCTCGGACGAGACTGAAGTTAGCCCGAAGCTTCCTCCTCGCAATATCCCTCCAGGCCTGCACCAAGGCGCCAAACGCTACCCGCTCGATCATGGCTCACTCCTCACTCGACGGCCTCTCGTAGCACCCCATCGCCGTTGTGTAGCCCGAGAACGACCTGATGTTCTCGGCCTCCTATGTTGATTTGAAGCAAAATCTATCTTTAGCTCAGATGAAGAAGAAAAGGAATGGCAAACAAAAATGAAATAAGATGAATGAAGAGTGATGAATTCTATTTACCAAGCTCTTCACCGTCCTGTAGGATAGGTGACCCTCCGCAGCCCAAAGCAGGTGCCTACTGTCCCAGGTCTTAGCCCACGCAGGTGCTCCCCTTCATACAATTTTTAAAAATTCGTTATGAGTTCGTTATTTTGTGGGCCCATCTTTGGTGCGCCTCTTCCTTGATGCCATATCACATATTTGGTCCGTTTGACGTATATTCTTCACCCGGATCCACACCTTCCAAGCCAACAGCAAATTATCGCCTTATTTTTATTTAAAACCTAGCTTGTCACAACGAGCGTTCTTTCTTTGACAGGTGTTTCGACACACGTTTATTATGTTCCCCCAGCGAGAGTACACGGATAGACATTCCCTCTCGAGACATGGAGATCAGTTCCCGATTATGTTCCCCCAGCGAGAGTACAGGGATAGACATTCCCTCTCGAGACATGGAGATCAGTTCCCGATTATGTTCCCCCAGCGAGAGTTCACGACTGACAGTCATTCCCTCTCGAGACATGGAGATCAACATCGACCCCGAATCCTTCCAAAGTTTGTTTGAAGCCGACCACAAGCAGATTTCTCCCAGCAGTTCCAGACTGTGTCCTGCTGTCTTCTCCCAATATCGCGTTTTGTTTTCCCTGAAGTTTCAAGGAATTTCAGGTATGGTCTTTTCTTATGGCTGGCGAGCTTCCTTACGTAGTCTAATGCACTTTAAACGACCCTCCCCAATAGTCGACAGACTCTAAAATGGTCCCGACAACAGGTCCTTGGCTCAGACCCCTTGAGCCGCCTTGCGTCGCCATACTCGTCAGGTTTTAATCTTCGATTGACCTGATGGCTATACTTTGACTTTCGCCTTGTCCAAGCCTCAGTCAAAGTGGGGGCTCTGTAGATACCTCATTTCTGCACCTTCCGCAAACCACCCGGTGATGATTGGGCCGCATGTTTGGTACGCGGAACGATTTGTGACAGTTCGTAAGTTTATCGTCAAGTGATCATTCAAACACTTGTGTCTACCTTTTAAATGTCATTTACGTGCCGATACGGTCGTTTTGGCAGTAATTAGAGTACATTTGGAGTCCGGGTCATAAAACCGTCTTCATTTTCTAAAACCGAGTCAGAATGTTCTGGAATGTTCCGGATATTTCTATTCCATATTTTGCAATCTTTTAATCTTTGGCAAATAATTTCCCGTAATATTCACACAAAATATAAAGGAAAACAAGATTAATCCGTTATTCCATAACCTAAACACGGAAATCTTTCTTCCGCAGGGGGAAACCACTTGGGAAAGGACGCAGCAGTCTTTGCGCCTCTTCCAAGAGACGCAGATGCTCGCTGCGCCTCTTCCCAAGTCCCTTTCTGCGTATTTTTCGTATCTTTTCATATCTTTTCGAGATTCACTTCCAAAGTTTCTCCGAAAACCCTACTTCCTCCACGTGATTAGTATAAATAGAGACCTTCAGTCTCACATATTTCTCACGAGAGTGTCCGCCCTTCTCTTCTCCCTTTGCATTCTAGACCACGTTCTTACTTTTTGGCGTCTACGTGCTTGAACATTCGACCACGTAAGCTCGGATCTTTCTGAGTACCAGCCTCGTTTTGCATGACTGACCAATTTGACCAACTCTACCATCATCAACATTAATCAATCTGCTTTAATTCCTCTTACGAGGGCACTTTCGTCTACATTCGAGTCGAGCATCACTAAAACGTTAACTTAGTTCATCTCGTTTCGTCAAACATGTAAGTCTGAGGGTGTAAATCCCTATTTTATTATTGTTCTTTACTTTTGTAATCAATAATGTAAGGTTTATGTCGAAAGTACTTTTAAAACCGATTTATAAAACCATGTTTAAAACCCCTTTTTACGGATTATCAGAAGATGACCGTCGAGAAAGGACGCAGCAACTGTTGCGTCTCTTCGAAGGGACGCAGCACCTGCTGCGCCTCTTCGTGAGGCTGTCGCAGTTCCTGCTTCCTTTCTTCTTCCTTCGTCTTTTGTCAATTCGTTTCTTTTATTTTCTTTCGTTTGTTTGTTGATTCTTTGAACATAATAATTTAAGTGTAATAATTCTAACATGTAGCATGTATTATTCATCATCATTAAAGTTAAATTCATCATAATTCCCGACTTAAATCCCAAGTAATTCATATTTGCGGGTTTTCATCATTAAAGTCGATCCGGGTTTTAGAGGTTCGATTCATCCATATTGAGTCTCTGGAATTCGTCGTTGATATATTTTTCACCTTTTGTTCACCGTCATCATCATTAATTCATCATTAATAACATGTTTAACCTATTTAATTTGTTTGGTTTGTTTAATTTAATAATTAACCTTATTAAACCTTGTAAATAATTCGTTTTAATTAGTTTCATCCATGTTTATTGTTTTCGTGACCCTCAATCACATGTAAATAATCTGTTAATCACTTTCACCCGAGTCAAATAATATAATCAAGCCTTAAAATCACTAACGAACATTAACGACTTGCAATTCCGGCTTCACAGCCAGAACTGAGCCAAGGAACGGACGCAGCAACTGCTGCGCTTCTTCCAAAGGACGCAGCTCTGCTGCGCGTGTTCCTGGTTGATTTCTGTCTCTGAACTCTCGTTTTGCCTTACCTAGTTTTTAGCGTACGTATTACTTAACTACTAATCGTATTACCACCTTAATTCCAGTTTGTTAATTTGTTAATTTATTTCTTTCTCAAATTATCCGTTTTAGAAGTATTTTCGACATAAATCATTTCATCCAATGTAATTATTGTAATTTTTCTTTGTTGTATTTTTATTATATTTCTTGTATTGTATGGTATGCTTGTACATGTAATTGAACTTAAATCTCAACTTTGACCCAATTGCATGTTAAACTACGTGTTAACCGACTTAGTTAATTCTCACATGCTAGGATTAATCTAATGGATGTTGCATTGCATGCATATAAATCGACAATATATCGAGTATAGACAATTTCCCTAATCATTAGGAGAGGCTGCTATCGAGGCGGGCGGGATTAGGTGTTCGATCAAAAGAGCTTCCTAATACGTACCCTCACCCCTTACTCCAGATCTCTGTGAACATCCGTGTTCATTGGCATCCACGATAGTCATTCTAGACATAGAATGCCAAGGGTAACGAGTTCTTGGTGATCATGTCACTACTTTGTGTCTTGACATGGCACGAGGTATTCGAACGGTTTCCAATTTTCCACAATAAATTGGTGGCGACTCCACAAATGCAAACGCTTGTTCTCCCCCAAGCGCCCCCGTGGGCCCGCGTCCACAGGAAGCTATTTCGATCTTGGCTGCGTCTCTTAATTCTTCAGCCAGGGTCAGGCTATCTTATAGTAGTGGCCTATTTTCTTCTATAGTGTTCAGGCTGCTTCTGGTGGTTGGTACATGGATTTTTGCTGGGATCACTACTTCACAGCCATAGACCAGGGAGTAAGGGGTCTGGCCTGTGGATGTCTTGGGTGTGGTGATCCTGTCAGCCCAAAGGACTAAAGGAAGTTCTTCAGCCCATCTGCCTTTTCTTCTCTTTAGTTTTATCTTCAGGCAGCTGATTACCACTTTGTTGTTGGATTCAGCCTGGCCGTTGGCTTTTAGGTAGCCTAGTGTCTAAGTTACCAGGTTGATATTCCACTGTGCATAAAAAGCCATTGTTCTTTTTCCCACGAACTGAGTACCATTGTCACAAACTATTTCTGAGGGGATGCCATATCTACATATGATATTGCGTTTGATGAATGATATGACATCCTTCTCCTTGACTTGCCTGTATGAGTCAGCCTCTATCCATTTTGAAAAATAGTCGGTCATGGCTAGCATAAAAAATTTTTATCCAGGAGCTTTGGGTAGTTTGCCTACAATGTCCATTCCCCACTTCATAAACGGTCAGGGAGCTGAGATAGAGTGTAGTAGCTCTGATGGTTGGTGGATGAATGGAGAATGGAGTTGGCGTGCCTTTGTGGAGTCGCCACCAATTTTTATGGGAAATTGGAACTGTTCGAATACCTCGTGCCATATCAAGACACAAAGTAGTGACATGAACACTAAGAACTCGTTACCTTTAGCATTCTATGTCTAGAATGACTCTCGTGGATGCCAATGAACACAAATGTTCACAGAGATCTGGAGTAAGGGGTGAGAGTACATATTAGGAAGTCCTTTTACTGAACACCTAATCCCGCCCGCCTCGATAGCGGCCTCTACTAATGATTAGGAAAATTATTCATATTTGATATATTGTCGATTATATGCATGCAATGCAATATCCACAGATTAATCCTAGCATGTGAGATTAACTATGTCGGTGAACACGTAATTGGCAAACAATAATGTCGAATTGGGGTTTAGAATTAATTACATTGCAAACAACAAGCAAATAAATCATACAATAAACAATAAATAACGATAAACAAAATTAAAATTACAACGAATTACAATGATTTAACTGATTTACGTCAAAAATACATTCAAAACGAAAATTTGGAAAAGAAAATAAAAAGGGTTAGAAATTAAAGAGACTAAATAAGACAAATTAAGAGTTATATTACGATTATTAGTCAATTAAACACGTATTTAAAGAATAGGTCAAAGCGAGAACGGAAGTTCAGAGACAGAACTCAACTCAGAACAGGCGTAGCATCTGCTGCGTCCCTTAGAAGAGGCGCAGCTATTCCTGCGTCTGTTCTTGAGCTGACCTCTGGCTGTGAAGTCAGAACCGCGGGAAATTAATGTTCATTGGTATGTTTTACGATTAATCATCAATATTAGACTCAGGTAAAGGTGATTTAGCATGTTTATTACATATGGAACCATCATAAATGCGATAAACACAAATTAAAACGATTAAAACGGGTTAGGAATGAATTAAAACGAATTAAGTTAGACGAACAAACCTTGAAATAAATTGATAAACTGAAGAATAAACGACAGAAATATGAACAATGGACGAATTCCAGAGACTTGATATGGACAAATCAAGGCTCTAAAATCCGGGTTTGATTTAATGACGGAAACCCGCAAATATTGATTATAAGGGATTGAAGCCGAAAATAAAACGTAATAATCGAAAGGAATAACTAAAATACGGTTTAATGTATAAAAGAAAGGAAGAAAATAAGAAAGTAAAAGAAGAGAACAAAACTACAGAAACCCGAGGAAGAAGAAGAAGAGCAAGAGCAGCGGCAACCTCTAGAAGAGGCGCAGCAGGGGCTGCAACCCTTAGAAGAGGCGCAGCTGCTGCTGCGTTTCTTCTCGACGTCTGGTAACTGCTGTTTCGTAAAAAACAGTTTTGAATAAGGGTTTTTAAAGTCGGTTTTGAATGTGTTTTTGACGTGAACCTTACATTAATTGGTACAAAAATAAAATACAATAAAAATGTGACACCCCTAATTATAGAGTTAATTAAACACGTAAATTCTACAGAAAAACTGACAGGATATGTTTGTAATTGGTTCAACTAGACAAAACCTGTAATTTTTAAAACTTTTCTAAACCATTCACAAACATTTCCAAGAGGAGGGTGCCAAAACCTGCAAATACTAACAAACTAATTTACATAACTATGCTAAAGGCAAGGAAATATAGAGATACAAACCAAAATAGAAGAGGGAGACATATGTCCCTTCAAAATATATACACAACCAAAAGTTTAAAGGTTTCTACAAAATATAACCAAACTAAGTCCAAGGTTCTTTTGCTCACTAGCTCGTCTGTGTACCCCATCTAAGCACCATCAACCTGTCAATCGCATTTTATATAAACACGAAAGCCACAATTCAGTGGGGAGTAACTTCGAGTCCTCCCAGCCACGAAACGTCATATTTAATGTAACATGTAATGTAACATGTTAACAACATCATAAATCAATTAACTATCGAGTATTCTAACATATGAACACTAAACTGACCAATTAAACTATCATGTGAAACATATAACAAGCAGTAATCCAAACTTTATCAATTGTAACCGGCTTACATCTCACCTATTACAATTCATAAAATCACCATACAAGAAAGGGCAATATATCAAAGACAGGCATAAGTTCTTAGCACCGTCAATAGTCACTCAGAACTCGAGTCTATACCACGAGGTAGGGAAGGTAATCGAACCGGTATCTTGGCTCGAGGTTCTATCAAAACATGGCCAAGACACAACACAACCCTAGCCTAAAATCTGCAGAGACCTAGACATGCGGATACACACCACCGCACCCAAGACCCACAATTTTTCTAAAACAAAGTGAGTACCCTAAGGAGTCCACCAAAGGGTTGGCTAGTACTTAAGCTGACCACTTACTATCAAAATAAGTAACGAGGTCATGCCCCAACTTGGATATATAAACCCACCAAGTCAGGAACACAAAGGCTATTAAGCAGTGAACATATACTCGTCAGAGACTATAAAGACCTATCTATGACAAACACAACAACCTGCAAGAAGTATTCATTACCAATTCTAGCAATATTAACAATATTAAAGGCTTCAGGGAATCTAGGGCCGTTTCTACAATATAAGAAACTATTAAATTCAACCAACTATACATGTGAACTAAAAACTTGATAAATGGCCTAAAACAAGAAAAAGGCCGATTATCCAATTCATATAAAATTTCATCCAACCGAATTTTTACCCGCAACCCCACTGCGACAGTGCGGGTTAAATTGCGGCCGACAATCACTCAATTAATCGACATCGAATCGGTCAAAGGGACTAAGGCTCGCTTTTGGCACAATCATCAAAACATTACAATTATCGCTATAAAATTCATTTTGAGCCTAATCATTACAATTTCATTTTATAATCTACCCTAACATGTGCAACTACCAATATAAACATAATTTTTACCATTAACATAATTTTTACTACTAATATGATTCAATTCAAAAGTGTACTCATATGTAACTTATACTAACTATAACATTAATGAACCCGAAATGGAAAATATTGCATGAAAAACCGCGAAACAAGCAACGGGCTGACCCGGGCCAGCCGTGGGCCTGCACGGGCCTGCCGGGCCTGCTGGCCGCCACCCCCACTCCTCCATTTTCCGTTTTTGTTTATTTTAACTCCGTTTTAAGCATTACTTAATCGTTCCCATTCCATTTCTATACTATTATGAGAATTTAAACTAACAAAAGACATGCATGCAACCCATTTTATCATGTGAAACAAATTACTCAAATAAAAATCACAAAAACATACAAAAAGCAAAGAATGTGACGATTATTCGTCGAGTAACTCGAAATATGTTACCTTAAGCTAGAAAATGAGCAATTAGCACCTTGAATACCAAACCCTAACATACAACTAGCCACTATCTTCAACAATATACGAGTCCCCAAACTCGTCTTCCAAATCTTCACCTAAATAAACAATAAAAACACAATTATAAGTATAAAAACCGAAATATGCCCAAATTCGTCTTAAAAAAACATCAAGAAAACTGAAATTAAAACATACTAGGTTGTAGATCTCGAAGAGAGGATTCCGAAAATATAAATTTTGTGAAAATCCGACTAGAAATGAGAAAGTTATGGTGAAATTTAGCTTAAAAAGCTTAGTTTTATGGTGTTTTTGGTTTAATGGCTTAGAATGTTCAAGAAGAAGAAGATAGACAAAGAAAAATCAGAATGAAGGGGGAAGGGGAGGGGGGGGGGGGGGGGGGGCGGGGTGCCGCAGAAAGGAAAGGAAAGGAGGAGACGGGTTTTAGGCGGGATTTTACGAGTCGGTTTTGGCTCGTTTCGATAATAATTTGAACCGTTTGTCAAATGCAAATTCCGACAAGACCAAAGTTCTTAAACACGAGATTACAAGAAAATTGAATACTCATACGACCCATTTCCAAAATCGTTTGCCCAATTTTCAATAGAGTTGTCATTTTTCCCCGATATGTCCTTATTTCGAAATAAAAAGTTTTTACACGGTTTAAACTATTTTTTAAACATTTCGAAACTATCAAAATATAATAAAATTATATTTCTTTGAATTATTATTACTTCAAATACATTAATATCAAATTTTACTTGATTAATAAATTACTTCCGCAATATATTAACGGTCCGAAATTACGGGGTGTTACAAAAAGATAGGATTTACACCCTCAGACTTACATGTTTGACGAAACGAGATTAACTAAGTTAACGTTTAGTGATTGCTCGACTCGAATGTATGTAGAAAGTGCCCTCGTAGGAGGATTTAGAATAATTGATTGATTGATGTGTAGTGGTCAAATTGGTCGGTCATGCAACGTGACTGGGACTTAGAATGATCTGAGCTTACGTGTTCGATTGTTCAAGCACGTAGGCGTCGAAAGCTTAGAGCACGGTCTAGAATGCAAAGAGAGAAGATAAGGGCGGACACTCGCGTGAAAAATATGGAGACCGGAGGTCTCTATTTATACTAAAATATGTGAAGAGTTATGGAATGACCTAAACTTTGGAAACAAATCACAGAAAAATTCTTTAAACAAATAAAAAAATTTTGGAGAGAAGCGCGCAGCAGAATGCTCCGATCCTTCCAAGAGGCGCAAAGACCGCCGCGTCATTTCCCCAGAGGTTTCCTCCCGTGGAAGAAAGATTTCCGCGTTTCTATTATGAAATTGCGGTAGATCTCTACTTCCTTATTATTTAAAATATGATATACGTGATACATTTTACCAAAAGATACAAAATTAATTTATGGAATAAATATCCGGAATATTCTAGAGCATTCCGACTCGGCATTTTTAAATGGTTTATCAGAAAATGAAGCGGTGTTTTTGACCCGGACTCCAAATGAACTCTAATTACTGTCAAAACGACCGTATCAGTACCTAGATGACGACCAAGAGGTAGTCACAAGTATTTGAACTATCACTTGATGATAAACTTATGAATTGTCATAAATCGTTCCGTGTACCATACATGCGGCCCAATCATCACTGGGTGGTTGGCGGAAGGTGTAGAAATAAGGCATCTACAGCTTCACACTTGGAGCTGTAAGCTATGCAATCAGCTCTAAGAGTTGGCCAGAAGTAGCTTGTCCTTAGAACCTTGCTTTCCAGGCTTCTGCCGCCTTTGTGATTTCCACAATATCCATCATGTATATCCTCAATAACCTGTTTGGCTTCATGAGGTTCCAGGCATTGCAAATAAGGTCCAGCCTGAGAGTTTTTGAACAACATGTTATTTATAATAGAATAGGTAGAAGCTTTAATTCTAAGGGCCCTCGCTTCATGCCTATCTTTAGGCAGTATCCCTTGTAAGAACTAATCATAGTATGGTTTGTCCAAGAGTTTGTGTCCTCATTGATGGGATAAGTTTGGTCAGGCTTTTTAATGGTTGGTTCTAACAGATGGACAATAGGTATCTTATCAAATACAGCAGGGCTGAAATTTGATCCCAGGTTGGCTAGGGAATCGGCCTGAGTGTTTAAGTCTCTTGGTATTTGATCAATGTCAAATGAACTAAACTTTTTGCAAAGGTTTTTGACGTAGTCTAAATAAAGAACCATTTTGGAATCCTTTGCAGCATGTTCCTTTGATTTGATTGGAGATTAAAAGTGTGTCAGTTTTTACCTTGAGATTTTGCACGCCAAGATCTATACATACCTTGAGTCCAGCTATTAGGGCTTCATATTCAGCTTCAATATTTGTTGCTTTGAATTCACAACTAATAGCCTGAGCTATTATATCTCCCTGTGGTGATTTTAGTACTAATCCTAGGCCAGTTCCTCTCATGTTTGTTGCTCCATCTACGTGTAGGGTCCATTCCTGGCCTAGTTTTTAGGTGTCTAGGTGATTGACCTATTTTATGAGTTCAGGTTCTAAGCTAGGACTAAATTCAGCCACAAAGTCTGCTAAGGCCTGGGACTTTATTGCTGTCCTGGGTTCAAAGATTATGTCATAAGTACTTAGCTGTACTGACCATTTTGCCATTCTGCCTGAAAGGCCAGGTTTTCTCAGGACATATTTGATAGGCAGGTTAGTTTTAACAATTATTGGGTGACTCTCAAAGTAAGGCCTGAGTTTTGTGCAAGACATAATTAAAGCAAGTACGTATTTTTCAAGTAGTCCATACCTTATTTCTGTATCCAGGAAACTTTTACTTACGTAGTAGACAGGCTGTTTTTGGCCTTCAACTTCTTTGGTCAGAACTCCACTTACTGCAGTTTCACTGACTGATAAGTAAACCATCAGGGGTTCTCCTTTGTTAGGTTCGGCTAGTAGTGGAGGAGTGGCCAGATAGGTTTTTAAGCCTTGGAAGGCTTTTTCATGTTCAAGCATCCATTTGAATGATTTGTTCTTTCTGAGGAGGTCGTAGAAGGATCTGCATCTTTCAGATGATCTGGATATGAACCTATTCAGGGCTGCAACCCTTCCTGTTAATCTTTGGATATCTTTGACTGATTTAGGAGATTCTAATTCCAGGATGGCTTTTATCTGTTCTGGGCTGGCTTCAATCCCTCTTTTTATCACCATATATCCCAGGAATTTGCCTGATGATACTCCAAAGTGGCATTTGGAGGGGTTGAGTTTCATGTTGAATTTTTTCAAGATTTTAAAGGCTACTTTCAGGTCTTTTATATGATCTTCTGCCTTTTTTTATTTGACCACCATGTCATCAATGTAGACCTCCATTGTGTCACCAATTTGATCTTTGAACATCATGTTGACCAGGCGTTGGTAGGTTGCCCATGCATTCTTTAGGCCAAAGGGCATTGCTGTGTAACAATATATGCCCCTTTCTGTGATGAACGCAGTGTTTTCCTGGTCAGCTGGGTGCATCTTGATCTGGTTGAAACCACTTGAAGCATCCATAAACGTTAGTAGTTCATGCCCGGCTGTAGCATGTACCATTGCATCAATGTGGGGGAGTGGAAATGGATCCTTTGGGCAGGCTTTGTTAAGGTCTGTGTAATCTACACAAACTCTCCACTTGCCATTCTTCTTTTGTACCACAACCACATTGGCTAGCCATTCAGGGTACATTATTTCTTTGATCATTCCCATGTCTAGGAGTTTCTCCACCTCCTCATTAAAGATAGAGTTGCGTTCAGAGGTAAACTTTCTCCTTTTCTGTTGTACATGCTTAAATAAAGTGTTAATATTAAGTTTATGGGTGATAATATTAGCATCTATACCAGTCATATCAAAATGGGACCAGGCAAAACATGAAGACTTATTCTTAAGAAAACTTACTAATTCTGGTCTGACATTGTCAGGGATATCAGATCCTATCAGTACATGCCTGTCAGGGTACTCAGGGTCTAAAATTACCTGATCTGTTTCCATTTGTGTTTCTGCCACATAAGTACTCCTGGCAGGGTACTGTAATTGCTAGGCGAGAGACTTACCTGCCTTGGAAGGTTTTAAGGATTCAATATAACATTCCCGGGCAGACTTTGGTTCACCTTTGATGGTTTCTATTCCCTACATTGTTGGTATTTTGACGCATTGGTGATAGGTTGAATGAATAGCTATAACATTGTGGAACCAAGGCCTGCCTAGGATGGCATTGTAAGATGAAAGGCAATCCAGGACTCCAAATCTCTCATATGACGAGACTCCTTCAACGTATGTTGGAAGGTAGATCTCCCCCAGAGTGTTCTTAGTTTCACCACTGAATCCTACCTGGACATTTGATTTCTGTATGATTTGGTTCTCATCAATCTTCATTGCTTTCAGTACATCAAGCATAATCAGGTTGACTGAGCTGCCACCATCTACAAAAATTCTCAGGACACGTGCAGTTCCTATTTGCATGGTAATGATCAGGCCATCATGATGGACATCTGAGATCCCTTGTATGTCAGTATTATCAAAAGTAATTTGAGGTAAATTTCTAGGTTTAAAAGGAGACTTCATTTTTTACTCCCTGGCTATTTTCTTTGTAGCTGAGCTAGCCAGGCCGCAGATTTCAGATCCTCCATTGATGAACTTGACTTCGTAGATGGGTGGTGCTGGAGGCAGTTCACGTTGTGGTCTTTCCTGATCCTTCCTTGATCCCTTGTCTTCTCTGTTCTTTGACGGCATCAGGTCTTTCAGGTAGCCTTTCTTTAATAGGTAGGCTACTTTCCTGCGTATTCCCAGGCATTCCTCTGTTGTGTGTCCTATATCCATGTGAAACTCACACCATCTTGTTGTGTCCTTCCTTGAGTTAGGGTTGTCTGTCTTCTTAGGCCACTTGACAATGTCTCCCATGTTGTCAAGCCTTTTGATCAATCATGCAGTATCAACAGAGAAGTTGTATTCTTGAATAGGGGGATAAGTATAGGAGTTACCTCGTTGCTCATAAGCATAGTTGACTTCTGATCTGTCAGGCCTAGTGTAGGGGGATGGCCTGGAACTGCATCCTCTGTGATTAGAGTTTTTCCTGTTGGATCTTTCGTATCCTGAAGCACTATCAGTGGCTTCAACTTTGAAGCTTTTGTCTTCTTCCAGCCTGATATAGCCAATAGCCTTTGCCTGGACGTCTTCAAAAGTCAGGCAGGGTCTCATAGTCAGCTCCTCATAGAAGTCGCTGTCCAATGGTAGTCCCTGCCTGAAAGCTTCCACGGCTATTCCAACATCACATCTGTGGATTGATAGTTTATCTTTGTTTAATCTGGTCAGGAATGCCCTGATTGTCTCGCCCGGCTTTTGCTTGATTCTGTATAGGTCGCTGGATCTCTTTTTGAGTTCCCTGCTGCTGGCAAATTGATAGTTGAATGAGTTTATTAAGTCTGTAAAAGACTAAATGCTTCCGTTTGGCAAATTGATGTACCACTAGAGGGCAGGTCCGATCAGGGTTGTTCCAAAATCCATGCACATGCATAGTTGTCGCAACTCACTGGGTATGGAAGCCGCCAACATTCTGTGTTTGTAGTAGGCTACATGGTTCTGTGGATCCGTGGTTCCATCATAAGTTCTCATTGATGGGACCACCACTACTACAAATTTAGGCAACTACAACGCCCCTTTAACAACGAATATTCACGAAAATCACAATAGACGTTGTAGAATGTATGGCGCGAATTTTACTAAAATCAATTACAACGGGTATGGTTATAAAAACCGTTGTTATTATTTTTAACAACGGGTCACCCATGCACGACCGTTGTTAAAAATTTGGCGCAAAATTGGCGCAAAGTTAGTGAAAAGTAATCACAACGGTTACTTACGAAACCCGTTGTTAAAACATATTTGACAACGGGTGTTTTGTACAACCGTTGTTAAAACATATTTCACAACGGTTGTTGTTTAATAACCGTTGTCAATACCTTCCATACTATAAACCACACAAACAAGTCTCTGCAACCCACAAAACACAACCCTTAATACACAAACACAAAACACAAACAGACAAACAAACACAAAACACATACACACTCTCTTTCTCTATTTCTCTCTTTCTCATCGTCGCTTTATCTTCTCGCCGTCACTGTGATTTCATCGCCTATTACGTTCTGTATTTATCAGGTAAATCTCGCCGTCACTGTTAGTTTCATCGTCATTATTTTCTTTTTCTATTTATTTCTTTTGCATATATGTGTTTTTATCGACCATTATGTTATTTGTTTAAGTATTGTTCGCATAATTAGTTACTAAAACAATGAAGAAGCAAGATGAAGAAGTAAGATAAACATAATTAATATATATATATATATATATATATATATATATATATATATATATATATATATATATATATATTTATAAATACATAAATTAAAAAAAAAAATTACATATGTAAAAATGCAATTCTTATATTTTCATGGAGGATCTTATTGTGCTCTATCGTATCCATCCTCTCCTCCTTGGCTATTTGAAGGTTCCGTTCGCCAGCTTGCTATATCGTCATATAGCCGCAATCTTCTTTCGCTCCGTCAAGCCATCTTCTTTGGCGTGCTTGAGTGCGGATCGAGCATCCGCAAGGTAGCTCCTGAAACTTTCCTCAATATGGAGGAACCGGCGGATGAAGTTGTTGTTGTTCTCGATCATGGTAAGAGTCTTTAGGATGAAATCATTCATTTTGTTAGAGTTTTTTGAGTTTGATTTGAAAGATTAAGTAGAGTTTGTTTTAACAGTTAGAGTTTGGAGATGAATATATGAGATAATGGAAATGTTAGTTGAGATATGCAATGTATTTATACTAAGCAATGTGTGGGTTGAGTTAATTGCTTTTTAATTAATAAATATGTTAGGAAGTTGTGCCATAATCATCATCATATCTCTCAATAATCGCTTCAAATCCTATTACTAACCCTTCTCATTCCATATTATCCGTTCATATGTACAGTGATGTCAGTAATAATGCATGCATTGGAATTCTAACAGGCCGTAATTATGCATGCATCTAGTAATATTTAATTTAATTTTTTTTTATTTTTTAAGAACAAACAACAACGGTTATTTTATAACAACCCGTTGTCTTTAGTTATAACAACGGTTTTGTATATTAAAACCCGTTGTTATAACTTTCCCCCCAAAATTGTGTCACACTTTCCACAACGGGTTTTAATACATAAAATCGTGGTTAATAGTTTTAAAAACGGTTTCCTTAAGTAAGCCAACCGTTGTTAAAACCTTCTACAACGGACGCTTTAACAACGTCCGCTTTTTTATATAACAACGGTTTTTGACCGTTGTTATAGCCTGTATCTGTAGTAGTGCACAAACTTCTTAGGTAGATCTATTTTGCTATCTCATCCACGAAGGGAGAGTCAGCATAACTTTCAGGGTTAGCTTCCTCAATGGTTGCAGGTACTCCAGGAATCTTCTCAAATTTCTCATGGAGTTTCTGGATCTCCTGGAGCATGGCCATCATTATAGCTGTGTTAGTCTGATCTGGGATGGTCTCTTCATTAGGAATGTCTTGTGAGTCTGTGTCATGATCTCGTGCTTTAGATTTGGATGGAGTTAGAGTGCCAAAGTTGGAGAAATCAATGTT
The DNA here is from genome assembly GCF_048544455.1 of Silene latifolia. Taxonomy (NCBI): domain Eukaryota; kingdom Viridiplantae; phylum Streptophyta; class Magnoliopsida; order Caryophyllales; family Caryophyllaceae; genus Silene; species Silene latifolia. Next base: position 321,376,163 of record NC_133537.1, read on the forward strand.
CCTGATGATGGAAGAGAATAGTGTTCCAGGCTGAATCTTCAATTTTGAGCCTGAAGCTTTGTCTCCTAGCCTTTGCTTCAGACTAGATTCTGATTCCCTTAGTTTCATGACTTCGGCTTCAGGCTGGGCCATTTTATGCTTCAGTTGCTCCATACCAATAGTTGTTGATTGGCTGCAGCCAGTTGTTGTTTAATGCTGTCTCCAGTCATTTTTATGAATTGTTTTTGTGTTGTTTGGATTTAGGTCTTGATTATTTTTAAGGTAGATGCCCCACGGTGGGCGCCAATTATTTTAGCAGGAATTCTCACAGAGATATTGTCCTGCCAGGGAAGAATTTGCAGGGTAATCTAACTCAAAACAAATAGCCTGACTAGTATGACAGAAAGAGTAAAGGATTAAATACTAAAGTAAGACGCAAAGATTTATACGTGGAAAAACCCTGGGAAAAAGGGAAAAAACACGGGCACCAAGCCATGAGGGATTATCACTATGATTTTAGGTATCCTGACAGGGAATATGTATGTCAGGCGAAGAACAAAATGAGGTTGCTCAGCAATAATGCTAAGTAATATTTTGATTACAAGAATTAGAGTAAAAGTATGAGTGGATGAGTGAGTAAGTAAGTGTCTCTTATTTTCTTGTTCTATGCCCTTTATAGTAGCCTTGCAACGTTCCTTTTGAAGTTAGTTTAGGGTTTCCTGGTAAATAGGCCTCGTGCCCTATTTATCCGGGGGTAGTTGGTTGACTCTTGTAATCTTCCTACCGTTATCTTTGCTTAGTCAAATGCTCCATGCTCTTCGTGTAGAATGTCGAATAGGTCTTCCTTGAATGTAGGAACTGTTTCTCTAGGTTTTAATTGTACTTTAGTTGTTGCCTGACTTGTCGTAATGATGCTTATCTTGCGGCTGGTGAGATATTCCTTCAGGCCTGGCATAGTAGATGCCTGTCCTGTCTTTCCCTCCTGGTTGGTGCCTGCTGAGGTGCTCAATTGCTTTATGTAGAATATCTCTTGTTCAGGCTTGGCCTTGGACATTGCCTGATTCTTGCCTTATCAGGCAGGGGTAATTCTGGGCCCAACACAGCTCATCCCCCATACTCTCCAAGCCAACCCACCACCCTCCAACGTTCTCTGTAACACTACGAATCTTCTTTGGAGCCTACTCGACCGAGTAGAGCCTACTCGGCCGAGTAGTGCTCTTAGTGTGTGTTATTTCGGTTCTGCCGAGGAATACTCGGCCGAGTATAGTGAATACTCGACCGAGTATTGGACACTCGGCCGAGTGTAGTTGCACTCGACCGAGTGTCCGGTTTGGCGAAGTTATATTTCGACGGTTTGATTAAGGAGTGATTAGGGTATTTTATATTTCCGCGTCAGTTTCTAATATCAATTTTCACAGCGTTATCAATTCTACGTTACCCTAATCATACCCAAATCATTCCCTAATCATTCCTTTGAGCATTTCGTAGCATCTTTGTGTGGATAATTGCGGTGATTCTTGCGTATAAGTTCTTGTTGCACTGTTGGTAAGTACATCTTTGTAATTATTGCATCGTTTCGGGTTGCTATACATTTATATGGAAGGGGATGTTGGGAATTGTACAAAGTGTAATTGTGTTGTATGATCATTGTATAGGAGAAGACTTCGTAGAGGAGCCTTTTTGATTGTCCGTGTTGCTTATCTTTGTGATTGCTAAGGTAGGGTTTCCTACTCGGTTCTTCGTGCTTTACATGACATGTTGTTGTATTTATCGTTGTCGTTGATCATCGTAATATGGAGATTGTTGTGACGGTGTTGGTGTGAAGGGATTGAGATGACAGTAATGTCATGTGATTGTGATTATGGTGGAGTCACTTGCGGGAGTGGCTTCACACCCTAGTTCGCCCTCCGTGGAACCCGCCACGGGAGGGGATGTGCACATTAAGGGACAGGGATAGTTGTCGCTCGTGAGGAGCTGGACTAGGTGGGATCACCAGTGCGGTCACCCCATCGGCGGCGAGGATTACCTGTTGCGATGGGTAATCTGGCAGGGCTACACACTTTAGTGTGTAGTCGGATACTATGTGAGACAGGGTGATTGGGAGTTGATGATGATCAGACGAGTATTGCATTTGTTTGTCTTGTTTGTTGCATAATACTGACCCCGTTGTTGTTTGTGGAATCTGCGGTGATCCATTCGGGGATGGTGAGCAGGCTTGACAGGTTTTGCTAGTGAGAGCTTGGGGATTATCTTGGGAGATTTGCCACCATGAGTCATAGCATCACCGTCGGAGTCTTAGCGAGTTTCTTTTATTATTAAGACTTCGAAGTTGTATTTCATTAGACGGTATTTGGTTTTGGACGTTGTAAACTTTGTTAATTACATTACTTTAATAAATGTGCTCAGTTCAGACGCTTTTGATATGTACTAACCTCGGGCAACCGAGATGGTAACGCATTCTCATGGTAGGGTGGTCCTGGTAAGGCACCTTGGTATGAGGGGGTGTTACATTCTCAACCACTTCTGGTCGAGGAAGTAGTCTCGGTCTAAGGTAGGCACAAATGGTGCCATGGGTGTAAGGGCCGAGGAGGCCTCAAAGGTGGTCAACCTCTCAGCCAACCGTGTGGCAATGGCGCCACAACTCAAGTATCGGGTTTCAGAGGTGGCCATCAAAGTTAGGCTAGCACAGACTATGGTCGGGGCACTATAAGAAACTTTCGGGGCTCGAGTGGGGTTGAGGTAGGCAACAAGCAACATCACCTCATGAGAGTTCAGCTTACTCACATCCTTCCGGTCATAGAGCAAATAAGTCAAGGCACGAAGAAAGATCTTCAAGGTGACATGTTGAACATCGTTTATCAACATGTTACTAGAGGTAGGGGCGTTCTTACCGGTAAAGCAAGGCATGTAACTACTGGCTGCACATTCAGTCAGGATATCCCTAAGGGCTCCCTTCTCCGATCGGGCAAGGCCAAGGTGGGTAGCAAACATATCCATGGTCAAGAGGAAACTAGTGTTCATGAGATAAAACTGTATGGGCTTAGCCGCCGCATCATAGGTGAAAGAGCTTATGAACTCCAAGGTCAAGAAAGAGTACAAATGCTTGTAACACCCCGTGTTTTATAAATATTTTATTTGGAAAGTTGTTTATTAAATTAATTATTTGGAAGTTTATTAAGGTATTTTGGAAATATATATTTATAAGCTTCCGTCCTCTATTTTATTATTTATCGTTTTAATCTACTTTTGATTGGGTTAAAATATCCGTGCACGATTTTACTATTTTAATTGAATAGTTACTTTTTCTTATTTAAGCTCTCCTTGCGTTTTAATATGGTCCAATCGGATTTATAATCAGATAATCCAATGTATGAGCTAATGGACCCAAAGCCCACTAGTTAACCCTCTTATATTGTTATATAAATACAAAATCCTAAGCAAGCTAGCAAGCTGCTCATTCTTTTCTACGTGAACTCTGTCGCATGCCTCCCTCCTCTCTTTCTCACTTTTGTTCTCTTTTCTCTCTTTGACTCCATTGTTGAATATCTTTCCTTCTTCCAAACTCATACACAAATTATATTTTCACAATCCTTGCTCTTACCTCTACTTCATATTCATCTCCAAATATTTTATTGGGAATTATTTGTATGGACCTTTGGACCTACCTTTAAGGTCTCTTATTTTAATGGGTAAATAAGAAGAAGAGTATTTTATGGTGCTTTCATGGTTTTGGATTCGGTATTCTTTAGAGTCGACTTTTGGGGACGTTGACACGTGTTGGAGACAAGACTTTGTTGGTCGTTTTCTTTATGGAGGTTTTCATTAATTTCTAATAAGGTAACTAGGTGTTTTTCTTTAGTTGTGTTTATGCCAATTGATGTAATCTACATGATTTAATAATTGATTTGTGTAATTGGTGCGTGTTTAAATGTTTATTATCATGTTTAATTGTGTTTGTGTGTTTACGTATGCGTTCTAAAGTTTAAATTGTATAACATATCTCGCCTATACTCCGTTTGGGTATTTGGGCGTGCGGCTAGGGTTCCCAATGGAAACCCTAGCGGCGGCTTGGTGGTGACTTATGAGAAGGCCTAGAGTTATAGCTAAACTAGTATAACCTTGAGATTATGGCTCAATGTTATAGCTGGGTTGGTACAACTCTGAGGATGTGATAAAGTTATAGGTGAAGCTGTACAACTTTGAGATTATAGCTCAATGTTATAGCTGGGCTACTATAACTTAAGTCACATGTCGATGTTATAGCTAATGCTAATGTAACATTGGGCTAATGAAGTCAATGTTATAGCTGAGCTAATATAACGTTGAGTTATGAGGTAAGGGTATTGTTAAAGTTATTGCTGGAGTACTATAACATTGAATAGTTAATGTTAAAAGTTATAGCTGGAGTAGTATAACATTGAATGGTTGGTACTTGTTTCACATGTTATGTGGTGTTCAGTTTCATTATATAACGCTATGTTTGCATATATCGTTTATTACTCTTGTTCATATAATTGTAGGATGGTCAGCTATATTATCCTATGATTTTGATAGTGATGTTATTCACATGTATGTATGGTCAGTTATACTGTGCATTGTTTATGGGCTAGTCGTATAGATGACGTGAGGTATCAGTTACATACCGATCGGAATGAGCAAATGCTACCCCTTGTGGGATTTGTCGTAGGTCTATGTTCGGGATTGGTTAGAGGCAGTTGTTATACGCTCTGGTCCCCATGTGTCATTCGGTGTATAGTTATTGCACCGAGAGTCTGGCCAGGTCTTAGGCATATAGGCAGTTGTTATATGCTATACATAGTACCGTGGATGCAGTTGTTATACGATCCACACCGATGGAGGCAGTTGTTATACGCTCCGTCCGTTCAGAGGCAGTTGTTATACGCTCTAACAGTTAGAGGCAGTTGTTATACGCTCTAACGACGTTCCTTCTATACACTATGCTTGGGTAAGTGGAGGCAATTGTTATACACTCCGTGGTTGGTGATTTGGTTCTTTCATTGTTGATTGTATCTGGTTAGCAATGTTGTTATGTTGTATTTGTATCTCTTTATATGTCGTTGATTAATGATAAGTTGGTGTTGGGCTTTCATGAGTATAGATGGTCTCACATGTTTACTGGTTTTACATTTCAATTGTTAATGATTGTTGGTTATATTCAATTGTTACAAACATGACTGGGAGAGCATCTAGTTGCTCCCGACTGATTGTCGACCCCACTCTCAGGTTGAATGCTCGTTGCTGTTTGGATGATGTTGCTTGGGATGCATCGAGGGGCGAGACGAATAATAAATTAGGAGTTTGCTTTTATGTTTTGGGAACCTTTAAAAATGTAGTAGTCTGGTTTTGGATTTAGTAGCGAACCGGATTGGTCAGGTGTTTCCGCCACCTTGACCCTTTTATCAGTGTTATACTCTGATTATCCTTTTATAGTATGTATTTCCTTTGTTTTATAATCCGGGTTGTTACAGTTGGTATCAGAGCGAAAACACTCCCAACTCTCGCGTAGTTAATGACTAAAATAAATTGACTTAGTAAATGAGTGAGAGTAAATGGGGTAGAAACAATTAAGGACTTGTTTGTTTATGCCTTAGTGTTTCGCATCGTTATTAATTGTCTTGCATGTTTTCTCTATGTATTTGTTTGTTAATGTCTTGATGTTTGTCGTTATTAATTGTATTAAATGTATAGTTTATATATTTTGTTGTTTATGACTTAATGTTTTGTTTCTTCATTAATTGTATAAAGTGTGTTGTTTATGTATGACTTTTTCGAGCATGATTTGTTTATTTTAAAGACAGTCAATTTTGAAAATATTCTTTGCAAGTTAAGTGTCGTGTTTTTTTTTGTTATACTTCGGTCAAAAATTTTAATCCTTGATAACCCGAAATTTACTCTTATCGTACTTTAATCCTTTTTGGATCATTTGGTGGTGTTGTTCTTATTTGAGGTAAATTGGAAGTTAATTCCTTGTGGTTTGGATTTTTGGGATAACAGGTTGGAATTGATGGTAGTTGTGGATGTTCAAGTATGAAAGAAAAGAGTGTTTATTATTATGAGTTTGGTAACGAGGAAGTTTATTTTGGGATTAGTGGTTATTAAGATAAAGTCTCACTTGGGATAAGTGGTTGTTAAGTTCTTTTATATGCTTGAAGAAATCCTTTTGATGATAAAGGGTGGTGATATTTGGCATAAGATGTATGATTGTGGTTTGACAGTTTCACGAGAAATGAGAGACATGATGAGTAGAACTTGTTGGGAAATGTGTCCTCAACAATAGTGCGATCACATGATTTAAATATCATTGTTAAATCTCATTTTAAGAATACATGTGGGATGTAATATTTTACAGTCAACTGGTCCACACATATCGGTAATGATTGGCTGACTAGAGTTTGACATTACTGTCGTGCGACGGTGGTGATCAGTTGATCCCCTTAGGTCATACCTACAGGGAAATACTCTTAATTGATTATTCAATTAATCGTATACCGATACGAGTTAATTAAATTGCTTAAAATTGACGGATGATTTTGTGAGTATAATTTACGTATCTTATTGTAAATATGATTAAATGAGACACGGTCTAAGTAATCGAATTGTTTCATTACTTAGATGAAATCATTGTTTACAGAAACAATTGAAAAGGAATGAATAAATTATTATAAATACAGAATGTTGTAATTTATAATTTGGAAACATTTTTGGTACGAGTAATTACGAATTACTAGTCGATTTTGTAAATGACATATTTTATGAGTATGTTGATTTTTAATATGTTAAAAATACATTACATTGTGACATGTCATGTAACATGTTACATGTGACAAAATTGACAAATGACAAAATAAAATGGACCATCCATTTTATTATGAAAATGCCGAAATTAGAAGGAGTATGGGGTTAATATTGTGTTTTCATATTAGTGGAAAACATAATGATGAAATACTACCTTCTAGCCATGCAACCCTAAGCTTTTGAGAAGAGCAAAAATAAAAAGCATTGGGCATACTACCCAAGGCCAATTTTTCGGCCAACCATATGAGAAAAGAAAAGAGAGTTTTTCTTTTCATTATTCATTCATCATTTTTGATGCAAAAATTTTCTAGAGTAAGAAAATTAGATACTCTCTACAATATGTGATTTTTCTAGAGAAATAAAATCTCACAAATACTCCCTCTTGACCGAGATTTTCAAGAGTAAAAATACAATTTATTTTGTGTCAATTTTATAGTAAAACCAATATTATTACTAGATCTAAATAATATTGGTTATTATGAGTTTCCTTGGGTATATGCTTTTGGGAGAGGTTCTAATTTGAACCTTGTTCATCCAATATTTGGAAGGTCAAGAACAAGTGAGTAGGTGAATTCACTTGTGCCCATAAATCCGAAAATCACAATGTAAGATGATGGTTTCTTCTTTATATTTGTTATTAGTTTGCATGCATAAGATCACTTATTAATTTTATGACAAATTAAATTAAAACATATATGAATATGTTAGTATATAGATCTAATTTTCCTTCAATCGGTATCAAGAGCCTTGGTTGTTTGCATGCAAATCGGTTAAAAGTTTTTCCGAGTTATAAAGATTAACATATAAAACTTGTATAATTTGTGTTATTATGATATATCACAAAATTAATTTTTGCATGTTAAAGTTTCTGATCCTAAAATGTATTTAGGATATTTTGGTTAATTTATGGATTTTATTGTTCATTTTATATAATATTGGCATTAAAATGTGATTTTTATGATAAAAATGTCATTTTTGGACGAAAATTAGCTAAACTTCGAATTTTCCAGTGGTTTTTGGATATGTTTTCACATATATTATTTTTAGATGATCTGGAAATTTTCACAATTTTATGAGTTCTTATGCTCGAAAAATGGATTTTTCATGATAAAAATCCGATTTAAGTGAAAAATAGGTTAATATGAGATAAATTTCGAATCTGGTCATAGAAATTTAGTATGTTGTCACATGCAATTTTACAAGATTTATGTAAAATAATAGGCTATATTGAAGTCTTTGTGCATGATTTATGGATTTTTGATGAAAAATAGCATAAATAGTGACATTATTAGTGAAAAATTAATAAAACATAATCTATGACTAAGGAAAAACGTCACATGTTGCATTTTATTGTCTTTTTCAGATCTAAAATTGAAAAGTTAATGAATATAATTTTTCTCATGTTTTTATGATTATTTTGTTAAAAACCGATAAACCGCAACATTGTTTTTCCGGAAAAATTTTGAAATTTTTAACCTAAGTTTTTTTTTAACATTATGAGTGTCATGGTATTTTTCCAGAATGTTCATGAGTTTAAATTTCAAATTTTGAATTTATTTGAATTTTTGTGATTTATTTGAAGTTTATAGCATTTTTATTGTAATTTTTGGTCCATTAATGAATAATTTTAGAAATATGAGTTAATTATGGTCAAATTATTAGTGAAGACTAAATTTTGAGTCCTAAGAGGTTAGGGTAATTAACTTATGCATAAATATGAATTTATGTAATTTTTGTGATTATAAAATGTTGAAATCACGCAAATCCGTAAAAGCCGAGTAATATACGATATTGGCTAATTAAAGGCGATTTAGCATAAAATTGGGCATGTTCATACATATTATAATGCTGCATTTTCTTTATGATTGTCATAATTTTATTTATGTAATTTTGAATTATGTAATTTTTACTTAGTATGGCCTTAGTTTTTAATTGGTATTACCCGAAATGTATGGTAATATCGATTCGGTTGTAATTTTATTGTGATCTCGTATCACCGTCTTGTAATTTAATAGATTTATTTTATTATAGTTACAAATGTATAACAGGAAATTATGTAATTTATTATGTAATTTTATTCATTTCGGAGTTCCCAAAGACGGATTTCTTCAAGATGGCGATACATAAAGACGGTGTTACCTAGAGATGCGTGCCACAACCGAAGTTCAAGGGACCAACGGAGTTGGTTTCCGAATATGTAATAGTTAATTAGATTTTCTATTTTAGGAAGGCCATACTAGGATTTATTTTTATGTTTTGCATTTTATTTATATGTTGCATGCATCGCTAAATCGCCATAACTAAAACATGCATCATCTTTTAATCGAGTATATCGACCGTGTCAATTATAATTATCGTAGTTCACCGCTTTAGTTCACTTAAAACGTGATAGATAATAAATTGACATGACCTCTCGCTAAAATAAACAATTGAGACTTAGTCTTACCAAATAGTAGAAACCATGAAAACCTATTTCGCGAGGGAGTGCACTCGGCCCTACCGGGGTACAAACCTTGTTACGTAGGGGAAGTGGGTGATAAATGTCTATCCACCGAATTCATGTTGATAAGGGATGAATCGGCCCTACCGTGCCCAAGTTGATGTGGATTTGGATCATGGACACATTTATTCGAAATTTGGGTTGAACTCAACAAAAGTTTTTGATAAGGGATGTATCGGCCACACCGTGCCCTTGTCGGATGTGTTTTGGGCTAAAGATAAAAGTTAATGTAATTTTATCGACCAAGCGTTCTAAAAGTAGAATCGATTAAAGAGTTAATCCACCGAGTTATATTGATAAGGGATGAATCGGCCCTACCGTGCCCAAGTTAATATGAATTTGGATCTTGGAATCATTTATCATAGTTGGGTAGAGGTCACTATGTAAATGCTATACTTGTTTTTCAAGTATTAATAAAACGATAAATGTTAAGTTTTCCACTATTCCGTTGTTATATTGTTCTATTTCTTTACCACAATTCATATACGATATCATTTCGATTCAAAACTCCATTAAAACATCGTATCTAAAGACAAAATTTGAATTTTCTTCTAAAGACCTCGAATGAACCATTGCTAAGGATCTCTTGTAAAGAGTATAGATTAAAGTTATTCATTATCAAACAGGTTTTTGATTCTTGACTAATACTTCTACTTACAATGGATTATGTTTCATATACTTAATTGAATTAAGTACCTTGAAACGATAAATTGTTTTGTTAATTAGTTTTGTCAGAATTCGTAATTGACCAAAATAACGCAACCACTTCAATGAAAGTTTTAAGACTAAAACGATTGAATTGAAGAGTAATCTTTATAAGATTTACCTTTGCTTCTCTAAGTAAAGACTCATTGAAATGAGTGGGAGCATTCTCTTAAACCGTTAAGATGAGGACGAGGTTAAAGAAGTAAAATTAGAATGGAATTGATACAAGGTTATGTTAAAAGTAAAGTTGTTGAGAATGACGATACTAAACCTATCAATCCCGACCGATAAAGTTTCCATTGTCTTAAATGTTAGACACGAGAAAGGAAACTACCCCAAATTATTGAAGAATCAACAAGTTAGTTGTGGGACATCTAATGGGACCGTCTTCGTTAAATGTTTATTTGATTAAACATAAATTTTGCTAGTATTACTTCGTCAATATTAGAAACCGGTGGTGGTTTTCATCATTATGTTTGATACATAGGATGATTAGAATATGACGACTAGCAACAATGAAGCCAAGAGATAGAGTCATTGTGTACTAAATCTAGTTTTCGGGTTTGGAGTTGTACTTAATTGTGACTATTAAGTACATAAACTCTAAATAAGAATACAATTTGTTAAAGATACAAAAGAGGTTTCACTTTTGTGACCCTATACACCCTGATTTGATGTATGGCTAGCCCATCATCAAGGTGATTATATTCTAAACCAAACTAGAATGATATATCATGAAGATGACGCAAGACTCAAATTGGTAACCCAAGATTAAACCTTAAATTTTGGAATGATGAACGCAAAGAGTTATCGAGTACTCTTGAAACCATTAGATTGTTAATGGTATATGCGTATCTTGTATTCAAAGCAAGATGTCTCGTGCCTTTTGGTTGTAAAGGAGATCAAGGTTGTAAATCATTGATCCAAAATAGGTTGATCATTTTCTTTTACCAACGATTTAGGTTGACACTAATGTGTTCACTTAATAAGGTAAATTAAGAAATTTTTGAAGAAGTTCAAAAGTTCGAAGAAGCACGATTTAGTCGTGATGGGATTATCAAAGTGAAGACTTTGATATAAGCCAAAGGAAATGTGATATAGTATCACAAGATAATCTCTCTTAGCACGCATTATGGAATAATGTGTGGTTGGATAAGAAATCAAACGCTATTCGATATGATTTGGACTTCAATCAAGTTACTTTGAGTTACTTGATCATTTTGGGGATTCTATCATTTTGTCTAAATTATTTTCCACTAAATCATATGAGATATGAAATGGTAATGTACCATGGTTGTAAGTTTTCACAAGAAACAAATCATCACGAGCACGACGGGTTTGCGGCTCATGAAGCTGTCTTTCTAAAATACAAGTTTATTTCTAAAAGACAGAGTGGGAGAAATTATTCAAGAGCCACAAAGAATGTTATGTCGCAAGAAACTGGTCTTTCTTGGCTACATGAGACGTTTTGTGTAAGACATTGTTTCTTCAAACCCTAGGAGGTTAAATTCGTCACTTGTTAAATTGATGAATTCATGCTACTTTTAAGAAAGTAAAGAGCTTATAACTTACAAAAGAAATTGTTTGATTCAAGTTGATTACTTCTAGAAAGTAATGAACATATGACTTACATAAGAGTGTTTAAGTCACAACTCAATACAAGGCTTAGAGCCATGAAAATCCGAAACAAAAGGGCTTGATTAGTGACAAAGGGTTTTGCACTAATAAAGAGATATTTCAAAGCAAGATTGGTTGCAAAGGGTTTTGCACTAATTGAAATGATTAAGTCTATTTGGATCTTCTTAGAGATTGTGTTTCATTATGAGGATATGCATACAGCAAGTGAATCTAAAACCAACTTCTTCAATAGAAGGAATGTATTCAATACATGTCATGAGTTTTATAGATTCTTGCAATCCTAAGATAATGTGAAACTTAAGAGAGGATCTTAAGTAGGACATCAATGAGTTGGAATCAACATTTTGATCATGTGATAAAATATTTCTCGATAAGTCGAGAAGTTGTGTTTATACATGGAGTTTAGTGGGAGTTACGAAATTTTTAATTAGTCCGATACGTGGATGACATATTGATCATTGAGAATGATTTAAGACTTTTGGAGTATTATAATACATCTTGAATATCCGGATTTATGAAGATAAATCCACATGATATTAGCGTCGGTAAGAAGTCTTATGTTGATAAGATTCATGACTAGTTCAATTAAATTGAACATATTTGATTGATTTCATTTGCTTCCGCTGCCGAATGAATTAAAAAGAAATGATGTATAACACTTCATATGCTTTGAGTATGATGAATTGTTTTCAAAATCGAATTTAAGTAATCTTTACCAAGTAAGCCATAAAGATTACCCTTAAGTGCTTGCAGAAGCATTAAGGCTATGATGCAAAGTGTTTATGATGCAATTTTGTGTAAGGGTGTTACACGAGTGACAATTGACAATTGAGATTGCGCATGGTTTCCGACAAAACCATAATCAAAACACATTAGGATGGTTAAGATACCATTGTGGCAATGTTAATTAAGAAGTAGATTTTCTAGAATCGTTCTAGGCAATAAAGAACAATGAGAGATATTTATAACGGAAATTGAGTACACTTGCAATCATGAGATGTGCAAGAAGGTTGAGTCCCGCACACTGTGAAAACAGTGGGAGCTATTCTAAGGCTAGAGGGACTATGTCTTGATTGGATCTCGACACGTACTCAGAAAGTTTTGTAATGCAAATGTAGACATTACAAAGAAAAACGAGTATGTAGTAAGGTTGAGTAAGGTACAAGAAGTTGATAAAACCTACTAACTAAAGCCTTCTCAAAGGCTAAACATGATGAGTCATGCCATTTCAATTGAATTGAAATGAACAACTACATACAAGATCAAATTAGATTATAGAACATGACTAGTAATCAGGCATTGACTATTTATATGTGATAATCGCATTTGTCGTTCGAGTTTTACTTTAAAACTCTTTTATTACACTTTGTTACATCCAAACGGGTTGTAGAGACAACGTTGAACCCCGTTAAAGTGAACCCGGATTATCATAGTATTAGCCCATAGTCGCTTGTATGAGGTGACGTCTCGAAGTGACTAGAGTGTGATGCGATTGATGGCAAGTTCAAGTGCCATAAAGTCATGTGAGATGACTAGTCGATCACATAGGCAGACTGTTAGGAACACTTTGTCGGGCCTTATGACCGCTTATAGAGTTCTGGCAATTTATATAGCCTGGTCATGGCGAGAGCTGCTATAGTATTCTAATGAGTCGATTCTTTTGACTAAAGACTGTTCGTCTAAGATGGCACAGTTTCAGATTAACTTTGATTTGTGTTACTACGACCTTCGTAAATGGGGTCAAATGGGCATATTTTGGGTTATGATGGCTGTGGCTAGTCGAAGGGAATAAGTGCGATAGGAATTGTCCACCCCCTTGTCAGGGTTAAAACAATATCTCAGGGCCACTCGAGGAGTAATGAACTGGAAATGCTTGGCCACGCTCGGAAGGTATCTATGATAGATAAATACGGTCAATCAGTTATTCTCCAGATCGAGGAAACCACTCTCGATATGATCACTTGCAAGTACGACCTGAAAGACATCTTGCATTGAGTGGGAGATAGTAATAGGACAAGAGAATTGGTGACGCACACTTGTCGAGGACAAGTGGGAGATTGTTGGGAAATGTGTCCTCAACAATAGTGCGATCACATGATTTAAATATCATTATTAAATCTCATTTTAAGAATACATGTGGGATGTAATATTTTACGATCAATGGTCCACACATATCGGTAATGATTGGTCGACTAGAGTTTGACATTCGTCGTGCGACGGTGGTGATCGTTGATCCCCTTAGGTCATACCTATAGGGAAATACTCTTAATTGATTATTTAATTAATCGTATACCGATACGAGTTAATTAAATTGCTTAAAATTGACGGATGATTTTGTGAGTATAATTTACGTATCTTATTGTAAATATGATTAAATGAGACACGGTCTAAGTAATCGAATTGTTTCATTACTTAGATGAAATCATTGTTTACAGAAACAATTGAAACGGAATGAATAAATTATTATAAATACAGAATGTTGTAATTTATAATTTGGAAATATTTTTGGTACGAGTAATTACGAATTACTAGTCGATTTTGTAAATGACATATTTTATGAGTATGTTGATTTTTAATATGTTAAAAATACATTACATTGTGACATGTCATGTAACATGTTACATGTGACAAAATTGACAAATGACAAAATAAAATGGACCATCCATTTTATTATGAAAATGCCGAAATTAGAAGGAGTATGGGGTTAATATTGTGTTTTCATATAAGTGGAAAACATAATGATGAAATACTACCTTGTAGCCATGCAACCCTAAGCTTTTGAGAAGAGCTAAAATAAAAAGCATTGGGCATACTTGTAATAACCCAAATATTAAACGGTTTCTCACTTACTTTTACTTTTGTCATTGAGTAACTATATTTACAGAATTTCCTAATTTTACTTTTTATATTTGAAAAAAAAAAAAAAAAAAAAAAAAAAAAAAAAAAAAACAAACGTCGTCACATGGATTTATAGTAGTATATTGTTGCTAATAACCTAGTCTTATGTGCTATATAGCTATGATCCCTCACAATCACTTATTCCTTATTATTATCTCTGCCGTCAATTATCATCAATCACAAAAATCATTCATGCATCCCTAATCTTACGTGCAACCATCAGCCTATTATACGAGCCATGTAATCCATCATTATGAATATCATTCAAGCCCTTAATCGATGTTCTTCATTTGCGCCCTTCCTTATTATAGATTATGGGTCATTCTTTTGAGCGACTCGATGCGAATTAAAGGTAACACGATTCTACCGAGCCTAATATTATTATTATTGTTCGAGGTTGTGTGTACATGTGCTAATTGTTATTAATTCATTAGTTTGTGTGTGCTGATAATCAATTTGGGTTAAATTATTATGGATCGATATATTCTAATGATATCTAATATTTTGTCCGAAAAGTTAATGAGTTAATTTCTGGGTTATGGGTTTTGCGTGAGTATTTCTGATTTGGGTAGTTGTGCATGAAACGAGGACTTGAGATTTAATCGCTTTGTTGTATGGTAGATAGTGAAGTTATTGATTGTTGGTGATTAACCAAAAAAAAAAAAAGGAATTTCGTGAAAGCTAAAGATGGGTGTATCATATTCATAGTAGAGACAATTTGAAAGGGATTTGAGATGAGTGGGTTAAGATGGTATATATACTGTCTAATTGTTGAAGTGCAATGACGAGCATACATTGGTAAGGTCTAATATGTTTTTATTAATGGCTTTAAGTGGAGATTGTAATTCTGAAGTGTCATATTGTATTTTTATTATCGTTTCCTTTGACCTTGACTCGTGGGTGAGTAGCTTGGAGTCTTGTACTCTAAGTGTTGAGCACGGTTCTTTGAACCTTTGACAATATCGATATTGAAATGGAGATGAATATTGGTTATTGGTATTGAGTTATTAGGGCCGTTGTGCCGAGTTATGTGTTTTGGTCCAGTGTGACCATAGTTATTGAGTTATTTGAGTTTGAAATCGATATTGAGATAATTCGTTTAATCTTTTATTTATCGTATTCGCTATTTAATTTAATTCCCGAGTCATTTATATAATTAGAGACGGGTTTTGAGTCGGGTTGGTTAAAATGGAAAACTGCTATATCGGGGAAGTTTCCATTTAAGGAAACTTTCCATGTTAGGAAGTTTCTATTTTTAGTAACTTTCTATTTTGGGAACGGGAATAGTTTAAGTAATTGTTTATAATTTATTTATCTTTCAGAGGGCGAATTTGTTGTGGAATATTACTGAGCACCCGACCATTTGACTGCAGTACTGAGGTAGGGAAATACACTTGACTTATTATCGTTGTTGTTGAATTGTGTTGACTTGTTTGTGTTTCATATGACCAAACTGTGAACGTTGACTTGATTCGTGGTTGTTGATTTATGTTATGATTCATATACTGGAATGTGATTGACTGAATTGATCGTATGGAGTATGTTATCACAACATTTGGTAGCCGGCATGATTTTATGAGCGATCAGTTCAATGATATACATATTGTGTTGCATTAGTTTCTTTTGAGCATTCATATGCATTGGAGATGGAGGATGTTGTGGTGTAGTGATGATGATGTTGTGATAAGGCCCGGGCGGGTTCTCGCAGACTTGCCCTGGTGTCCTCAGTGAGTGGCGGATCGGCTACGGTCGATATATAGTCTACCGGGGATCGGTATGGCTGGGCGTTCCGGGTTATGAGATATGAGTTGAGATGGAGATGGAGGTGACGGAGGAGCATGCATATCATATTTTGTTGTTTCATTGTATTCCCTACTCAACCTCGTGGTTGACCCTGTGTATTCGTGAACACCTGTGATGATCCAAATATTGGGGAGCAGACTTGACAGGTTTATGAGATAGGATGGGAGCTTGATGGGCGTGAGATACTGGATCAGAAGACTTAGTAGCTAGATCATTATTTAAAAGACTCTCACTTCTATTTATGTTAGTTCCTTCTAATTTGATGTAAAGGAGGTTTGTAATAATTAAGTTAAAGTAATTATATAAATTGCCTTGGAGTTTAAATTGTTATTCACTACCTCGGGAAACCGAGATGGTAACAGTCCGGCTTATTAGGGAATGTCTTGCTAAAGGCTCCTTCATAAATCGGGGTGTTACAAAGTGGTATCAGAGCGAACGATCCTCAGGCCTAAAAACAAATGAACAAAAATAATGAACATAGGAAGAGTCAAATAAAATGAACCCAGGCTAGTAACTGTTAGGAGCCCCCAGGATTGGAATGAGTTAGGGGCCCCCTCAAACCAAGCCACTGGCCCTTTCAGTCTAACCTAGTAAACCTTGAGTGATGCAGAGAGTGGGTAGTAACAAAATAAAGGATCAGACCTTGCCTATATTATAATAACAGTTTTGCAGGAGCGGAATGAGGTAAGTAATGATGTGATACATGGTTAAAGATGTGCAATGAAAGAATATGGTTGATATTGGCATGCTGACTTATTTGAATAATTGAGTGAAATTTTAGTGTATGGATGACATGAGTTGTGAATTATGAATTATATGGTGATATGCATGCGGCTTTCTGATCCCTGAACCCTTAGGTAGAGATATAATATAATGATATGTTTAATGAGTTGATCATAGAGGCACCATAAGCTATAGCTACCTAAGAGGTTAGATGTAAGAGGGATATGACCATGATTGATTGGAATGGTTAGTAGAGCCAACCAAGCTATGTTGTTATAGGATGAAGAATCAAGTCAAGTCCTATGTGTAAAGCTAGTAGACCGAAACGGGTGTCGTGTCCGTTGATAATTGTTTTGCTGTTATTCTAAGTGTGTATATACTTCTTGTTGAATGTCTTATTCTTTGCAAGAGTTTACTGTTTTGCTTACTAGGCAAATGTGATCGAATTTTGAAATTTATGATTGTTATTATTTTACTAATTGCCTTAGCAATCCATGTCTAGTGGTATGTGGAATGTGTTGCCCTAAGCCATGAATGTTATATAGTTGTGTGTTGAAAATTTCATGCCAATTTTTACGTCTAATTATATACATTTAATTTAGTTATAAGGTTAGTATTCAATAAGTGACACCTTAGTGATTTCTAGGATATATTTTCGTATTTAAATAAGTTGTGATTGTTACGATGAGAAATTAATGCATTGTCTATACATACATGATTATTGAGTTATTTAGTTGATTTTATTTTCAGTTTCGCAATCTTTACCGTTTTCTAGATGGCAATTACATGTATATGGTACAACGTGATTTCTATGCCTCAAATGATATGTAACATGTGTTGGAGGAAGAATGGTTGTGTGATAATGTGAAGTAATTTAAAGGAACCAAAAATTTTAATAAATTCCAGAATGTTACCTTGTTGTACAAGCTGCCATTTAAAATGTGTTCTCTATATGATGGTAAAAATTTTATGTGTGATAACATTCTGATTTAGCTTTTCAATGCTTTTAGTTTCATGCTAATATGAATTATATTTTGAGAGAAATAAATATTTTAGTTGACAGTGGTCAGATTGTTACTGCACAGTTCTGTTTCGACCCATGTTTTTGAAAAAGAAACCATTTAAAACGTGTTTATTGTTTATGCATAATTCCAACTCTACTGTTTAGAATATTCATTCACGTTTTCAAAATGATAAGCCACGTAAAATCTTAACGAGTCGTTATTTAATAGTGATTTTTGCAAGTTGCCCAATTTTCTGTCTAATTGCTGTAAAGTTTTTGTTCCGACCAACTGAGTTGTAAAATTTGTTATAAATAAATTCCTTAAGCTTTGCAATTGATTATCTTTCCTATGATTAGTTAATTCATTATATTTCCTAAAAACGATAATAGCTCGCGAAATAGCTAAGCGGTTATTTAATTATGAATTTTGAAAGTTGTTGCATGATGTTTGATTGTTGAAATTGTAAGTTATGTGAGTTTCATATAAAAGTTTAATCAAATATGAATTATGTGATGTAACCATGTAATACTCTGATATGAATTCTTTAGCATGAACGGTAGGCATATGATATGAGTATGAACCTTGTTATATGATAATATAATCTTATTTGTTTTGGTGAGTTTTATGTAAAGTAGTCTCAATTATACAAACGCTATTACATTGCTTGAATTTTGCCTAGTGTCTTTCTCTAAACCTGATTTGCAGAAATATGGATTTTACTTCTATGATATGATTACTGATATGAAATATTTTAATTCGTCAAGTATGAACTATGAGTTAGTTGATTGTCTACATTGATGTAAATGTGTTAATTTGGTGTCAAAGCATCCAAGTATTTGTTACCTTGATTTTGTGTAATGCGTAGCATGAAATTTACAAGTGTGTTTTGTTGCTTGAAAAGTCGGATGCTAGTTGCCAGTATAGAGTAATTAGCTTATCAGATGATTTGTGTCTATTGTTTCAGTAATCTTCTTGAACATTGGATGTGGAATTTTATAATGGGGTTACGGGGACGTAACCATGTTTTAAGGAGGATAGGATTGTAAAATCTTGATGGTTTACGATCTGGCTAAGTGGTATGTTATGATTGGCTGACTGAGAATTGACCAAGCATGGAGTCTGCTGTTTTAATTTGTTATTATTCGGTCAATGTTGTGGTTCTTTAAGTGCCACATACTTCTGTCGTATGTTCAACTTTGGGGACAAAGTTTCTTAAGGAGGATAGAATATAACACTTCGCGTTTTAGAGCTTATGTATATGTACTACTTGTGTTGTCTTATGCTTGTGGATGTTTGGTTATCGGTACGGGGTGGCGAACTTCGGGGACGAAGTTTCTTTTAAGGGAGAAAGAGTGTAATACTCCTAATATTTTTAATATTTTCGTTAAGCTGGTATTGCTATTTTTATTAAAAACTGATTTATTTATATTATTTTACTATCTTAAAGTCCTAGCAACATTAGTTAAACCGGAAATCCAACTTCTTTTTCTTATTTATAATCACTGTTACAATTCTATATATATATCAAACCCTACATTGTAGATAATCTAACATTAATCCTAAGTCTCCTCCTAATACCGCCTAACCCCTTATGTGCTCCTACCCTCACCACGTACTGCATTATATTGGCCAAACTTTACCTTGTCATTTTATTTATTTTCGAAAAGTTTACGTTCGAGGACGAACTTTGTTTTTAAGGAGGGTGGAATGTAATACCACTCAAATTTTATAGTGTTATTATTTTCTAAACTCGAACTTCGAGGACGAAGTTCCTTTTAAGAGGGGAAGATTGTAATAACCCAAATATTAAACGGTTTCTCACTTACTTTTACTTTTGTCATTGAGTAACTATATTTACAGAATTTCCTAATTTTACTTTTTATATTTGAAAAAAAAAAAAAAAAAAAAAAAAAAAAAAAACAAACGTCGTCACATGGATTTATAGTAGTATATTGTTGCTAATAACCTAGTCTTATGTGCTATATAGCTATGATCCCTCACAATCACTTATTCCTTATTATTATCTCTGCCGTCAATTATCATCAATCACAAAAATCATTCATGCATCCCTAATCTTACGTGCAACCATC
Source organism: Silene latifolia (assembly GCF_048544455.1). NCBI lineage: Eukaryota > Viridiplantae > Streptophyta > Magnoliopsida > Caryophyllales > Caryophyllaceae > Silene > Silene latifolia. Next base: position 321,396,319 of record NC_133537.1, read on the forward strand.
AGCCTATTATACGAGCCATGTAATCCATCATTATGAATATCATTCAAGCCCTTAATCGATGTTCTTCATTTGCGCCCTTCCTTATTATAGATTATGGGTCATTCTTTTGAGCGACTCGATGCGAATTAAAGGTAACACGATTCTACCGAGCCTAATATTATTATTATTGTTCGAGGTTGTGTGTACATGTGCTAATTGTTATTAATTCATTAGTTTGTGTGTGCTGATAATCAATTTGGGTTAAATTATTATGGATCGATATATTCTAATGATATCTAATATTTTGTCCGAAAAGTTAATGAGTTAATTTCTGGGTTATGGGTTTTGCGTGAGTATTTCTGATTTGGGTAGTTGTGCATGAAACGAGGACTTGAGATTTAATCGCTTTGTTGTATGGTAGATAGTGAAGTTATTGATTGTTGGTGATTAACCAAAAAAAAAAAAAGGAATTTCGTGAAAGCTAAAGATGGGTGTATCATATTCATAGTAGAGACAATTTGAAAGGGATTTGAGATGAGTGGGTTAAGATGGTATATATACTGTCTAATTGTTGAAGTGCAATGACGAGCATACATTGGTAAGGTCTAATATGTTTTTATTAATGGCTTTAAGTGGAGATTGTAATTCTGAAGTGTCATATTGTATTTTTATTATCGTTTCCTTTGACCTTGACTCGTGGGTGAGTAGCTTGGAGTCTTGTACTCTAAGTGTTGAGCACGGTTCTTTGAACCTTTGACAATATCGATATTGAAATGGAGATGAATATTGGTTATTGGTATTGAGTTATTAGGGCCGTTGTCTTAGAGTTATGTGTTTTGGTCCAGTGTGACCATAGTTATTGAGTTATTTGAGTTTGAAATCGATATTGAGATAATTCGTTTAATCTTTTATTTATCGTATTCGCTATTTAATTTAATTCCCGAGTCATTTATATAATTAGAGACGGGTTTTGAGTCGGGTTGGTTAAAATGGAAAATCGCTATATCGGGAAGTTTCCATTTAAGGAAACTTTCCATGTTAGGAAGTTTCTATTTTTAGTAACTTTCTATTTTGGGAACGGGAATAGTTTAAGTAATTGTTTATAATTTATTTATCTTTCAGAGGGCGAATTTGTTGTGGAATATTACTGAGCACCCGACCATTTGATCATAAAGATCGAGGTAGGGAAATACACTTGACTTATTATCGTTGTTGTTGAATTGTGTTGACTTGTTTGTGTTTCATATGACCAAACCGTGAACGTTGACTTGATTCGTGGTTGTTGATTCATGTTATGATTCATATCTTTGGAATGTGATTGACTGAATTGATCGTATGGAGTATGTTATCACAACATTTGGTAGCCGGCATGATTTTATGAGCGATCAGTTCAATGATATACATATTGTGTTGCATTAGTTTCTTTTGAGCATTCATATGCATTGGAGATGGAGGATGTTGTGGTGTAGTGATGATGATGTTGTGATAAGGCCCAGGCGGGTTCTGCAGGACTTGCCCTGGTGTCCTCAACAAGGAAAGCGGTAGAGATCGGCTACGGTCGATATATAGTCTACCGGGGATCGGTATGGCTGGGCGTTCCGGGTTATGAGATATGAGTTGAGATGGAGATGGAGGTGACGGAGGAGCATGCATATCATATTTTGTTGTTTCATTGTATTCCCTACTCAACCTCGTGGTTGACCCTGTGTATTCGTGAACACCTGTGATGATCCAAATATTGGGGAGCAGACTTGACAGGTTTATGAGATAGGATGGGAGCTTGATGGGCGTGAGATACTGGATCAGAAGACTTAGTAGCTAGATCATTATTTAAAAGACTCTCACTTCTATTTATGTTAGTTCCTTCTAATTTGATGTAAAGGAGGTTTGTAATAATTAAGTTAAAGTAATTATATAAATTGCCTTGGAGTTTAAATTGTTATTCACTACCTCGGGAAACCGAGATGGTAACAGTCCGGCTTATTAGGGAATGTCTTGCTAAAGGCTCCTTCATAAATCGGGGTGTTACAATACTACCCAAGGCCAATTTTTCGGCCAACCATATGAGAAAAGAAAAGAGAGTTTTTCTTTTCATTATTCATTCATCATTTTTGATACAAAAATTTTCTAGAGTAAGAAAATTAGATACTCTCTACAATATGTGATTTTTCTAGAGAAATAAAATCTTACAAATACTCCCTCTTGACCGAGATTTTCAAGAGTAAAAATACAAGTTATTTTGTGTCAATTTTATAGTAAAACCAATATTATTACTAGATCTAAATAATATTGATTATTATGAGTTTCCTTGGATATATGCTTTTGGGAGAGGTTCTAATTTGAACCTTGTTCATCCAATATTTGGAAGCTCAAGAAAAAGTGAGTAGGTGAACTCACTTGTGCCCATAAATCCGAAAATCACAATGTAAGATGATGGTTTCTTCTTTATAGTGTTTATTAGTTTGCATGCATAAGATCACTTATTAATTTTATGACAAATTAAATTAAAACATATATGAATATGTTAGTATATAGATCTACTTTTCCTTCAGAACTATCTTATGGTATTGTTTGGAAACATCGTGTTTTATGCTTTTAATGGTTAGCGTTATTTGAGTTCTGTCTTGTGCTAAGGGAAAGGTCATGCGAGTTATTTATGGATCGAGAGTAGAATGGTGGAAATGAATTGAATGTTATCGTGGAGTTTAGATTGAGCACGTTGGAAATTTTGGAGACTATGCTTGTCTTTAATTGGAGTATCATATATGAGGAGTAAGAATCGTTAATAACTTTTAGTGAGCTACGAAAGATTTTATGATTTATCTGTTGAGGAGTTATTTATTGATCATACGCTTTTAAGGATTGATTGAACGGGATGAACTATAATATATGGACTTGTGAGATGTTAATGTTAAAGTGTTCAAGCATTTCCTTAGTGAACGACCATGTTTACGATGATTATAATGTATCGTGATGTTTATCTTTCGAGGGTACAGAGATTACTATGGATGGATTCGTTATGTGTGATTAGATGAGGTTCTTGTGAGTGGACGGACATGAGAGTTGGATGTCTTGAGACTTTAATAACTTGAGATTTGAAGATCTTGAGAGTTAAAGGTTTTGAGATCAGTTGATGAAATGAGGAATATAGTTTTTGTAAAGGAGCAATTATATAGAGATCTGTTTGTTCTGAGGTATTATGAATATACGACAGAAGGATGTTACGAGACGGAGATACCTTGAGTGATGATTGTACGATATTTGTAAGACCTTGGTTATCGTCCTTTATTTATCTTATGTTAAGATGTCATCTTTGCGTAGATAAACTAGTTTTTGGAGTCGTCTATTCTTGTCATCCTTGTACGTGTTAACCACACCTCTTCTATTTGAGCCTTCAGACCAAATTTTCTTTTATCCTTTTTCCTTATCTGTTCCGTTTATCGTCACTATCTATTTGTTCTTCATTTCAACTCCAGTTCCTTCTTCTTGGAACTTTTGTAATTACCCTTCTGACGTTGATTTCTATCTATGCTTTTACTTCCCAAAAGAATGTGTTCTTTTACTTTGTGGTTATTGTATGAAAATGTTTCCTCTTGGTTTGCATTCTACTTGTTCTTTCATGGTGACGTGAAAACTTTTACATTTCCTCTTTAGAGATACTTATGATCATCTCGTAATTGAAACTTGGATCCTTTGGCGAGCGATGTTATATACTTCGAGTTTGATGTTTGGTTATTTGAGGTTCATAACATAGTGACATAGTTGTATGTGAGTATGAACTGGGACAACGTATAGAGTTTTGGAGAAGGAGTATTAAAGGTCTTATACTGAGCTAAGAAAGTTTGAGGGTGTTTTTCTATTGAGGATATATAGATGCTTGTTTGTTCTATCTGAGATAAAGCGTTTCATTAAGAGTATGAGTGTTATTAAAGGATATAGATTTATACAGACTTGTTGTGATTTTGTGATGTCACAATAATATTCATGGATAGTAAACTGTGATTAGAAATTGAGGTTATAAGCGTCGTTGTTATATGAGCATAGGTATTAATATTTATATGGTGATATTATTCTTCTTTGATGGAAATGCGTTATCGGTGGCAAGTGTGTTGTGGTACAACAGGTACTAGTTTAACCTCTGGTGTATGATTGTTGAGTGCATGGTAATGCCGTGATCATAAGTGTTCAAAGGAAATGCTTGAGTCTTGCGAGTGCGACTGATGATTTTGTTATGAGTTTGAGGTTGGATATAATTTTGACAGTTAAGTCAGAGTCCAAGGTTTGAGATTGATGACTTTGGATACTAGATATATATCGAGAATCATCGAAATTTATCTAAGCCTTTTGAGCTTAAGAGTTGTGATTGGTAGTAAGCACTACTCGCTTTGAGGATATTAGAGTAGGAGTGATTCTAATGGCACTCGTGAGTGAAAGAGTTTTCTCATTCGAAAGATGTTCTTTGTTTAGAGATTTATCTGTTTGGGGTTTTGGCCAATGCCCGATCGTTTGGTGAATGGTAAACTAGAATTTAAGTATTTGTTAAAGGTTATGTGGACTTGGAGTAACAGCAACGAGTTCACTATTTTGGGAGGTCATATATGTTGTTTTATGATGGTTAATGGTAGTTGGATGAGTGTTTGAAATATGAGAACTAGATGTTGTACCTTGTGGAATATTACTTATAGGTGTTGAGTGTACTTGGTGGAAGTGAGGAACTCAGTGATATTATGGCTTATGAGATGTGATAGACTTTATGAGCGTCAACCACATGCTTAAAGGTAATGCATGTGTGAAAACGTTGTGGTCGTACGACGGCTAGGTCATACCGAGATAAAAGAGACTATTCGGGATGGAATTAACTTAACGATCATTTTGGGTTGTGATGATATGAGTTTGATATGACTTTTGAGATTGTAAAGTGAATGGAGATGAAAATAACATTGGGGATTTGGGATATCTTTCTTTCTTTGGTTTAAGTGTTGATAAGGATCAGAGTGCGCAGCGGCAAGGATTCTAAGATGACTTTTGTTGATGATCACTTGTAATTCTTACCTTCTTTTGATCTTATCTTTGAAATTCAAGTTTCGAGGACGAAACTTCTTTTTAGGGGGTTTGATTGTAACACCCCGTGTTTTATAATAATATTTTATTTGGAAAGTTACTTATTAAATTAATTATTTGGAAGTTTATTAAGGTATTTTGGAAATATATATTTATAAACTTCCGTCCTCTATTTTATTATTTATCGTTTTAATCTACTTTTGATTGGGTTAAAATATCCGTGCACGATTTTACTATTTTAATTGAATAGTTACTTTTTTCTTATTTAAGCTCTCCTGGCGTTTTAATATGGTCCAATCGGATTTATAATCACATAATCCATTGTATGAGCTAATGGACCCAAAGCCTACTAGTTAACCCTCTTATATTGTTATATAAATACAAAACCCTAAGCAGACTAGCAAGCTGCTTATTCTTTTCTACGTGAAGTCTGCCGCACGCCTCCCTCCTCTCTTTCTCTTTTTTGTTCTCTTTTCTCCCTTTGACTCCATTGTTGAATATCTTTCCTTCTTCTAAACTCATACACAAATTATATTTTCACAATCCTTGCTCTTACCTTTACTTCATATTCATCTCCAAATATTTTATTGGGAATTATTTGTATGGACCTTTGGACCTACCTTTAAGGTCTCTTATTTTAATGGGTAAAGAAGAAGAAGAAGAAGAGTATTTTATGGTGCTTTCATGGTTTTGGATTCGGTATTCTTTAGAGTCGACTTTTGGGGACGTTGACACGTGTTGGAGACAAGACTTTGTTGGTCGTTTTCTTTATGGGGGTTTTCATTAATTGCTAATAAGGTAACTAGATATTTTTCTTTAATTGTGTTTATGCCAATTGATGTAATCTACAAGATTTAATAATTGCTTTGTGTAATTGGTGCGTGTTTGATTGTTTATTATCATGTTTAATTGTGTTTGTGTATTTACGTATGCGTTCTAATGTTTAAATTGCATAACATATCTCGCCTATACTCCGTTTGGGTGTTTGGGCGTGCGGTTAGGGTTCCCAATGGAAACCCTAGCGGCGGCTTGGTGGTGACTTATGAGAAGGCCTACAGTTATAGCTAAACTAGTATAACCTTGAGATTATGGCTTAATGTTATAGCTAAGTTGGTACAACTCTGAGGATGTGATAAAGTTATAGCGGGAGCTGTATAACTTTGAGATTATAGCTCAATGTTATAGCTGGGCTACTATAACTTAAGTCACATGTTGATGTTATAGCTAATGCTAATGTAACATTGGGCTAATGAAGTCAATGTTATAGCTGAGCTAATATAACGTTGAGTTATGAGGTAAGGTTATTGTTAAAGTTATAGCTGGAGTACTATAACATTGAATGGTTAATGTTAAAAGTTATAGCTGGAGTAGTATAACATTGAATGGTTGGTACTTGTTTCACATGTTATGTGGTGTTCAGTTTCATTATATAACGCTATATTTGCATATATCGTTTATTACTCTTGTTCATATAATTTTTGGACGGTCAGCTATATTATCCTATGATTTGATAGTGATGTTATTCACATGTATGTATGGTCAGTTATACTGTGCATTGTTTATGGGCTAGTTGTATAGATGACGTAAGGTATCAGTTACATACCGATCGGAATGAGCAAACGCTACCCCTTGTGGGATTTGCCGTAGGTCTATGTTCGAGATTGGCTAGAGGCAGTTGTTATTGTAACACCTCCATACTCCAAGTGCCTTACCAGGACCACTTAATGCATGGAAGTGCTACCATCTCGGTTACCCGAGGCAATGATAATCATAAGACAATAAAGAAACGTACTTTAAAAGTAAATATAATTTAATTGATTACATGTCTCGAACAAAACTGTTAAATGAAATATAAAGTACTCAAACGGTCCACTAATAAAACTATCAAAGCTACTAGACATCGTCTGACACAGTGGAAGACTTCTAACTGCCACGTGATGACTCATCCCAGCTATCTCATGTGCATCAATCATACCTGCTCAATAACTGCTCACCACCCTCGAATGGATCAACACAGTTTTTAAAACATTTAAACGGGGTCAGTACTAATCACACAATTTATATAATCCAACAACACAGCTCAATCGTCACAGATATACTCCGAACTCCATCACCAACTCTAGAATACTGTCTACACACTAAAGTGTGTAGCCCTGCCAGAGTGCCCATCGCAACAGGTCACTCCACGCCGCCAGTGGGGGACCGCAGCCGTTCCCACCTAATCCCCGCTCATCTCCGTCGAGCGATAAACCCAAATCCATTAATAAGCACATCCCTTCTGTGGCGGGTTCCACAGAAGGCGAATAATGGGCGTGAAGCCACTCCCGCAAGTGACTCCACTCAGCCAGGGACGCGCCCTGAAGAACACAGACAGATACAAACAATCACAACTAATAAACAGCCATCAACACCAACAACCGTCACAATACTCGTATGATAACAATCAACAAACACAATTCACCACCAACACATTATGGGACTAATACTGAGTAGGAAAACCCTACCTGGAATGCAATACAGTCAGACGATCTCAACAATTGTTATCAAAAGGCCTCTTCTACGAATCCTCCTCCTAACATATGATCATACAATTACTACCAATCAAGAGAGACAACAAAACCCCCAAATCCCCAAATTAGGGTTTAAACAACTTAAACAAAATACTATAAAAACAGTACGTAGATCTTACCCTCAACGCAAGGATCACAAAGATGTAAAGAAATATGAATTCCGACCTTCCAAGCTCCGGGATTTGTCAATAATGCGATGAATGCGAAGTACGTAGATTGATTTCTCTTTTGAAAGTAATTAGGTTTGTAAACGTGTATTATGAAAGTGACGGAAGTGTTTATATATTAATTCGCATTATTAACAAAACCCGACAAATAATCCCCCCGTAAACCGGCTACTCCATCGAGTAACTGACGTACTCGATCGAGTGCCGCCTACTCGATCGAGTGCCGCCTACTCGATCGAGTACCAAGGCTACTCGATCGAGTACCCAACAGGTCAGAAACTATTTTAAAACGCAAAACACACTTACTCGACAGAGTAAGGTCCACTCGATAGATTACCCAGAGACTCATAAAACCGTAGTATTACAGTCTTCCCTCCTTAAAAGGAACTTCCTCCCTGAAGTTCAACCCATACATAAAAACAAATATACCAACTCGACCAAGACACAACAACGCAACTAAGAACTCAAAACAAAACCCCAACCTATAAAACATGAACTCTTAACACCAACTCCACCAACTATTCTTACCTCCCCAACATGGCTCACGATATCGTATCAACTACATCATAGACTCTCCCGACACTAACTCCATACACTACCAACTACCATCCACTAACATCAAACGGAATGTTACATTCTACCACCCTTAAAAGGAACTTCGTCCCCGAAGTTTACTCACACTCATAACAATATCTTCCAACTGTCAAAACTATCGAACTCATAATCATCATCATTCAACTGTCAACACTATTGAAATATTCTCGCACTCCTAGACATCACACTACTACAAGCACGGTCACGACCTTTAATAAAATCAACCACAACACGAATCAATATTTTATTCTACATCAAGACTCAAACTTCCAAATCTACTACAACCTGTACAACCATTAAACTCTCTTTGTCACATCCTACTCCTCTTAAGATAAATGTTACGTCCTCGTAAATCACTAATACTAGATCCTAGCTATATCTTCTCATTATTCTCATCACCACCGCATGTCAAAGATAACCACCTATACTCTAAACACTCGCCATGCATATATCTAAGGCTCTCTTACTTAAACAATTATCATACTTCAATTCACTCGTCCCACTACCTAACCTATACCTCAAAATCTTTAGCTTAACCGAAACTTCAATTGTTCCTTATTACTGCCAAAACGACATAATCCTCTATACCTGCACCTAACTTCATACTCATAACTCACGATCCACAATTATTACATACACTCACACTAGATCCTCAAGTTCTTTTCTTTCTTTACCGCAAAACTCATACATAACTTAACATGACACTAATTCCCAACACCCTACACTCATTGTCTCAACGAAAGATTATGAACCACCTGCAGCTTTCAGATCATTACCACACATGTTCTACGAATCACTTGCCATGACTATGTGCACCAACGCCCCATCTACAACAAGGTCAAATGTACTGTAACAACTTCTGACAACTGTATCACATCAACAGAATATCACTATACCATGACAACAACGAAAACATATACAACTCTCTTTCATATCATACTCTACCCTCATTCCCAAACAGAAACTGGTAAAAAACATTAACAAACGAACAACATTCTACATGTTCAAATTGAAACTCACAGGAAAAAACAACAAACAAAACAACAATCTATGTATAACTGGTATATACTTTCGAAACTCGAATCATAATCATCCCGCCTACTTCACCACAACCAGTGACGGCATCGCAACACCGCCACCAACAGCCACACCGCAGTGTGAAAATACCCGCATCACAACACTAAGTACCGTGCCCGGATCACCACTCGAGGCACCACAACCACACCGATAGACATCGCAACATACACAATCATATAAATACTGACTCAGAACTAACTTCTCGGACAAGAAAACTTACTCAAGACTGATTTACTAGATCACAACACCATATATCATGCGGAATAAACAGACAAGAATCTCATGCATACCATCCACACCTTTTCACGGAATAAACATATATCATGAATACACATGCAAGTATAACCAGTCATGTCAGTCCACCTAAACTATCACTTTTGATCATCATTCCATTAAGTTACCGTATCCAACATATATTACAGAACATTCAGATAACAACATTATAACTATCACACCACACCGCTTCTCGTGAGGTCACAACCTCACACAAATATTTGTATACATCTTTGACCCATAATCACATCCAACTAGTCAATCCTGATCACGTAAGTTACCACTCAACAAAGTTTACCTGTCGCCCGAGCTTAACTCATATGCCCCTCATAACATATTCCCCCATTCGCACAACCATCACCTCCTGCCAAGTATAACCATACCATTACTATTCAACTATTTGCATCCGCCTCATCTAACCACATCTTATACCCTCTCACAATCATACACAACAATCAGGTCCCTACCAAATCAACCTCTTTAGAATTGCTACCTTTCTAATATACCATCACTCTTAACCACTAGTCACAAACCATAACACTACCACTGTCCGGACATCATACCTCTTACACTTATCTCCAAACATCACGATTTCTTTCCTATCTTTGGTTAACATCCCAAATAACGAACATCAAATCCATCAACAAGATTACCTCAACATTCTTCCCAATACTATCCTTAATTGTATCATCATCTAACTCTTCACCAAAATCTCATATCATGCAGATATTCTACCAACTTCTTACTTTCCTTAATTCCTCAAAACTCAAGACTAATCATGTTGTCCCGAAACTCTTATATAGACATTAACTAACATCCTCATGATTGGTATCACACATCTCGACGACTCCTTACCTCTATATCACATAACTTCGGTCAACATTTTCCTAGTTTTACTCCCCTCATTCTTTTCTTTTTCACTCGACAAAATCAATTACCCATAAAACTCCTTATTACTTCTTCCAAACTCTTTAGTGCTCCGATTACCTTCTCATTGCTCCAAAACTCAAATCCCATTATTTCTTATCGATATTATCTCACTCTTCCTTACCATAGATCTTCTCTTATCATGCTATCACTCTCACTTATCACCAATCAATCTATACGGTCAGTCCACTTCACCTCGGTTTTTTTTTTTCAATCCCAAACTCATTTCATACTGTTAACTGTCCAGGAAATCACACATTAGTTCCACCTCTTTATAAACCAAATTCCCAAACTCACTCGCTATCTGCAAACCCACATCGCGGCATAACTCAATCTAAGCTCTTTATACCCCATTTCTTTCCATTTACCTATAACGACCTTTCCATTACATATATTCTTAACCAACTGAGTGATAACTACCTCCCTTCATAATCCTTAAACACCCAAAGTTACCACCATATGCGTCTCTCATTTCAATCTTTCATCCCCACGTTCCATAAACTTACATCACTCTTTGCCCACATTCACTTACTTTTACATTACTCAACACACAATCATATCACTCATCCCGTCTCACAAAACATGCTCTATGCCTCAATTAAGCCTTGCCAATCTCCCTTTTCTTTTTCCTCTATCTATCAGAACCACATATAACTCATGTCCTCTCCACCGAACTCGTACTCACCATAGATGCCACTCACTATACCATAAGATTGGGTAACTTACGCATCAGGATCAACATACATATAAAACAATGCATAAAGAAGCAAAATAACACCTTTGAATTAAACATAATATGAAACGAAGTCAAAAGATAAGCATATGACCCAAAATAGGGGTCACTAGATCGAGTACAGGCCACTCGATCGAGTAAGTGACTTACTCGATCGAGTAGGTGAAAGTCAGAGACACATATATAAACATTACCAGGGCTACTCGATCGAGTAAGGGGTACTCGATCGAGTACCAAGGTGCACTCGATCGAGTAAGGGCCACTCGATCGAGTACCCTATGCATTTATCAGCACTGTCCAGTTTTCGTAAAACGGTCATAACTCACTCATTTCTTGGTCTGGGCGTGTGACCTATCGTTAGAATCGTAAAAGAACAAGCTATCACCTCCAATTGGAATCACATTAAAATCATTTATGCATCTCAAGTTATAACAGTTTAAAGACAACCTCTCTATAATCGAAAACACAACTACTTGATTTTACTTCCAAACAACTTAATCGACAACAAGGTAAACAAAAGGAACTCAATGCTCATAAATCCAGTATCCCTAACCACATGTTACTATCTTCAAAAGCCAGACATTAACATCTATCATGCTCATATAACATTCAACTTACCAATCATGTACTACCCGCATGCTTTAATTTTATAACTTTTCGTAACACAAAACATACTCATACATTACAAATCCTATTTCCATGTTACTAATACAACAATATTACAAATACACTTCGTCACCTAAACATATTCATAGTCACAAAATTCATATTCTCATGCAATTGACACTCCATCTTTTCCAATCACTTCATCCATTTCAACCACATTCTTTATACAACATATACATATGAACAATAGTAGGCATGTATATGAAATCATTATATAAAATTACACAAACAAAATTATGTATAATCATATCACATCCCATAATAAAATGTTACTAGTTTAGACACATTATAAACCATTCATCCTGCATCATCATTACCCATCACATATTATCATATTATCTACTTCCCTTTTCCACCACATCATTCATTTTCTCATGTACTTTTCCAACAGTTCCAAACATCACTGTAAACTAAATATCATGCAACATGCCTATTCATAACACTTTATCATTTACCACATTCCTCATTCTACCACAATCATACATCCACTGATTCATACCACACATTACTATATAGATACACAATTCACAAGATATCCCATGGTGACCGGTTCAAAAATGTAGGGCGAGTTTGCGACTTTAGGACGTCTCCCAAGTCTTTGCATTAGCTCCTACAACTTATACCCCGGGTTCATTTTAATTAGACTCCCTAGGTTCATTAGATTCATTGGTTACAGGTTTCAGGATCGTCGCTCTGATACCATTTTGTAACACCCCCATACTCCAAGTGCCTTACCAGGACCACTTAATGCATGGAAGTGCTACCATCTCGGTTACCCGAGGCAATGATAATCATAAGACAATAAAGAAACGTACTTTAAAAGTAAATATAATTTAATTGATTAAATGTCTCTAACAAAACTGTTAAATGAAATACAAAGTACTCAAACGGTCCACTGATAAAACTATCAAAGCTACTAGACATCGTCTGACACAGCGGAAGACTTCTAACTGCCACGTGATGACTCATCCCAGCTATCCCATGCGCATCAATCATACCTGCTCAATAACCGCTCACCACCCCGAATGGATCACCACAGTTTTTAAAACATTTAAACGGGGTCAGTACTAATCACACAATTTATATAATCCAACAACACAGTAAACAACACAGCTCAATCGTCACAGATATACTCCGAACTCCATCACCAACTCCACAATACTGACTACACACTAAAGTGTGTAGTCCTGCCAGAGTGCCCATCGCAACAGGTCACTCCATGCCGCCAGTGGGAGACCGCAGCCGTTCCCACCTAATCCCCGCTCATCTCCGCTGAGCGATAAACCCAAATCCATTAATGTGCACATCCCTCTATAGAGAGTTCCACAGAAGGCGAATAATGGGTGTGAAGCCACTCCCGCAAGTGACTCCACTCAGCCAGGGACGCGCCCCGAAGAACACAGACAGATACAAACAATCACAACTACTAAACAGCAATCAACACCAACAACCGTCACAATACTCGTATGATAACAATCAACAAACACAATTCACCACCAACACATTATGGGACTAATACTGATTAGGGAAACCCTACCTAGAATGCAATACAGTCAGACGATCTCAACAGCTGTTATCAAAAGGCCTCTTCTACGAATCCTCCTCCTAACATATGATCATACAATTACTACCAATCAAGAGAGACAACAAAACCCTCAAATCCCCAAATTAGGGTTTAACCAACTTAAACAAAATAATATAAAAACAGTAGGTAGATCTTACCCTCGACGCAAGGATCACAAAGATGTAAGGAAAGATGAATTCCGACCTTCCAAGCTCCGGGATTTGTCAATAATGCGATGAATGCGAAGTACGTAGATTGATTTCTCTTTTGAAAGTAATTAGGTTTGTAAAAGTGTATTATGAAAGTGACAGAAGTGTTTATATATTAATTCACATTATTAACAAAACCCGACAAATAATCCCCCCGTAAACCGGCTACTCGATCGAGTAACTGACGTACTCGATCGAGTGCCACCTACTCGATCGAGTACCAAGGCTACTCGATCGAGTACCCAACAGGTCAGAAACTATTTTAAAACGCAAAACACACTTACTCGACAGAGTAAGGTCCACTCGATAGAGTACCTAGAGACTCATAAAATCATAGTATTACAGTTATACGCTCTGGTCCCCGTGTGTCATTCGGTGTATAGTTATTGCACCGAGAGTCTGACCAGGTCTTAGGCATATAGGCAGTTGATATACGCTATACATAGTACCGTGGATGCAGTTGTTATATGATCCACACCGATGGAGGCAGTTGTTATACGCTCCGTCCGTTCAGAGGCAGTTGTTATACGCTCTGACAGTTAGAGGCAGTTGTTATACGCTCTAATGGCGTTCGTTCTATACACTATGCTTGGGTAAGTGGAGTCAGTTGTTATACACTCCGTGGTTGGTGATTTGGTTCTTTCATTGTTGATTGTATCTGGTTAGCAATGTTGTTATGTTGTATTTGTATCTCTTCATATGTCGTTGATTAATGATAAGTTGGTGTTGGGCTTTCATGAGTATAGATGGTCTCACATGTTTACTGGTTTTACATTTCAATTGTTAATGATTGTTGGTTATATTCAATTATTATAAACATGACTAGGAGAGCATCTAGTTACTCCTGACTGATTGTCGACCCCACTCTCAGGTTGAATGCTCGTTGCTGTTTGGATGATGTTGCTTGTGATGCATCGAGGGGCGAGACGAATAATAAATTAGGAGTTTGCTTTTATGTTTTGAGAACCTTTAATAATGTAGTAGTTTGGTTTTGGATTTAGTAGCGAACCGGACTGGTCAGGTGTTTCCGCCACCTTGACCCTTTTATCAGTGTTATACTCCGATTACCCTTTTATAATACGTTTTTCCTTTGTTTTATAATCCGGGTTGTTACAGTTGGTATCAGAGCGAACACGCTCCCAACTCTCGCGTAGTTAATGACTAAAATAAATTGACTTAGTAAATGTGTGTGAGTAAATGGGGTAGAAACAATTAAGGACTTGTTTGTTTATGCCTTCATGTTTCGCATCGTTATTAATTGTCTTGCATGTTTTGTTTATGTATTTGTTTGTTAATGTCTTGATGTTAGTCGTTATTAATTGTATTAAATGTATAGTTTATATATTGTGTTGTTTATGACTTAATGTTTTGTTTCTTCATTAATTGTATAAAGTGTGTTGTTCATGTATGACTTTTTCGAGCATGATTTGTTGATTTTAAAGACGGTCAATTTTGAAAATATTCTTTGCATGTTAAGTGCGTGTTTTTTTTGTTATACGTCGGTCAAAACTTTTAATCCTTGATAACCCGAAATTTACTTTTATCGTACTTTCATCCTTTTTGGATCATTTGTTTGTGTTGTCTTTATTTGAGGTAAATTGGAAGTTAATTCCTTGTGGTTTGGATTTTTAGGATAACAAGTTGGAATTGATGGTAGTTATGGATGTTCAAGTATGAAAGAAAAGAGCGTTTATTATTATGAGTTTGGTGACGAGGAAGTTTATTTTTGGATTAGAGGTTGTTAAGATAAAGTCTCACTTGGGATAAATGGTTGTTAAGTTCTTTTATATGCTTGAAGAAATCCTTTTGATGATAAAGGGTGGTGATATTTGGCATAAGATATATGATTGTGGTTTGACAATTTCACGATAAATGAGAGACATGATGAGTAGAACTATCTTATGGTATTGTTTGGAAACATCGTGTCTTATGCTCTTAATGGTTAGCCTTATTTGAGTTCTGTCTTTTGCTAAGGCAAAGCTCATGCGAGTTATTTATGGATCGAGAGTAGAATGGTGGAAATGAATTGAATGTTATCGTGGAGTTTAGATTGAGCACGTTGGAAATTTTGGAGACTATGCTTGTCTTTAATTGGAGTATCATATATGAGGAGTAAGAATCGTTAATAACTATTAGTGAGCTACGAAAGATTTTATGATTTATCTGTTGAGGAGTTATTTATTAATCATACGCTTTTAAGGATTGATTGAACGGGATGAACTGTAATATATGGACTTGTGAGATGTTAATGTTAAAGTGTTCAAGCATTGCCTTAGTGAACGACAATGTTGACGATGATTATAATGTATCGTGATGTTTATCTTTCGAGGGTACAAAGATTACTATGGATCGATTCGTTATGTGTGATTAGATTAGGTTCTTGTGAGTGGAAGGACATGAGAGTTGGATGTCTTGAGAGTTGAAGATCTTGAGAGTTAAAGGTTTTGAGATCAGTTGATGAAATGAGGAATATAGTTTTTGTAAAGAAGAAATTATATAGAGATCTGTTTGTTCTGAGGTATTATGAAGATACGACAGAAGGATGTTACGAGACGGATATACCTTGAGTGATAATTGTACGATATTTATAAGACCTTGGTTATCGTCCTTTATTTATCTTATGTTAAGATGTCGTCTTTGCGTAGATAAACTAGTTTTTGGAGTCGTCTATTCTTGTCATCCTTGCACGTGTTAACCATACCTCTTCTATTTGAGCCTTCAGACCAAAGTTTCTTTTATCCTTGTCCTTTATCTGTTCCATTTATCATCACTATCTATTTGTTCTTCATTTCAACTTCAGTTCCTTCTTCTTGGAACTTTTGTAATTACCCTTCTCACATTGATTTCCGTCTAAGCTTTTACTTCCCAAAAGAATGTGTTCTTTTACTTTGTGGTTATTGTACAAAAATGTTTCCTCTTGGTTTGCGTTCTACTTGTTCTTTCATGGTGACGTGAAAACTTTTACATTTCCTCTTTAGAGATACTTGTGATCATCTCGTAATTAAAACTTGGTGTCAACTGTAGGTCTCGGCATCTGTTCAAATATACATTTAGGTACACAAACGGACATTACTTGAAGAAAATAAAGTTTCTATGCATACGTATGGAAGAAGAATCAACTATATAAACACACTTTCACCAAAACAATCCAAAAGTTTTAAGCATGCTACTTCCACAATTCATAACAGACGGTCTTTATAGCTTCCAAAACATGAAAAGTGTAACATTAATTAACAACCCAACTACCAAATTAATGTATTAATCTTTTCAAATGAGCTTCACAAATAGGTAAACATCATAAAAACTTTGGGGTGGATTTCAGCTTGGGCCACTTTTAAGATGGAGATTTAAGACAAAATGTTGGGCAAAACTGATCAATATCAACAACAAATATGATACCCACAACATACATTACTCAATTTTCCCTTTTCCATACTCAAAAGACAAACAAAAATTTAATTTGAATCCCAAACCCTAGAAATTTCGGTCCACATATACCCCCATATTGATTCGATTTTTCTACTTCTAGCATCAAGAAACAACAAACTAAAGCAATTAAACCATATTACACCAATTATAAGCAAGAACACATGAGTATAAATCGAATTTTCAGAATAATCCAACACTTTATATAGTTCTAATTGATTAAAAACAAAGAAAAAGATGAACATTCTTACCTTGATTGATTAGCAAGTGAATAGAGCGAATTAAACAAGAAGAAACAAGCAAATCTAGCACAAATTTACCAAGGTTATGAGAGAAAAAGAGAGATGATAAAAGTTAGGGTTTAGAGTTATGAAGAAACAAAAGTAGAAAAGAGATAGGAAAGGTATAAGAATCCCGTCTAATTCCGGGTACTGTAGCACTTACTCGATCGAGTAAGTAGGGTACTCGATCGAGTGGCCTCTACTCGATCGAGTTGGAGTTACTCGGTCGAGTTTTCGCTGGCAGTTCCAACTTTTCCGACCTAATAACTCCACAACTAGATCGAGTAAGGTCTACTACGTCGAGTAGGCACTCGTAGTCGGTCGAGTAAAGGTAGGTACGAGGTCAAAATTTACGAGTTTAGTTAACGATTCCTGCAAAACAACAGCTCGTGTCGATTCCAAAATATATTTGGAAATCATCACAGATTATTTCATCCAATCATGACACATTACTACCACTCAAATGTAACGTAACTATTTCATTCAAACACTACACGTATCCTTCCATCCTATATCAATCATTATTCAAGACAATTTACTATGATATCAACTTATACATACATATACAATCATCACATTATTCCACGTTTGCTTGCGCATTTGTAAATTTAATTATCTGACTTATGTGTACACTATTTGAAGTATCCATCTAGCAACATAATTACCACTTACTATATAAGTAAGCTCAAAATTTCAAATATGTCACAACAATTCATCAATCAACCATCTAACATAACTATGCCATGTCACAAGAGTACACAACAACATTTATCCATTGCATTTCCAAATATTACTTGACAACTTCATTAACTAAAACGCATATAAAGACTCACAATTCATTATCATCACCACATTGTCCAATACTAGCATGCAACTATTAACACCTTCACTATCTTTATCACATCCATGAATACTTCCAACCATTCACAAATCTCCACAATTCATCGTCACTGTTTACACGCATTAAACATTACCATAGACTCCATCACAACTATTTCTAACCTATTTATCATACACATCTACACACACAATTCCCGACTCGATATCCCAATACTCGGTGACCGGCTTAAGCATATTGGGGACATGATTTTTATAATGAGGGCGCCTTCTCACCCAAAATCAAGCATCAGCTGGGGCTCCTAACATACATACACCAGGTTCATTTTATTAGACTCACTACGTTCATTGGGCTCATTAGTTACAGGTGTTGGGAAATGTGTCCTCAACAATAGTGCGATCACATGATTTAAATATCATTATTTAATCTCGTATTAAGAATACGTGAGGGATGATTCTTTATACAGTCGACTAACCGTCATTAATCGGTAATGATTGGCTAACTAGAGTTTGACATTACTGTCGTGTGACGGTGGTGGTCAGTTGATCCCTTTAGGTCACACCTATAGGATGAGGCCCAAATAGATATTTAATTAATTGTATGCGATACGAATTAATTAATTCCTTAATTGTGGGAGTGCAATTTTGCGTCTTATTATAATGTGATTAAATAAGATTTAATTTAGTAATTAAGCGTTAAATTACTAAATTAGTTGAGGTATTATATAAGTTTTGAGGTAGAGGTAATTAATTATTTAAAGTTACAAGAAGTTGTAATTTTAACTAACTAGTAATTATGGGACCCATTATATGTTGATATAATGGTAGTATACTACTCAAAAAGTGGAGTGTATATTATATTATTAATTGTAATATTTAAGTGTTAAATGATTACATTAATAATTAAATATGTAAAATTGTTAAACATAAGACTTATAAGCATTTGTGGGACAAATGACAAAAGGCAAAAATGGTCCATAAAAGGACCAATATTTCGGCCAAATAAGATGAGCAAAGATGCTCTTTTGTCTTATGTAGATGTTAGTTATTGTGTGAAAGAGACCTTACATACTAGCCTTTACATACTACATCTTACACCTAGGCTTCCTACACTCTACCTACACTAAACAATAGACTAAAAACAAAAGCACAAGATTCCCTACATCACTAGAGGCCACCGGTTTTGGCCTTGTATAAGAGAGCATTATTTGCTCAATTTTTCTAGTGTTGAGGCTTGTGTTGTTTTTCTCTCTATTTTTCCTCATAAGCTATTGCAACAAACTCTCAACTATACTAATACTCTCCAATCTATTACTAGAGGTAGTAATACAAGAACATTAGTATTATTAAGGAAATATTTCTACTATATATCTAGTTAATATTAGTAGGAATTTTTGGGATTAATCTTGGGTGCAATTTATTGGAGTGGCTTCTCTACTTGGAGTCTTAGGAGGATCATCCATCATTATTAGCTCAAGAACAAGTGAAGGAAGGTGACCTTACTTGTGCCCATAATTTTGAAATACATAACAATGTAAGAAACATTGTTTTTCTTATAAATCTTTCATTTTGTTATGCATGCACTAGATCTAAAGAACAAATAATTAATAAGTTAATTAGTTCACTATTAGAGGAGTCTAATAATAGGTATATGAACCTAACAACAGGTTCCAAAATCGTCGCTCTGATACCACTCTGTAACACCCCCATCTACCAAGGAGCCTTAAGAAGACCTTCCCTAGCAGATAAGTGCATTACCATCTCGGTTGCTTGAGGACAGTAATTGTGACACCCTTAAATTTAGCGATAATTAAACACGTAAAATCTACAGAAAAACTGACAGGGTATGTTTGTAATTGGTTCAACTAAACAAAAACCTGTAATTTTTAAAACTTTCCTAAACCATTCACAAACATCAACAACTTAAGAGAGCCAAAAACCTGCAAAAGCTAATAAACCAATATACATAACTATGCTAAAGACAAGGAATTATAGTGATACAACCCAAAGAAAAAGAGGGAGACATATGTCCCTTCAAAATATATACAAAACCAAAAGTCTAAAGGTTTACTATAAAAATAGCCAAACTAGGTCCAAGGTTCCTTTTGCTCACTACCTCGTCTGTGTACCCATCTAAATCTTCAACCTGTCAATCGCATTTTATACAAACACGAAAGCCACAATTGAGTGGGGAGTAACTTCGAGTCCTCCCAGCCACGAAACGTCATATTTAATGTAACATGTAATGAAACATGTAAACAACATGATAAGTAATTCAATTATCAAGTATTCTAACATATGAGCCCTAAACTGACCAAACTAAACTATCATGTGAAACATATAACAAGCAGTAATTCAAACTTTATCAATTGTAACCGGCTTACATCTCACCTATTACAATTCATAAAATTACCATACAAGAAAGGGCAATATATCAAAGACAGACATAAGTTCTTAGTACGGTCAATAGTCACTCTGTAACTCGAGTCTATACCACGAGGTAGGGAAGGTAATCGAACCGGTATCTTGGCTCAGAGGTTCTATCAAAACATGGCCAAGACACAACACAACCCTAGCCTAAAATCTACGCAGACCTAGACATACGGATACACACCACCGCACCCAAGACCCACAATTTTTCTAAAACAAAGTGAGTACCCTAAGGAGTCCACCAAAGGGTTGGCTAGTACTTAAGCTGACCACTTACTATCAAAAATAAGTAACGAGGTCATGCCCCAACTTGGATATAAACCCACCAAGTCAGGAACACAGAGGCTATTAAGCAGTGAACATACACTCGTCAAAAGCCTATAAAGACCTATCTATGACAAACACAACAACCTGCTAAAAGTATTTAATACCAATACCATTTCTAGCAATATTAACAATATTAAAGGCTTCAGGGAATCTAGGGCCGTTTCTACAATATAAGAAACTATTAAATTCAACCAACTATACATGTGAACTAAAAACTTGATAAATGGCCTAAAACAAGAAAAAGGCCGATTATCCAATTCATATAAAATTTCATCCAACCAATTTTTACCCGCAACCTGACCTGCGACAGTGTACGGGTTAAATTGCAACGACCAATCACTCAATTAACTGACATCGAATCAGTCAAAGGGACTAAGGCTCAGTTTTCGGCACAATCATCAAAACATTACAATTATCGCTATAAAATTCATTTTGAGCCTAATCATTACAATTTCATTTTTTTTAATCTACCCTAACATGTGATAACTATCAATATGAGAATAATTTTACCAACCTCATTATCTTTACTACTAACATTATTCATTTCAAAGGTTTAACCATATGATTCTTATTCTAACTATAACATTAATGAACCTAAAATGATGAACAAAGCATGAAAAACCGCGAAACAAGCAACGGGTTGACCCGGGCCAGCCGTGGGCCTGCCGGGCCTGCTGGCCGCCACCCCCAATCCTCCATTTTTCCGTTTTTGTTCATTTTAATTCCGTTTTAAGCATTACTTAATCGTTCCCATTCCATTTCTATACTAATATGAGTACTAAAACTAACAAAAGACATGCATGCAACCCATTTTATCATGTGAAAATTAACTACTCAAACAAAAATCACAAAAACATACAAAAAGCAAAGAATGTGACGATTATTCGTCGAGTAACTCGTCGAGTAACTTGAAATATGTTACCTTAAGCTAGAAAATGAGCAATTAGCACCTTGAAAACCAAACCCTAACAAGCAACTAGCCACTATCTTCGACAATATACGAGTCCCCAAACTCGTCCTCCAATTCTTCACCTAAATAAACAATAAAAACACAATAATAAGTACAAAAAAAACCGAAATTACCCAAATTCGTCTTAAAAAAACATCAAGAAAACTGAAATTAAAACATACTAGGTTGTAGATCTCGAAGAGAGGATTCCGGAAATATAAATTTTGTGAAAATCCGACAAGAAATGGGGAAGTTATGGTGAAATTTGGCTTGAATTTTGTATAAAATGGTGTTTTGATTTGGGAAAGCTTAGAACATAAAAGAAGATAGAGTTAGGTGAGAAAATCAGAAAAAAAGAAAGAGGAAGGGAGGTGTCCGCGGGAAAGGAAAGGAGCGGGTTTTAGTCGGGATTTTACGAGTCGGTTTTGGTTCGTTTCGATAATAATTAGAACCGCTTGTCAAATGCAAATTCTGACAAGACCAAAGTTCTTAAACACGAGATTACAAGAAAATTGAATACTCATACGACCCATTTCCAAAATCGTTTACCCAATTTTCAAAAGAGTTGTCATTTTTCCCCGATATGCCCTTATTTCGAATTAAAAGATTTTTACACGGTTTAAACTATTTTTAAACGTTTCAAAACTACCAAAATAAATACTTTACCTCAAAATATAATAAAATTATATTTCTTTGAATTATTTTTACTTCAAATACATTAATATCAAATTTTACTTGATTAATAAATTACTTCCGAAATATTTTAACGGTCCGAAATTACGGGGCGTTACAGTAATAATCAAATGTCGATAATATAACGACTATGTTATATTACAAGTGATTTAAACCAAACAAACGATACAAAAGATATAACTCGTGACAACTACCAACTAGGTGAGACTATCTCTGCCATGACTCGTGATAGACTGGTCCCTCCAAGCACCCAGCTATGATCCACATACCAACCTGCTAACACTGACTGCTCACCATAGTGAATCACGGCAGACACAACACAAGAAGACAACACAACAATACCACACAAGGTCAGTAACTGAGGTAACAAGTACAAAAGCAAACACAAGGAAATACAGTAACACACATACATCACCACCTCCAACACCACCTCCAATGCCCGAAGGTCCAGTCCTGCCAGTGGGAGACCGCAGCCGTTCCCACCTATGCCCCGCTCATCTAATCCGAGCGATAACACATGTTCCTTAATATGCACATCCCCTATGTGGCGGCTTCCAAAGGGGGCGAATCAAGGGCGTGAAGCCACTCCCGCAAGTGACTCCACTCAGTCGAGGACGCACCTCGAGAACAACGGACAAACAATCATAATGACCAATCACAACCAATCCACGACACCAACCACAATACCAAAACCAACTACACAATACAAACGACGCGCTAGACAACCAACAGTACTGAGTAGGAAAACATACCTTTAGCAAACCGCAGCGATTCCGCGCACGACCACAAGACAACAAGCAACCACCATAACCACCTATACAACCAGCATAACCAACTATTATTACTACCATAACCATAACTAAAATCAAAGGAGACGATGATGATGATGATGATGATGACAACATACCTATACAAAGCAATCCGGCGTCAAGAACACAACCCGACTCAAGCATCCCATCCCTATGGTATAACCGCCCTCAAAGACCTCAAGAAGATGAACCATGGTAAAGGAGAAGTGAAATGGCGGCATCTAGGTTTAGGAAGAAAGGTGGAGAAATGATTTGGGTTTCACGATTTTACGATTTATAATTCCCCGCTGAACTCACGTTACTCAATCGAGTAACTCACTTACTCGATCGAGTGGCCTCTACTCGATCGAGTTCCCAAGCTACTCGATCAAGTAGCCTCTGCTAGATCGAGTAACATGAACTCAAAGACTCACACCGTCACAAGGTCTTACTCGTAAGGTTTTCGAAGGTAGAGATAGGTGTCTCAGGTCCGTCAACATCGGTCAACGGGTCTCTAAAAGGACGGGTATTACAGCATGTGATTCACGCTGCTCTAAGCACATACCACAAGTTCCATCTACGCCCATTCCAAACCCATGAAGTCGATATTTGGTAGGAAGCCTCTGCTACACATAAAGCCATATAATCATATTAAATTTAGGCATATTAAAAGAGTTCTAAACCATAGGATACCAAGGAACCTTGGTTCTAATGCCCATGATCTAATCATTAACCCGTAGTAGTGTTATACATGCCACCATGAGTGAACCATTAATCATAGTTATAGTCTATTTTTATTTTCTCCTTAATTTTACAAATTTGGCGCCATGTTCATTTGGAATTATAGCAGGCTTATAATCAAACCAGTTATGACCTTTTATATAAATGTGATCAACCCATTTTATCCATTAGTGGTTCTTCTTATTCGCTATCCACCAATAGTACTTATCTATCATGGCATGCTTCCAGTTTTTACTGTGTATCACTCACAAACCTTCTACTTTCTTCTCCTGACATACCTTGTCCCAATAAATAGGTGGCACCTTCAGAAATTTATCAGATCCAGCCCATAAATATTTCTACAGATGTTCATAACTTAGTAATAATAGGGGAGGGAATAATGAAAATTCTAGCCCAAAATGTATATAAGTGAGTCAATACACTCTGAAATAGAGTCAGTCTCTCTACATAACTCAGTTTACAATCACCTCAACCTATAATTCTTCCAACAAGCTTCTTCACCAAATTACTTCAATCTCCCACTAAAATCCTCTTGTAAGTTATAGTGATAGGCTAGGTTGCATGGACACTCCTCCTAATCGGCGTTCCCGTGTCGGACACCCGTATCGGACACGACACTTGTCGAACACACGTCAAAACGTGTCGGACACTTGTAAAGCCGTGTCTAACTTTCATCTTTTATTTGGGCACGTGTCCATGGTATTTTGAGCCGTGTCCATGGTATTTGGACACGTCTTCAAACGGAATCAAGTTGAATTTAAGGTAAATGGCGTGAATTGTTATATGGTTGAATTTGGTGGGGAAATAAGTTGAATTAGCGGTAAATGATGTTCTTTAGACTAGTAATGAGATGTCGAAATAGATTGATTATAAGTTGGTTTTTGGTTCTGGAAATGAGAATGAGTTATAATTAACGTCAAGTTTTACCTTCACTTATCTAAATTTAATATTCAAATACTTTTTCAAAAATAAAATCGCACATAAATAACTATAAAATATATATTTTATTAAATTTAAATGACGTGTCCCGTGTGCTAAATTTCATGAGATGTCGTGTCGCGTGTCTGTGTCGTCTCAGTGTCCGTGTCCGTGTCCGTTTTGGTGCTACCTAGGTTATAGGTATACCAAGGTATCTAAATGGGAAACTTTTCCTCAAAACCAGAAGCATGTAAAGCACTTAGAACCAGACCGTAGCTTATTCCATTAAAATAAATGTCTGAATTCTCCTTATTTATTTCTAGCCCATAAGTAGACTTGGCAAACGGGTCAACCGGGTCGGGTCAATTTCGGGTTGGGTCATTTTGGGTCTGTAGACTTCGGGTTGGGTAGGGCCATTTCAGGTTCGAGTCATTTTCGAGTCAACTAGTATCAAGTTATTTGTGGACAATAATCGGTTTTCAATAATAAAAATACGGGTCAGGTTATACTGGATCGGGGTCAATTTAGATTCAGGTGATGTTCGGGACTTGGGTTTGGGTGTCGGGTCGGTTATTCGAGTCGGGTCAATTGGTCTACCCAGAAGCACCAGAAAAAGTAGCAAATTCTCTAAGTAATACCATAATAGAATTCAAGTCCCCTTTGCTAAACAACAATACATCATCAGCAAAGCAAATGTGACAGAATTTGAGAGCCTTGCACACTGGATGGTATTTGAACCAATTATTGACTTTTACCACATTCAAAACCCTTGTCAAGTATTCCATTCAGATAGTAAAAATAATAGGGGACATGGAATCGCGCTGCCTAATCCCTCTTTAACCCTTAAAGAATTCAAAGTAAAGACATTCAAAGAGATAGAACATGTAGGAGTAGTGATGCATTCCATAATCCACTCAATAATTTTCTCAGGAAATCTCAATGCCTTAAGCATATGCTCAATGAAATCTCATTTAGTTGAATCATAAGCTTTATTAAGATCAACCTTCATGATGCATCTAGGAGAAAAAATTTCTATTCTACAGCCTTACCAAGTCTTGAAAAATAAGTATATTAACAACAATATCCCTCTCTTTAACAAATGCACTCTGGTTATCACTAACAATGTCTGGCAACACCAAAGCTAATCTATTGTAGATAACCATTGTAATGCATTTGTATAAGACATTACAACAGGCTATGGGACAAAATTCAAGTACAACTACATGTCCATTCTTCTTAGGTATAAGGGTTAAAATAGTAGAGTTCATCTGTTTAAGTAATCTACCATTCTGAAGAAAAAAAATTCACCCCATCCTCAATATCTTTACCAACAATCCCATAGGCATCTTTAAAAAAACTGACTAGTAAAAATATGACTTGCTCTTTATCGCACCGCTCCTCAATCTTGCTTCCCTTATACATCTATGCACAATCACATAAGACTATATATCTCTTAAAAAACCCATACAAATCATTAAAGATATCCCTCAAACCTTATAACCCCTCCTAGCTCACCATTTATATCATAGGGAATTATGCGCTCTATCACCCTCCTTTGCACCTTTGCCTTTATACGTGTATCTCTCTCATGACATAGGATCTACTGGTCTCCTTTCCTCAAACAAGATTTTAGGGTAATTAGTGCTATAAGCCTCACCTCAAGTTTTACCACAAATTCCTTATAAGACACCTTTATCCCTTAGGCCCCACAAATACAATTTCCTTTCACTACGCCAAATAAGACAACCAATAACGGTCAAATAATGCAAATTACCGTTTTTAAATAGAAACACGGGACCGTTATTCCAACGACGGTTGTTAAATATATACCACGGTTGTAGAAATAACACGCGACCATTATATAACATTAAGAACCGTTATAAAATATTTTAAGAAACCGTTGTTAAATCTTAAGAACGGTTTCAAATCCGCTGTCGTAGTTTACTATTGACAACGTCTTATCGTTCCAAAACCATTGTTAAATATTATATATGATAACGGTTCATTTCATTATCTTATTTAATTGAATGTCAAAATTTAACAACGGCTTTATTCCGTGCAAAACCGTTGTTATATTCATCTGTTGACAACGGTATGCAACCGTTATCTATTTATATTGATGAAATTTTGTCAACGGTTCTGCTTAAATAAACCGTTGTAAAAGTTTTCAACTCAACAATGGTTATCGTTCGTTATCTTATATTTTTGGCGGTTTGAATGGGAGGGAAAATATGTCAACGGTTATTTATCTAAATAAAATCGTTGTCAAATAATTGTTTGCAACGGGTTGTTTTTAACCGTTATCGTTTTAATTTTTTTTAAAAAAAAAATGATTTTAGCCTGTTCTAGCAGCTGTTGAAATGTTATTTTTTCAGCAGCGTTTGTAGCAAATTCTTTGAAATGCTATTTTTTTTCTTTCTTTGAAAAATAGCATTCCAAAAAATTGTGCAAAGTGCAAAAATTTAATCCTGTATCAAAATATTACACCCCGCAATCAATTAAACCCAGTTTAAAAACAGTAAAAACAGGATGATCAACAGCCAAAACACAACTGCTATTGAGAAAACAGAAGAAACCAAACAATGGATCTATATATACACACTCGTACATAAAGCATGAGAAAAATATTGAGACCTCTCTAATGAAACAACATAACTGGCCCACATATTTCTCATCTGGTTGATGTCCTCTGGCGAATGTTCTGGGGCTTTGTTGAGTATTTGTGGAAACTACAATTCAAAATATACATAATCAAAATAGATATAATACATGGAAGTATACAGAATTGAACTCAATTTACGTCTGAAATAGTTTTTAAATCACACTAACCCGTATCGGAATGGTAGATAGTTTTCTGTTGATAGCCTCCCACATGGACTGGCAAACGTAAAAGGCGTATTGTTTGTCGTTTGGTGCTTTAGGAGACTATTATATAAATCACACACAAATCAGCTGAATTAGATAATCAACCTCTCCCATAAACATTAATTAAATGATACGAGTAATTATTAAGAATACACTTACTAATGGCGTGATAAAATTGGGAACAGCGTCGCTTTCATATTTCCCAAGTGGACATAATCTTTTTTTTTTTTTGCTTCAAAAACACTAAATCATAAATATACAAACATGTCATTATTATTTGCATATATATGTCTCAAGTCATACAATAACAAATTACATTATTGAAGGTTGTAAACTTACTCAGTTATCATCCTCACACAACTGTCAGAGGGTTTGCCTTCACGAGAGTCAATCCAGTACACTGTTTTTGTTTCCACTTGGATTGCCAGTAGCACCCAATGCTTCCTATTCAATTTGGGACATTGAACTGTTAGTTCATTTACACGCATTTAAGCATGTTAATAATAAATTTATATAACCATGATTCATTACAATGATCACGTACTATACATACATATTCTCATTGTAGGGGGCAAGCCATAGTTTTTTGGTCGACATTAACCGACAAGCGATACTATTGATTTGTTCTTCGTATGAAATTCTGTGCACAGAGAACGCCTTAGGACTCAAGAATCCGTAGGCGTGAATTGGGAACTTCCACTCAGCGATCTGATTATTCAGGTACCTATTACGCCACATGGAATGAAAAATGTTATTGTAATTGATAATTTTAACAAACATCATTATTCGTAAATGGAAATGACTAAATAGTTTTATTAATAAAACTTACTTCATCCAAATCAAAATGTGAACAACATCTAAATTGTCAAGGTCGACAAATTCCATTAGTTGCTTCGGGTCCAGTACGGCTATATCAGCTGCGCCCATAATTTCCTCTTCAATGTTAATTATGACTACCTCCCCTCTAGGTGACTTCTTTACAGCCATGTTGTGCAAAGCCATCAGCGAAGCAGTTTTCATTTTTTCTTATATTCACACGATTCATAATAAGAATCATAAGCATGCTTGACTGCAACAACTTCCGTTGACGTAGTAGTAATTGCTTTAGCCTGCTGCCATGACTTTGCTTAACTTCTGCAAATGTAAAGATTAAAGTACTTACGATGTGTTAATATTCGTACCCTAATATATTTAAAGAACAAGTAATAATTAACGTCTGCGTATAGGTACCTCAAGGATGACAACATTGATGAGGTTGTTAGGCCATTGCACATAAGAGCTCAGGGCTTGTTTCAAATAAGTGATCTCCTCATTAGGAAATGATACTTTTACTTCCCCATACTCATCTTTATATAATTGGGATACTTCCACTTTACTGCAATTATGACGAAGGGGTATACCATGAACCTTAACTTGTTGAAGTCGGTCGTAAGCCAACACGTATCCCCTGGCAACAGCAACTTTCTATTTCCCCTGTAAATAGAACAGACGACATGCCACCTTGCAATCGCCCTTCACGACAGCTTTAATCAATTAGTGCATATACATTCACTACCTTTAATAAATTTCATAAGTAAAAAACGTGTACTGAGATGAATAATTATAAACTAGCAGCTATTACCTTTTTCGGTGTAGAGAAGAATGTCTGATCATCAACTACCTCAATCTCTTCCTGTGTCACGGCCTTCCTGGCTTCCTCTTCCTCTTCAACTACCTGATATCGATCCTCGGATCCCACTTGAGTCTCCTTTGCCATTTCCTTCTCCCTTGCCATGTCCTCCTCGACTTCCTTCTGTACATTAACACTTGTCCATGTAACACATACTGATTTTCCAAATCATATAACACATTGTATATATATATATATATATATAAGACATAAATATTACTACATCTTTTTCCTCCTCCTCATCCTCCTCCTTCTCCTCCTCCTCCTCCTCCTCCTCCTCCTCCTCCTCCTCCTCTGCTTCCTTTATGACTTCTTGAACCATATCCAACTCTTTTTCTGATGGCTTTTCCCCAGTTTCCAACATTCTCATCATCAACCTGGCTATTTTATGTAGCACAAATTCTCATTTGTGACATGCACTATCCGTCACTTTGGAGTGACGGATACCATTTTACCTCACAAAGTACCCACTTTTTCTCTCTCTGCAACATTGTTCATGTGGTCCCCTTTCTCCACTAACCCATTTTTACTCACAAATTATCCGTCACAAATGGTAACCCGTCACAAGGGAGACCAATTGTTTATGTAGTTGTGTAGTAGAAATTAATGTCGGCATATATAGTTGTAAATTACGTTGGTTCAAATACAGTATTTATAGATTACCTTCTTGGAATCATCACCACTTCGAGTAGTTTTCCCAAAATACTTAATGATACCAACATGCGTCGATACCCCTCTCACACGACCTAGATTCTCTGCTTTGCCGATTGCCCTAGCAAGAATGTCATCACATCCTTCAGGCTTCCATTTTCCTTCATGTACCTCCTTCTCACAGATCCTCTACATACACATAAAATCATTAAGCAACACACAATTATATAACTCCGACTACCAGTGGTAGGAGTGACATATTTATTCAAACTTACAATTTTTTCTTTGATGTCCTTATCATATTCAGTTTCCGTCTTTCCATTCTTAGAAGTGTGACCTTCCACCCAAGCGTCGTGACGATTGAATTTTCCAAGCTTTGCCTACAATTCATTCATCACATTGATATCCTCTCAAAATATGTATGATTACTATAAACATATATAACATCCGAAAAAAACACCTAATAGTCTAATACTATAAGAATTATGTACTTACAAGTTTATTCTTAATCAATCTATAACCACCTCGGGAGCCGTAAAAGACGGTCTTTTTCTTTGAAATGTTCGCCTTGTTCCTCTCATTCATAGCCTTCATCAAATAAATTGTATCAAGAAACGTAACCATGACCAAACACTAAACTAAGTATACTTTTTTACTTATTATTATTAAGTTACCTTAAACTTGTCAGACTGCCTATAAGCAATATAGCTATCCCAATGGTCTTGACTGACATACGGATACTTCTTGTTGGTGGGTTCTTGTTCATATCCCCGGTTTCCTTGTTGAACAAGTGCTTCTCAGCAATCTTTAACTTCCAAGAATTGAGGGCTTCCCCTTTCTTTGTTTTTAGGTACTTATCATACTTTTCGGGGACAACGTAAGCTAACTGCATATATGATGAGCATAGTTGGTACAACTGTTTCGGGTAATACTCATATCAAGTAGTAACTTAATTTCAGCAAAAGAATTTATTATTGTATATACATACCTTTATTATGTTTATTAGCATGGTGTTCCGTATTTTACTCAGTTCACTGATACGCGGCATACCGAGAGGCACATACTATCTTACACAACAACCAATCCAACTCGCAAAATATCCGGCATACTCACCATATGGCAGCCCCGTATCTTTATCCCATTGTAAAGGATTAGGTATCTTTGAATTTATTGCTTCTAGGGAAACTCTGTGGCGCATTCGACCCGCAGTGTGTTGCAAATTTTTCTCATCACCTGAGTCGTCGCCTGACGCGTTTCCATCGTTTCTTTTCCGCTTTTGGACCATATCTAAAGCAGAAATTAATAAACAAATAATAACAATGCATACTTATAAAAACAAACAAATCTACCGAGAGGAGGGTTTATTACTTCTTTAAAGAGGAGAATCCGGATTGATCTGGTGATGATGACGATGACTGCGACGACGATGGGGTAGGCTGGTGGTTGAGGGGAAGCTCAATGTTTGAGAATATTATGTGGGGGAGGGGAAGCTCAGATTATATATGTGTGAATAATACAACACTTGCAAGACCTTGTTTATTGGAAAGTAATAAACACGGTATAAGAAAAACCGTTATATTTTGTTTCCAAACAGACTACGGTTTTGTTTGAAACCGTAATTGATTCGTACTATCTACAACGGGTTAGAAATAACCGTTATCTGTAATATTTTCATGTTGTTTGATTTTCTCGCCAAGAAATAAAGCATCATTTTTATATACATAACAACGGCCTGAACCGTTATAACTGTATACGTCCTTAACAACGGTTTGGGTATAACCGTTTTATTTTATATTTCATTGTGTTTGATTTTACCGCCAAGAAATAAAGCATCATTTGGTATATACCAGCTAATTAGAATATGTTTCTTAGAAAATTTTGCTTATTTCCATTAATTTAAAGGATTACAAGTTTACACATAAAGAGTACAAACTACCACCATACATAATAAACTAGGTAAATAACAATTAGAAGAAGAAATTTGACAATTAACTTAAGCCATGCCTCATTATTTTTGAGTTCTACGATATCCATGGTTAACTTCTTGCATTCTTCTTTTGCCTTCAATATTTCACTGTCATTTCCCCGCTTCGATTCTTCAAATTGATATAGTATACTTCTCACTTGAGTAATCTCGATATCCATGCTCTTTTTCTCATTCACTAACCTGTTTATAACCTTCCTCTGTCACTCAGTCATTGGTTCATCAACCCACTTGAAGTAATTGCATCCACGCATTTTAGTCTCGGGATTATAGAATTTGCAAGTAAGAAACTTTCTTCCCGGATTTTGCAAAGTCCAAGAAGTTCGCAATGTTGCCGGAAATTACATATCCCTATTGAAATAGAGGAAGAAGAAGAGCTACCACTTGACATAATTTGAGTAATAAGAGAGAGAGAGAGAGAGAGAGAGAGATGAAGAAAGAAAGAAAGAAGGTTATTTAAAATAATGTTATTCAGCAATTGCATAATTTAACACGGTTCTTATAAGAACCGTTGTAATTATCTTATTAATATCTTTCAATTTCCATTTATTTTTAGATGTGTTTGTGATCTAACACGGTTTTTATGCACTACCGTAGTCATTATATTATATGTTATTGTTTCATTCATGTGTCTGTTCGCAAGTTATTTAAAATCTATGTTAATAAACATTTGCATGTAATAAAGAGTAGAACAATATATTAAAATGAGCATATTATACAATGGCATAAAAAAACAGTACAACAAGGGGAAAAATAGGAAACACAATAAAAAATAAAAAAACCATAAAAACAAACAGCTAACTAATTAGTATATTAATCAAACACCCTAACAAGAGTTTGACTATGAGGTGGGTACTGAGGATAAACATGATTATAAATCAAGCGTACTACATCGGCATCAAGACGGGGATCAAAATGAGGCACTTCTTCGTCTTTCAATGATTTCGGTACATTAATAAAATTGTACGGAATGAGCCTTCTCATCAGATGAGCGTCCTCAGCGGTGGCAACCCATAAGTGAGGCCCAGCGTGAACATAACGATCCTTAGGGTCGTCGCTATAATAGTCACTTTTGCCCCTTTGATGGTCACGTGATGCATACCTTGCAGCAAGTTGTTTTGCTTGGCGGAAATCATCAAGACCATCCCCTCGAAACACGATCAGAGCATATCCAAGAAACCCACGACCATAAATCCAAGCTGGGTAGATTGCCCTAACATTTGAAAACCCATTCTCAATGAGGATGTCCCTCAATGGGTTAAGAGACTTAGAAGCTGGATTCCCAGCAGCATCACGTATGACTGGAAGATTGTGAATTATGCACGTAATCGGGTTGATATAGCGGGTTACCGATTGCTGAGGAGGTGCGATTGCAGATGATGAAGATGACGACATTCTTTTAATTATGATATGTATGTATATGTAGATTATTTAAAAAGTGAAGTAGAAAGGTTAGTAATAATAAAGTGATTCTTATTGTTACTGGAAATGTGATGCTATTTATAGTATAATGAAGCTATAATTAATTGGATTAATTTCGTCCATACGTTACATTCAAACTTGTATTAATTGTGCATGCATGCATGAGGTGAATAATGGTCAAACAAACAATAATAATAGGGCATGCATTGGTAAAATCACAAACTTTTCAGTTTTCACAGTGGATCTGTATTTACAACGGTTATAAGTAAAAGAGTAAATTACAAATAACTCCCTTATATAATCATGTTTTTCGAAATAACTCTCTTTTATAATTTTTTATCCCAATAACTCCCTTATAAAACTTGCTTTTCAACAAATCAATGCCTCTTCGCCGGAACTAAATCTATTTTTTATAATTTGATTGATTTACCCTTCTTATAACATAATCCCTACATCGTTACTACGTTTTCATAACCTATGAACAATTCCAAATCTCTCTGAAATATAATAACACTCAAATCATGCACTCCGAACGAAGAAGAATCAAGTATAAATTCGACGTTTTGTCTTATTTTAAAGAACAAAATAGTGAGTAAACGGGCACAATTGTTATTTAACATCTCATATAAGTGAAAAATGAAGGATAAAACGAATTTTTAGCCGGAAAATTCAAAAATAAGTCTCTTCCAGTGAAAAGGCATTGATTTGTATAAAAACATGTTTTAAAAGGGAGTTATCTGAACAAAAAATTATAAAAGGGAGTTATTTCAAAATAGTCGATTATATAAGGGAGTTATTTATAATTTACTCTAAGTAAAACCGTTGTTTATTGGTGTAATATGACAACGGATTTACAATAACCGTTGTTGATATATGAAATATGATAATGGCTTAACAAAGAACCGTTATCTTTTTGTGTTATACATACGGACAAACAATCAATATTACAACTTTGAATCAGAAAAAGTAAAAATTACAGGGCATGCATTAGTCAAATCACAAACACTAGAAAATCACAGATAATTAAACAATTTTTTTTTAAAATGGATTCTGTCCAACCGTTGTTCATATGTGTAATATGATAACGGCTTAACAAAGAACCTGTATCATTTTATGTTATACATATGGTCAAACACGCAATACTGCAACTTTGAATCAGAAAAAGTAAAAATTACAAGGCATGCATTAGTCTTGTTAAGTAATTGGACCGTTGTGTTTTTACTAATTGGACAACGGTTTTTCGATAACCGTTGTAAGCTAATATGTTTAACACGGTAGAGTTGATTGATTCTTATTTAACTTGTACCGTTTCCACTTTCCAATTCTTAACTTGTTAAGTTTCCAATTATTATCTTATTATTATACCGGTTCCAATTCTTACTATCTTAATATACCGTTTCCAGTACAACCCAAACTCATTATAAGTAGAATTATAATTTTCACAATCTTAACTTGTACTGTTTGCACTTTCCAGTTCTTAACTTGTTAAGTCCTCCATTAATTTTTCATATCGATTATGTCGTCAAGTTCATCAACTTATAGTGGTTCATATTATTCATTCGCTGATGATGATGATGAAAGATCATAGATCCATATTAGACTCTCTAATAAAAATTAAATTATCTCATAATTTGTCATTTAGGTGATCTATGTAACATGCATGCTAATATGAAAGCATAAAACTGAAAGTATAAGGAAAAACAATTTCCTTACATTGATTTTGTGGTAAAAAGGGCACAAACTAGTTCACCTTACTAGCTTGTTCTTGAGCTTATTCCAAATGGATGATCCTCCTTACTAATCTTCAAAGAGAAGATCTCCTTCTTGTTGCACTCAAGAACTTACCCAAAAATAATAACATGTATTGAACTAGAACTTGTTAATATTGAACCCTTGATATTATTTATAATATTACTAACAAGTCTTAGTAATAAAATTTATTTACTAACAAACTTAGTAAAGATGAATAATATTTTAGAGAGAGGAAGATATTATGTTCACATGCAAATCATCAAAATGATGTAGTGTAGAAATAAACAAAGGGTGGAGTATAAAGGAAGGGAAAAGTGGCGGGTGGAAGGAGTGTTGGAGTGGACAAATTTTGTCTTATATTTTTCATCTTACATCACATGCAAAATCTTATATAAGATAAATTATGGTAGTATACAAAATAAGGTGAAATGATTATGTGAGTAATCATCCACTACTCTTATTTTACACGGTCCACTTGCTCATTTCCGGGTCCACGTTGGTTCTTATATTTGTCGCACAAATACGTGTAATTTTTATTTTAAACATCGTTTCATGTTTAAATACTTCCATAATTAATTCGTCCAATTCACTTCGTAAATATACGTGTACCACTACTCATATTATTTACGTACTAATATTAATCACATTAATCAATTAGTACAATTTTAGTAAATTAATAGTTAATTAACTAAAATCCGTCTCCCAAAATTTATTATTCAATTATCACATAATTAAATAATAACTGCCGCTCCTCGAGTTCGCAACTCGAAATCTCTCTAAAAATAATCGACTAACCTTTTAGTCTTTAAATCAAAGGACTAAATAAATTGTATCTCATACAATTAATTAGTTATCAATTGGGGTTCGTTCCTATAGGTGTGACTGAAAGGGGTCAGTTGATCACCGCCGTCTCACGACAATAACGCCAAACTCTAGTCAGCCAACCGTTATCGATTTACGTTAATCAACTGACGAGGATCAAATAATTAAATATCTGATGATATTCCATTAATGAGATTTAATATGTTAACGCACTATTGTGGAGGACACTAACTCCAACAATCTCCCACTTGTCCGACACAAGGTGTGCGCTACCAATTCTCTTATCCATTTTAATCTCCCACTCAATGCAAGGTGTCTTTCAGGTCGCACTTGCACATGAACACATCGCGAGTTGTTTTCTCGATCGGGAGTGTGACTACCTGACCGGAAAAATCTCTCACAGATTACTTCCGAGCGTGGCCACGCATTTGTAGTCATTAACTCCTCGAGTGGCCTTGAGATATAGTTACCCAACGTGGGTGGACAATTCCTGTATGCCCGGCCTATCTATCCTATTGCACAATACAGCTCACCATGACCTAGTAAATGCCCTTTTGGCCTCCTTTCACGACACGACCTAGGACAAAAACCAAAGTCACTCGAAAACTGCACCTGCTCAGATAATAGTCTCCAGTCAAAAGAATCGACTCATTAGAACATCGACCTAGGACAAAAACCAGGCTTCTATAATAGAACTTAGGGACTCTCTAAATGGTCACTGTCCGGCAAAGTGTCACACACTCTGCCTATGTAATCGAGCAGTCATCACAAATGACCTTATGGTGTTGAACAACCATCAATCGACTTACTATCTAGTCACTCCGAGACGTCACCTCATTAAGTGAGTAGAGACAAAATACAATGTTCATCTTATTCACTTGAATAGTGTTCAACATTGTCTCCACAACTTATTCAGATAAACAAGGTATTAATAATTTAGTCACACTAAATAAAAGATTCATAAAAGAAATGAATGCGAAAACAATGAATGTGATTATCATATATATAATAAGAGATACACTATCCAATTATTACATATCCATAATCTAAAGAAAATATGGTACTCATCTCAATCTCATAGCGACGACATGACCATCATGGTTAGCCTTTGATAAAGGCTTGGTTAAAGGATCAGCAATATTATCATCTGTCCCAACCTTACAAATGTCAATTTCCTTCCTTTCCACATAATCTCTAATTACATGATATTTCCTTTCAATGTGTCTAGATTTGTTACTAGACTTAGGCTCTTTGGCTTGAAAAATAGCTCCACTGTTATCACAATATAGAGTGATAGGATCTTTGGCGGAATGGACTACTCCTAGTCCCTCCATGAATTGCCTAAAACAGCTTCCTTCGCAGCCTCAGACGCTGCAAGGTACTCAGCCTCTGTTGTAGAATCCGCTAACGCTTTGCTTGAAGCTCTTCCAGTAAACAGCTCCTCCATTTAGCATAAACACATAGCCGAATTGGGATTTCATGTCATCCCGATCGGTTTGGAAACTTGCGTCCGTGTAACCTCTTACACGCAACTCAGTTTCTCCTCCAAACACTAAGAACGAATCCTTAGTCCTTCTCAAGTACTTAAGGATGTTCTTTACGGCTATCCAGTGACTTTCACCAGGCTTGGCTTGATAACGACTTGTCATGCTCAAGGCATACGCAACGTCGGGACGAGTGCAAATCATAGCATACATGATAGACCCAACAACGGAAGCATAAGAGACGGTCTTCATGTGTTCAATTTCCTCAGGGGTGGAGGGAGACTGTGACTTGCTCAAAGTAATCCCTTGACCCATGGGTAGAAATTCTCTCTTGGAGTCTTTCATATTGAACCGGTCAAGAACTTTGTCAATATAAGCTTCTTGACTCAATGCTAGTATCCTCTTGGACCTATCCCTATAGATCCGGATACCTAAGATTCGTTGTGCCTCTCCCAAGTCCTTCATTTGGAAGTGTTTCCCTAGCCACTCCTTAACGGAAGTGAGTGATGGAACATCATTCCCAATGAGCAATATGTCATCCACATATAGGACAAGGAATACAACCTTACTCCCACTAAACTTCGTGTATAAACACGGTTCTTCCAAACTTCTAGTGAAACCATATTGTTTAATAACATGATCAAAGCGATGATTACAACTCCTATATGCTTGCTTAAGACCATAAATGGAATTCTTGAGCTTACACACCTTCTTAGGGTTAGATATATCCACAAAACCTTCAGGTTGTATCACGTACACCTCTTCTTCTAGAATCCCATTCAAGAAGGCGGTTTTGACATCCATTTGCCAAATCTCATAATCATGAAATGCGGCAACCGCTAAGATTATCCTAATGGACCTAAGCATAGCGACTGGAGTGAAGGTTTCGTCATAGTGTAAACCATGAACTTGGGTAAAACCTTTTGCCACCAATCTAGCTTTGTAAACATCCACATGTTTATCCACGCCAAGCTTAATTTTATATATCCATTTACTTTGAAGGGGTCGCACTCCCTCAGGTAAATCCACCAAGTCCCATACTTGGTTCTCGTACATGGAATCCATTTCGGACCGCATGGCTTCTAGCCAAAGCGAGGAGTCGGGACTAGACGTGGCCGATTTGTAGGTAGTGGGTTCATCACTTTCAAAAAGTAACAAAACACCATCCTCTTCGATGTTACCAAGGTAGCGATCAGGTGGATTAGAGATCTTACTTGACTTTCTAGGAATAATTACCGTTTCAGAGGAAGAGGGAATGCTATCCTCCACGTTCTCCTCTACCTCATTCTCGGTTTGTGGCTCTCGAACTTCTTCAAGTTCAAATTTTCTCTCACTCTGTCTCCTAGAAATAAACTCCCTTTCTAGGAAGACAGCATCACGAGCCACAAACACTTTGTTCTCGTATTTATTGTAGAAGTAATAGCCACGTGTTTCCCTTGGATATCCTACAAAAAGACATTTGTCAGACCTGGGTGCAAGCTTATTGTCAGACTTGGTCTTGACGTACGCTTCGCAACCCCAAATACGCATGAATGACAAATGAGGGACTTTCCCTGTCCATATCTCATATGGAGTCTTATCGGCCGCTTTAGTCGGGCTTCCATTTAGTGAAAATACTGCAGACAAGAGGGCAAAACCCC
The DNA here is from genome assembly GCF_048544455.1 of Silene latifolia. Classification (NCBI taxonomy): domain Eukaryota; kingdom Viridiplantae; phylum Streptophyta; class Magnoliopsida; order Caryophyllales; family Caryophyllaceae; genus Silene; species Silene latifolia. The sequence continues at coordinate 321,435,818 of NC_133537.1, forward strand.
AAAATGAACTAGGAAACTTAGTTAGACTCATCATAGACCGAACCATGTCAAGTAAAGTTCGGTTTCTCCTTTTGGCCACACCATTTAATTGTGGTGTGCCAGGAGGAGTCCATTGTGTTACTATACCACAATCTTTTAGGTGTGAATCAAATTCAATATTTAAATACTCACCACCACGGTCGGACCGTAGGGTCTTTATCTTTTTATCCAATTGGTTCTCTACTTCATTTTGGAACTCTTTGAACTTGTCAAAGGCTTCACTCTTGTTCTTCATTAAGTATACATACCCATATCTACTTAAGTCATCAGTAAAAGTAATGAAGTAGTGAAAACCTCCTCTAGCGGTGATGGTTAATGGTCCACACACATCCGTATGTATGAGCCAAAACTCCACTAGCTCGTGTCCCATTTCCCGCAAAAGGTGCACGAGTCATCTTGCCTAGAAGGCAAGACTCGCATGTACCATAAGATTCGAAACCAAATGGTTTGAGCACTTTTGATGAAACAAGTCTCTTAATGTGTCTTTCGTTTATGTGGCCTAAACGACAATACCAAAGGTAGGATTCGTTTGGATCACCCGTTTTGAGCTTTTTAGTTTCCACATGATAAACGGCATTAACATCATTTAAAACATAAATGCCTCCAATTGAAATGGCCTTGCCATAAAACACATCATTAAAAGAAAAAGTACAACACTTGTCCTTAATCATAAAACAAAAGCCTTCCGCGTCTAACGCGGAAATGGAGATGATGTTCTTAGTTAAAGTTGGTACAAAATAACACTTATTTAAATACAAATCTAAACCACTAGCTAAAGTGAGCACATAGGTCCCCACGGAAACGGCGGCTACTCTAGCTCCTTTGCCCATGCGGAGATCCACATCACCTTTTGCTAGTGCTTGCACGTCCCTTAAACCCTGCAAATGATTACAAAGGTGAGAGTCACATCCGGTATCAAGTACCCAAGTGGAAGTACAAGCATAATTAACGTCTATCACATAGAGAGGAAATCATACCAATAGGTGTCACACGCCCTTCCTTGAGATCCTCCAAGTATTTGGGACAACTCCTCCTAATGCCCCTTCCCATTACAATGGAAACATTCGGCCTCAGAGAGCTTGACACTTTTTGCCTTGGGATTGCCATTCTCAACGGCCTTCCCCTTTCCTTTGTCATGTTTCTTTGACGATTTCTTGAATTGGGACTTTTCTTTCCCTTTTCCTTTCTTGACTCCAAGGGACATGTTCTTTAACTTCATGGTTAAAACATCTCCCTTTTCACTCCCACTAGCTTCCATATCCCTCTCCGCTTGGGTGAGGAGTGCATGAATTTCATGGTAACTCGTATCCATGTCATTCATGTTGTAGTTTACCCTAAAGTGGGCAAACTTGGTGGGGAGTGAGTGGAGGATACGGTCCACCACAAGAGTCTTAGGAATCTTACACCCTATACGCTCTAGGATGTCAACATATTCGACCATTTTGAGTACATGGGGACCAACCTTTTGGCCTCTCTCAAGCTTAGCTTCAAAGAAGCGTGCCGCCGCATCGTATTGACGGACTTTTGGTGTTTGTGAAAACATAGTGATCATATGAGTGAAAATCTCGTACGCATTTAAAGAAATGCAAGATAGCTTGAGCTTTGGGGATATTGACCATATCAACACATTCTTGATATCATTCAACATCCTCACATAGTCATCATAGGTGGTCCGCACCGCCGATGAAGCTCTTGGACCGGGCTCGATAGGAGGAGCATCGGTCAAGTAAGTGAGCACATTGTCGGACAACGCGGCACTTTTGATGTTGGATTCCCATTCAAGAAAGTTACTACCGTCATCTTTTAAGATACATTTGTCCATTACGGACCTTAGCCATGAATCTTTGCCTAGTGAAGTAGTCGATAGAGTTGATGAAGTTGTCATTGCGAATTAAAATGCTACAACAAAACGGAAAAATTAACATCCATTGTTTTAAAAAATTACTTGTAAAAACATGTTTAGCAAGTTTTAGCATTTATATGATGATCTCCACTAAATTATATAAATGATTCCAAGACCCAAATATTAAACAAAAATGAGCATCGCTTGGGCGAAACATCCCATAGTTGCGTAAATTCGGTAAGTCACGTTGACTAATTCTACCTCTAGAACTCTTGGTCGACGAATTTCCTTAAATCCATCTACTAGCCCCGGAACACAAGACCGTCTTATATCCCGTTGAGTCCAACCAATTTTAGCGTGTGATAACCGTTTACCACCCTACTTACCCAAGGTAAAAAGAGAACACCCCGCTTGGGCGAGCGTGACTCTAATGAACAAGAGATTCATAGGTGTTACTAATTGGTAAGGCTGATCTCAATTTTAGTTATGTGAGAGATCTTGTCAATTTAGTCATAAATTCCTTATAAGTGAATTAATTCGGTGAATGTAAATGACATGAATTGACAACCGCGAAAATAAAATGCATGTGAATGGCGATATTGGCATGCGCGAAAATAAAACAAGCAAACATGTAAGCATATGAATAAATCCTAGTATGGCCTCCTAATTAATAAAAACTAGTCTATTACATTTCGGAAACCAACTCCTTGGTCCCTTGCCTCTTCATTCCAAAAGTGGCTCTTCCTTGTGGGATTTGGAACACCTTCCAAAAATAGACTTTGTCTCGATATAATCCGTCTTTTGGAAACGCCGGTAAAAATAACTATTACAATTGAATTACATAGCTATTCCTATTATACATTAATTAATAAAACTAGTAATTAATTACAAACCGGCGATACGAGATCGTATTTAGTTACAAACAAATCGATATTCCCATTCATTTCGGGTAATAACGATTAAAATTAACTAGGCCATACTAGGAACAACAAAATAAATACTTTAAATAAATGACAATCATTCATTCAAATTAAATAAATATGCTTAAAATGCTGTAAAATGATGCCAAAATTGCCCTATCTATCATTCGTTGGTATTCATCTCGGTTTTTGTGGATTTAATCGATTTTTAACATGTAAAAATCAATAATGAACTCTTAAATCTCATTTAAGTCCAAACTAATTGTCCAAACTGTTTTGAACCCCACAATTAGTCCTCGCTAATTTTATGATAAATAATTAGTTTGATTTGGTGATATTTTGCTAATTTAATCGGTAAAATCATAATATTTGAGCAAAAATCCAAAATAATTGAAAATTTACCCAAACAATTGAAAAAAAAAATTTAGTATTCTGGAACACTCCCAAGAACACAAAAATGTCAGAAAAATTGCCCAAAAATTCCGGATAAATTTTATGAAGAAAAGGATCGATATTTATCGGTTTTTAACCACTAAAACAAATAAACATCAAAACAAAGTGAAAACACACATACAAAATCACTTTTAATATTTAAATAATATTTTTAAATGTACATAAATTTATCATTGGCAGAATCAAATGTTTCGAAATTATGATTAATTAATTTCACTTTTATAGACTTTTATCTCATAAAATCAATAAACATGCAAAAAAATTTGAACCAACCCTTAACTTTTTGCATACAATCAGTAGAAAACATGCATGAACTACCATAAAAAATACATGCACCAAATCAACTTTTAACTATTTTTAGTCCATTTTTAACTAAAATACGGCATTTTGACTCGGTTTTTCTACCAAAAATCATTAAAAATAGCAAATTAACTTCAAAAATCACCAAACAATACCACAAACCTTTTGAGATCAGTTGGTATACATGTCCCAAAAATTTAGTGCTAAAACCTCTTCTAACACAATTTTTGAGTTCTTATAAATTATCTCATAATTCATTAAAATGCTTAAAATCAACATGCAAATTACAAGCCTAAGCTCTGATACCACTTGAAAGATCATAGATCCATATTAGACTCTCTAATAAAAATTTAATTATCTCATAATTTGTCATTTAAGTGATCTATGTAACATGCATGCTAATATGAAAGCCTAAAAATGAAAGTATAAGGAAAAACAATTTCCTTACATTGATTTTGTGGTAAAAAGGGCACAAACTAGTTCACCTTACTAGCTTGTTCTTGAGCTTATTCCAAATGGATGATCCTCCTTACTAATCTTCAAAGAGAAGATCTCCTTCTTGTTGCACCCAAGAACTTACCCAAAAATAATAACAAGTATTGAACTAGAACTTGTTAATATTGAACCCGTGATATTATTTATAATATTACTAACAAGTCTTAGTAATAAAATTTATTTACTAACAAACTTAGTAAAGATGAATAATATTTTAGAGAGAGGAAGATATTATGTTCACATGCAAATCATCAAAATGATGTAGTGTAGAAATGAACAAAGGGTGGAGTATAAAGGAAGGGAAAAGTGGCGGGTGGAAGGAGTGTTGGAGTGGACAAATTTTGTCTTATATTTTTCATCTTACATCACATGCAAAATCTTATATAAGATAAATTATGGTAGTATACAAAATAAGGTGAAATGATTATGTGAGTAATCATCCACTACTCTTATTTTACACGGTCCACTTGCCCATTTACGGGTCCATGTTGGTTCTTATATTTGTCGCACAAATACGTGTAATTTTTATTTTAAACATCGTGTCATGTTTAAATACTTCCATAATTAATTCGTCCAATTCACTCCGTAAATATACGTGTACCACTACATATATTATTTACGTATTAATATTAATCACATTAATCAATTAGTACAATTTTAGTAAATTAATAGTTAATTAACTAAAACCCGTCTCCCAAAATTTATTATTCAATTATCCCATAATTAAATAATAACTGCCGCTCCTCGAGTTCGCAACTCGAAATCTCTCTAAAAATAATCGACTAACCTTTTAGTCTTTAAATCAAGGGACTAAATAGATTGTATCTCATACAATTAATTAGTTATCAATTGGGGTTCGTTCCTATAGGTGTGACCGAAAGGGGTCAGTTGATCACCGCCGTCTCACGACAATAACGTCAAACTATAGTCAGCCAACTGTTATCGATTTACGTTAATCAACTGACGAGTATCAAATAATTAAATATCTGATGATATTTCATTAATGAGATTTAATATGTTAACGCACTATTGTGGAGGACACTAACTCCAACAGATGAAGCATCATATGAACCTCTTGTAGGACTCTTAAGTAGATTTACGTACGCTAAACCCTTTAAGTGCATCATTCACAATCTCGCGTATACAGAGGACGGGCATGGAAAGTCTATACTCGAGAGTATAGCCTTGACTGGTTAATAGGTTTGATTCGGTTAGCCAGATTGAATTTGGTTCAAACTATCTACCCGGACAATGATGCACATAATGGCTTCGGGCGGTGCGCCCTCATCGAGTTTGGCGGGGGTGAGAAGCGGGAATGCTTTCGTCAGGCTCGCAAACTTGAGCGGGCATTCTATAACAATGACTCTTCGAGACTCTGGTTTGAGAAGGATGAGCAGCGGGTAGGCCCATATTTATGGGTTGCGAATGAATCTGACCGTCTCCTACTACTTCCGATTCTGCATCGCCAAGGTCGCATTGCCGAGCAGGGGACAGTGCCATTGCAATGGGAAAAGGACTGTGTGGATTGGGCTGAAGGTGAAAGAGACATATATGGTGATATTGTCTATGAATTCCAGAGGATGGGGTAACAAAAAACATACTCCCTCCATTAAACTCCACACTACACATTTGCTTTTTCACGTTTGTCAACGCTTGTTTTACACGATTTTTTTTCTTTAGCTTTCTATTTTAATGTACTCCTAAAAACCTAAGTCATTATAATAAAAGTTAGATATTTTTCTTGTGATATTATCTCTGAATTTCAGAGGATGGGGTAACAAAAAACATAACAAAAAACATAAGTAATTAAAATTTAATTCAAACCACCACCATAATCTTAATACAACTTACAATGCCACATAATAATTAAAGACTTAATTATTAGAATCTGATGAAGTATTAGGATACTCATTATGAATTTCGGTATAAAGTAAGTCGTAGATCGGCCCTTCATTATCACCGGGAAGCGCAGGTGGAATGGCCTCTCTCTCCCATGACATAGGCACGGTGGCAAGAATGTGATGCTTCCTGCAATGTTTCAACAGATGATGATCAAGATGGGTCGCAACCCATAGATAAGGGCCTTGTTGTTTATCATCCGAATAGAAGTCCTCTTTTCCCGCATCTTCCCCCACAAATCTAGCCCCTAATTTTCTTGCCTGGCGAAAACTATCATGGCAGTTGGCTTCGTCAAACACGATAAAAGCGAAGCCTACAAAACCTTGCTTGTTTGTAGACACAGGGTACACTTTTTTAACCGCAGTGAAACCGGAGTTATGAAGCATTTGCGTCAACCACCCAAAATTAGGGTTTAAACCCTTTTCATTCACACCATAATGAACCGGGAGATTATGGAGAATACAAGTAAAAGGCTGTATGTAACGAGAATATGATCGTAGCTCCGATAAGTCAGCCATATTTTTTTTAGAGAGAAATTTAGAAAGAAATTAGAGAGTAAATGTTTGATAATTTAGAATTTGACCTAAAACAATATGAAAACATATTTATAAAATTATTTTGGTCAAATTGAATATTATTGGTCAAATTGAATATTTATTAAAGTTCAGTTTTGAATGAAGTAATCAAATTGAAAAATCTAATCAAATACTGACAACGGTTGAATTGAAAAACCGTTATCTCATAATAGAAAATAATAACGGTTACAAAAACTCTGTAGCTATAACATAACAACGGGTAACAAAAACCGTTGCTGGTGTTAATTTAGTAACGGTTTTCGAAATGCCGATATCTTAAACTGGTAACGGTTTTCTAACAACCGTTGATAAGAGTGATTCTATAACGAGTTTTTGGAAACCATTAAAAGTTTTTGACAACGGTTTGTTAAGCAGCCGTTGTCAAATTATAATAACGGTTTTCAAGGGAAACCGTTATTCCTATTAGCGCAGTCTAGGTTTCGGCCAATATTTGGAAAACGGTAATCTAAGTATCGTTATTAAATGCATTAAACCGTTGTAATACGCTCCTTATTGATTTCCAGATTTGGCTTAGTGTTTAGATTACAATCAGTAAAGGCGCTATGTTTATCCAACCAATCCATCCCAAAGATGATCTTAAAACCTCCTCAAAGGAAACTCAATTAAACCCACGAGAAAAGAATCTCTCCAATTAAAATAGTCACGCCCCGATATACTTCCCACAACTTACTGGCTCCCCCGAAGTTATTTTACATCATCCTTTATCACATCAAAATCATCCAATTTTAAGGTACAAACATGCTCACTAGAAATAAAGGAGTGATAGCTCTCGAGTCAAAAAAAACATAAGGTACAAATTGTTTTGTCACAATTGTGCTGTATTTGCCATTTTTTTCAATCATGCTACTAATCCTTTACAATTACTATCTAAACTTTAAAACATTCTTATAGTATAAACATCATGCATTGGTTCAGGGTAACACATTCCTCATATCACTAGACATGTTTCTACTCACAGAATTTGCATACCATTCACATATGATCAAGAGATAAATAATACTAGTATAGATCCCGCGCAAATGCGCGGTTTTTTAAATAGAGATATTTGAGAATTTAACAATTTTACCACCGTAATAATTCCATTTGAAATTTAATTATGAAATTTACTTTTAGATAGAGATATTAGAGAATTTAAAAATTTTACCACTATAATAACTCCATTTGAAATTTAATTAAGAAATATATTATTAAGAGGTAGAAAAAAGGATGTTCAACACTTATACTCCGTATAGGATTAACTTTATTTAAAAAATATTGTTATTGTATCATTATGTTCATTAAAGGCGTAATATAAACGTGAAGGAATAACATTGAAAATACAATCAGATAAAGAATAAAAAAACTATTTTACATCATAGATAGGGTGTTGGTTTTTCTTTTCAAATGAAGGGCTTCTTCAAAAAACCAGAGTTAGCCGAGTAGCTCGAGGAGTGTTTATGAAAAACTGAAAAATAGAAGGATATGTGTTGTAATAAATATATTTACGTGCAGCGCGTCTTGCTTCAGACGGCTGTTTCTCGTCTGAAATAAGACGGGTAACATGTTATCATTTTATAATAAAATGTTGTTATTTTCTGATAACATGTTACCATTATTTTTCACAATCATTTTCAGGGTAAAAAGTGACACCTCTAGTGATAACATTTTGTGGATTAAATAGTTAAACTCTCTTAAAAAATGACAAAAATTTGTCGGTCTTATTTCAGACGGAAAAATAACCCATCTGAAATAAGAATTTATGTTATGTATATGTTAAATTAAAAAATTTAAAAAATTAACCAAAGTTTAAATGTTCACATAGTATGGAGCAGAGATAGATATTAAGTTAAACGGTAAGAAAACGGTATATACGTAAGTTTTTCCTTTTAGATGTAAAAAAACAAAAAAAAAAAAAAAAAAAACTACGAATACTCTCAACTTGTAATACGTTTGTTTCAAAAGAAAAAATAATATAATTAATTAGAACGTATTTGCCAAAAAAATGTTCATGCCATCATGTTTAGTTTCAAAAAATAATAATGAAATATTTCTATCACATCGTACCTATAATTAGTGCAATTTCAATTATGTAACAAAATTAAAAAAATCGTTTCAATATGTTTATAAAAATTTAAAAAATATTACCCTTTTTAAATGGAATAAAATTATCTATTGTATAGAATAGTTGCCTCAATTGTAGATATGATATAATTTATAATGAACCATATTTATAGCAATTCATTTAGGCGAGAAACTTTTAAGCAACTCTTATTCTTTTAGTATAAGGGGGATTATTATTGTATCATTATGTTCACTAAAGGCGTAATATAAACGTGAAGGAATGACATTGAAAATACAATCAAATAAAGAATAAAAAAATATTTTACATCATAGATCGGGTGTTGGTTTTTCTTTTTAAATGAAGGGCTTCTTCAAAAAACCAGAGTTAGACGAGTAGCTCGAGGAGGAGTGTTTATGAAAAACTGAAAAATGGAAGGATATGTGTTGTAATAAATATATTTATGTATATGTTAAATTAAAAAATTAAAAAAATTAACCAAAGTTTAAATGTTCACATAGTATGGAGCAGAGATAGATATTAAGTTAAACGGTAAGAAAACGTATATAATTCGTAAGTTTTTCCTTTTAGAAGTAAAAAAACACAAACAATCTACGAATACTCTCAACTTGTAATACGTTTGATTTAAAAGACAGAATAATATAATTAATTCGGACGTATTTGCCAAAAGAATGTTCATGGCCATCATGTTTAGTTTCAAAAAATAATAATGAAATATTTCTATCACATCGTACCTATAATTAGTGCAATTTCAATTATGTAACAAAATTAAAAAATCGTTTCAATATGTTTATACAAATTGAAAAAATATTACCCTTTTTAATTGGAATAAAATTATCTATTGCATAGAATAGTTGCCTCAATTGTAGATATGATATATAATTTATAATGAAGCATATTTATAGCAAGTTATTTAGGCGGGAAAATTTTAAGAAACTCTTATTCTTTTAGTATAAGGGGGATTAGTCATTAGATTTATGCCTTTTAACAATGCCACTTTATCACAAGATAAGAAAATTTATGTGGACAACGGGGCCCACGGGGGTCGCTCGGGAACAAGCGTTTGCATTTGTGGAGTCACCACCAATTTTTATTGGAAATTGGAACTGTTCGAATACCTCGTGTCATGTCAAGACACAAAGTAGTGACATGAACACCAAGAACTCGTTACCCTTAGTATTCTATGTCTAGAATGACTCTCGTGAATGCCAATGAACACGGATGTTCACAGAGATCTGGAGTAAGGGGTGAGGGTACGTATTAGGAAGTCATTTTAATGAACACCTAATCCCGCCCACCTCGATAGCGGCCTCTACTAATGATTAGGGAAATCGTCTATATTTGATATGATGTCGATTATATGTATGCAATGCAACAAACAACGTTTTAAACCTAACATGTGAGGATTAACTAAGTCAGTTAACACATAATTAGACAAACAATTACGTCGAATTAGGGTTTAGATTAATTACATGTGAGAACAAGTAAATAAATCATCCAATACGATAAAATAATTACAATAAATGAAATAATTACAATAAACGAAATTACAATGAATTACAATGGGTTTAGTCGATTTACGTCAAAAATACAATTAAAACGGATGATTTGAGGAAGAGAAAGGAAAATAAATTAGGTTAGAAAAATACACAGATTAGGAGCGATAATACGAATAATAGTCGATTAATACGTAAAGTAAACGAATTAGGTCAAGGCAAGAACGGAAGTTCAGAGACAGAACTCAACCCGGAACAGGCGCAGCAATGATGCGTCTCTTGGAAGAGGCCACTACTACAGATACAGGCTATAACAACGGGTAAAAACCGTTGTAAAAAACAAAAAGCGGACGTTGTTAAAGCGGCCGTTGTAAAAGGTATTTACAACGGTTAGGTTATTTACTTAAACCGTTGTCTAAAGTATTAACCACGGTTAAAAGCCGTTGTTGTTGCGTGTAAGCCGTTGTGGAAAGTGTTTCGAAAATTTGGTGGGAATAATATAACAACGGTTGTCATATGTATAACCGTTGTTGTAACTTTCCCTCCAAAATTGAAATTTGTAGTAACAACGGGTATATGCTACATACCCGTTGTTGAAATTTGTAGTAACAACGGTTCTTGTTTAATAACCCGTTGTTGTAACTTTCCCTCCAAAAATGTGAAGACTTTTAACAACGGTTCTTTGTTTAAAAACTGTTGTTGAATATTATGCGCGGTATTTGTGAAAGGTATTCACAACGGGTTTTATTTTAGTAACCGTTGTTAAAGGTCTTGACAACGGTTTTTTTTAGTAACCGTTTTTATTACGAACTCCTAATGTTTTTAAAAATTAAATTTGTTTCATGCCATTCAAAAAACTCGCATATAATAACAAAGAAAGACCATATACAAGCACCAAAGATAAATCACGGTTGGGTTCATCGTAACTCAATAGATTCAATTCAACCACAACAAGAAGATCATATATATATATTTATATATATATATATATATATATATATATATATATATATATATATATATATATATATATATATATATATATATATATATATATATAGAGAGAGAGAGAGAGAGAGAGAGGCAAGATCCGGTGAGTTTGACACTTTTCGTGAGTTTCCCCCGCATATATAAGCAAATGAGTTGACAAAACCCAATTATCAAAAATTGACCGTCATAATCGCCCACCCTTTTCTCTCTCTTTCTCCCCTTTCTCTCTCTTCTCGATAAACACTGTTTCATCAAAAAACCACGCGAATTTTTTTCATCAGTTCTTCAAATTTTGATCAAGAAATTCATCAGTTCTTCAAATTTTGATCAACAATTCGTTCATTATTTTGATTCTTTCAATTAAAACTATCAATTTGTTCATCAATTTTTCGAAATTTGATCCACAATTCTCCGAAAACCCTAATTCTTCAAATTCGACTGAAGGTATTGATATTTCTTCCTATTTCGATTTAATAATCGAATAATTTGAGTAATTGAATCAAATAACAAATTCTCGCCTTAATTTACGTGTTTTTTCCAATAAAATTCACTTCAACGATCTTGAATTGAGACGATCAAACGCTTACTATGATTGATAATAATGCTGATAATCAAACAACGATGAATTCAGGTATAAATTTGTGACATAATCTTTGATATAAAACTGTTGTTATTACGTTGATAAGTTTTTTGTTCAAATTACTGATTGCATGTAAGTTGTTTTCATAACAGTAATTGCATGTAAAGTTTAACAGTAATTGCATGTAGGTTTTCATTCATGATATCATTCAATATCTAGTATTTGAATAATTGGATTACAATAATACAATAACTGCCTTACAGTATTAAAATAACTTTGTTATTACATTAAAATAACTGTGTGTGCATTGTGGTGGACTAGGCTACCAATTCCACTAAAACCCTCCCCCCCCCCCTCTGATAGAATAATTGCATTTGTATAATACAATAACTGCATTATAACGTTAAAATAATTTGTTAATGAGAGATTTTTTTTCCAAATAAATACTACTTTATAGGATCGACAAAAAAATCCTTACAATAACTACTCTTTAATAATGAAATAACTTTGATATTACATTAAAATAACCGTGTGTGCATTGTGGTGGACTAGGCTACCAATTTCACTAAAACCCTCACCCCCCCTCCGATAGAATAATTGCATTTGTATAATACAATAACTGTATTATAACGTTAAAATAATTGTTGTAACAGAGATTGTTTTTTTCCTAATAAATACTACTTTATAGGATCTGACAAAAAAATCCTTACAATAACTACTCTTTAATAATGAAATAACTTTGATATTACATTAAAATAACTGTGTGTGCATTGTGGTGGACTAGGCTACCAATTCCACTAAACCCCCCCCCCTCTGATAGAATAATTGCATTTGTATAATACAATAAGCGTATTCTAACGTTAAAATAATTCTTAAATGAGATTGTTTTTTTCCTAATAAATACTACTTTATAGGATCTGACAAAGAAATCCTTACAATAACTACTCTTTAATAATGAAATAACTTTGATATTACATTAAAATAACTGTGTGTGCATTGTGGTGGACTAGGCTACCAATTCCACTAAAACCCTCCCCCCCCCCCCCTCTGATAGAATAATTGCATTTGTATAATACAATAACTGCATTATAACGTTAAAATAAGCTCTGCAGAGAGGTTGTATTGTTTTGTTTTGTATAGAATCTAAGATATTGAAATTAATAATACCATAACAGTTCTCTTGTTTTAATGTTTCCAGGCATTGAAATTAATACTACCAATGCAACAACTTTTTCTACACCTCTTTTTGCGTCGAAAGCAATGAGAAAATTCTATCCATAATCTAGGATTGAGATATACTCCAGGTGGCAGTGAGGAGTGGAATAGGATGGTAGAAAATGTTTTCAAACCTGCTCTGGGATTAATGTTTGTAAAGCTGGAGGAGGCAATAGAGTTTTACAATTTATATGTTGTGGCTTGTGGTTTCATACCAAGAAAGTACACACAAACAAGATTCCGTGATGGTTTGATAGACAAAAAATCAATGGTCTGCAACAGACATGGATTCAAAGAGGATCGCAAAAAACTCAAACCTGTTGTTGAATTTGAAAACACATAAGAGAAAAAGAAGAGGAAAAGGTCTGTAGAGCCAAAGAAAACAAAAATAACAAGATTTGGTTGCAAGGCAAAAATACGGTTTTGTGCTGTATTCAATGACCTTAAGGAGCTAATAGGGTATGCTATTGATACATTTTGTGAAGGTCATAATCACAGACTCTGCTCACTCAAAGAACGGGAATTCCAGAAAAACGTAAGAACACTTAACCTTTACATGAAGCAGACAATTGTTAACAATTGTAAACTCAACATCGGGGCTACCAAGACTTTTAGAATTCTGGCCGAACAATCAAATGGGTATGCAAATATTGGTGCATCTCTCGTAATTCAAGAACTTCAAAAGAAATATTAAATGTTATATAGGTGAGAAGGATCTTGACATGATTCTCGATTATTTAAAGGCACTTTCGAATCACAAGATGGCTTTTACTATGCTTACCAAGTTGATGAGGATAATTGTTTGGCTAAGATCTTTTGGGCAGATGCACAAGCAAGAATGAATTATTCCTTGTTTGGGGACACCATCACCTTTGATCCTACTTACGGTACTAACAAGTACCACATGGCCTTCACCCCATTCACCGATGTTGACAACCACAAAAATCGGTGACTTTGCCGCACTTGTCGATCATGAGAACGATGGGTCATTCATTTGGGTGTTTAAGAAGTTCCTTGATTATATGGGCAACAAGGAACCTCAGTGCATTCTTACTGATCAAGATGTGGCAATTAAACTCGGGGTGCGTTCTGTATTCAAGAAAGCAAGACATCGTTACTGCATGTGGCATATAATGAAAAAACTTACCGATAAAGTTGAGTCACAGATTTGTAAGGAGACTGACTTTGTTGAGCGGATATGCGGAGTTATTTGGGATACTGACTTGGAACCCATTGAGTTTGAAGAAAAATGGACTCAAGTGATTAATGACTTTGAGTTGAATGATAATACTTGGTTGACATACATGTATGGCAAAAGGCACAAATGGATACCTGCTTACTTTAGGGATTTGCCTTTAGGTCGCCTTTTGAAGACTACACAAAGATCGAGAGTCAAAACAGTTATTTCAAAAGATTTGAGAGCATAGATGGCACACTTGTAGAATTTTGGTTGCGTTTTCAGAGTGTAATGGAACAACAACGCTATAATCACAGATTTCTTGATGCTGCAAGTGACAGCACATTGCCACAGGTTTCTTCTAAGACAATGATTGAAAAACATGCATCTAAAATCTACACACATACTGTTTTCTATGAGTTCCAAGAGCAAGTGCAAATGGCTCCCTGTTCGTGTGCCGTTAGGGAGTTTTCTGAGCAAGGAAACATGCACATTATAAATGTTGAAGATGCCTACAGGAAGCATAGAATATTTCAGGTTATTCAATTTTATAAACATAATTGTCTTTTTACTTTAACATACAATAACTGTGATAAAAGAATACAATAACTGTGTTTTACCATTAAAAAAATCATGTGAAAACTATACAATAATCGCAATTATGCTTTACAATAATTGATGTAGAGTTTATTTGCAATTGTTCTGATTTTTTTCCATAAATATATTAATTTGATAATGCTTTACAGTAATTGATAATGCTTTACACTTGCCAATTTGTTACAATAATCAAGGATATGCTTTAAAATAATTGGGGAAGAGCTTTACAATAATAAGATACATGAGAGCTTTAAAATAATCAGAGGTATGCTTTACAATAATTGGGCAAACGCTTTACAATAATCAGCTACATGAAAAGCTTTAAAATAATTGCATTTGATCATTTGAATAAATTAATAATCATGTGAAAACTACTTTGTAACATTATATTAAACATAAAAAAACTGAAGGACTTCTACCTTGGTGTTAATTGCTAGTCTGCATAAAATAATTCATGTTGAACTATATAATAACTATGATTGCCTTTTAAAATAACTACACTGTGCATGCAGGTTGCTCACAATAACGAATCAAAGGAAACAACATGTACGTGCAAGATGTTTGAGAGGAAAGGAATCCTTTGTAAACATATTATATGGATTATATCAGGAAAAGGACTGCAAAGCATACCGGAGCAGTACATCGAAACTAGATGGACGAAGAAATCATATAGAAAGCCTTTGTATGGACTGGATGGAAAGTTATTGCAAGACTACGATCCCACTGATTTGAGAAAATTGGAATTATCAAGGGTATGGTCAGAGTTTTATGCAACAATAAGTGTTCTTAACTCGATGCCTGATAATCAAATCAAGGAGCTAAGTTTGATGCTTTTACAATTCCGAGAGAAAATAAATCCAACCAAAGAGAGCTTGACAAAGGATCAAGAACTAGAAATGCTCTTAGGTTGTTCAGCAAAATCAAATATTACTGTTCTTCCACCCAAGATTGCAAAAAACAAAGGGAGCGGCATGAGAATGAAATCAAACAAGGATAAGGCAATTGAGAAGGCGAGCAAACCGAAGAGGCTATGTAATAACTGCAAACAAATGGGACACCATGACAAGAGAAATTGTCCAAATCCGTTTGTTGATGCTTTGGAAGAAGAAGATGAAGAGGAAAATGAAATGGAGGATGAAGAAGAAGAAGAAGAAGAAGAAGAATGAAAAATGCATTACGCTTTAAAATAATCAAGATTACGTTTTAAAATAATCCATATTATGCTTTACAAATAACCGCAAGATTGCAAAATAATTGTGGTAGACTTTTTTACAAGTAATCAGGGGTATACTTTACAATAAGTGTGTTAGACTTTTACAATAATCAAAGTTATGCTTTACATTAATTGATGTTGAATTTTTTTGCAATTGTTCTGATTTTGTTCATTTAATAATACCTTGCGCTATTACAATAATCATGTGAAAACTATACAATAATCACAATTATGCTTTACAATAATTGATGTTGAGTTTATTTGCAATTGTTCTGATTTTTTTCCAAAAATTAATTAATTTGATAATGCTTTACAGTAATTGATAATGCTTTGCACTTGCCAATTTGTTACAATAATCAAAGATATGCTTTAAAATAATTGGGAGGAGCTTTACAATAATCAGATGCATGAGAGCTTTAAAATAATCAGAGGTATGCTTTAAAATAATTGGGCAAACGCTTTACATTAATCAGCTACATGAAAGCTGATAGAATAATTGCATTTGATCATTTGAATAACTGTCTAGAGATATTACAATAACAGCTTAAAGTCATTGCAAAAACACTAACTTCTTGATCAATCAATGACAAACTACATCAAATTTGTTCAAACAACCAATAACATGACTATCTAAACAAAAAGAGATTATCGAACAAATCCATCTACAATTGTTTGCTAAATCCATCTATAATCAATCAATTGCTCTTTTATGTGTTTCGCCGAGGACCAGTAACGGCTGTTGTTTTTAACCCATTTCTTCCCTGATCTTCTGAATTTTAAAACTTCTTTCTCTACTTCCGATATACTCCGCCTGAGAGTTCCCACTTGTTCCAAAAGAGATGCTCTTGACTCGTTGACATCTGACATCAACAAAATAGCAACCATCTCAAGCCATATAGGAATCCTCTCACATTTCTTGTGAACCGCATACAATCCTTGCTCGTGCTTCCCTTCATATGTGAGCATGTGAAACATTGTGTAAAATCCCGATTCCTTATCACCCCTGATATTCGCTTTTCATTCAAAATCAACATTCACGAATGTAAATGTGTTAATGAGAACTTCTTTTTTTGCTGTTTTCCTTGTCTCCAAAAAGTCAGAAAAACAATCAACCTACAGCATGTACAAAAAAAAGAAAGAATTAGAAAGCACGACTATACAATAACAAGTTTAAAACAATACAATAACTTTGTTACAGTAATACAATAATTCTAACTGAAAATAGCATTTGTATATGATCAGGAGTTAGAAAAACGTACTGCAATCTTTGCAAGTCTGTAAAAATCGGATTTTTCCCAATCTTTATGCGACGTATGGTCCAGCACATCAACCGTCTTGTTCATAAATTTCACACAAACACAAAAGGTACTTCTCTAAAGACAATGGGATGAAGACAAGGTCCACATCAATCTCAGAGTTTACAACATTTTCACCTAAAAAATAGAACCAAGACTGCACAACCTTGTCTTTCTGGCTGTCAGTTACATCATCACTATCCCCTCCTTGCTCTAGCATGTCTTCAAAGATTCCCTATAAATACCATAAAACTGTGAATAAAATTGAAGATAAATGATTAAACATTCTACAGTAACTGAACAATGAAAAACAAATCATACCATATGTTGTGTCCCAAGGAACATCATCACTGGCGCTTCTTTCTCCTTAACCTCCATGAAATTCAAGACAACCGACAGGCGGCTATTATGCGCAACTCGGTGTAATCTTCGAGCCGTAGAAAGAATATCGAGACCTATCCAAGATAGCATTGCCCGCATAAAAGCAGTTCACCGCAAAGGAGTTAAAAAAAGCTTAGTAAATTTTAAAAACAATATTTAAAAAATAACTACCAAAGAACAATAACCGAGTTTTTCATAATACAATAACTATGTTAATGTAATACAATAATCGATTATTGTACTACATTAACATAGTTATTGTTTTATGAAAACTCAGTTATTGTAATTTGTAAAAAAGATAGAATAATTGAATTTGTATAATAGAATAACTGCAATACAGTATTAGAATAATCACACAAACTTGTTTCTCATTGAGTTTGGAGAAAAATGAACATACTCATATGCAAGATTGTAATCATCCAAGAAAATGATAATCAACAACTTGTTTCTTCTTGCTTGGCATAGCGCGTGTATATCTGCTGTTAGCCCTCATAACTTTTGAAACAACAACAAGATTTGTATACGCCTTGCCACGGTTTATTGAGCGACCAAGACCATCGAGTTCGGTCTACTACCTCGGCCTGATCTAATCATCCCAAAGACTCATAGGTGTACCAGGCATACTCTTTTTCCTAGGCCCCGGAGTACCTACACCATCATCGGGTTCCTCGCCATACCCCTAACAGACTTCCAAAGCATCGGCTTGCCCTTGCCGCTTCCAACTCGGCTAGCCTACGCTTCTCAAGCAAAACAGTGCAAAGGTGCCTTTGTCTTTGTAAAATCATCAACCAAATCCAACAATTGTTTCCTAATTTTGTTGATATTGGCTAAAACCAAGATGGCGACTATCTCGGCTCTATATATGATCCTTTTCAATGCATCATGCAACTCGATTTGAACAACTTCCCAAAGATAAAACATCATATGAATCATGACAAAAACACCACAATCCAAATGCAGGACCCTTCCGATTTCCACCCAAAAGCCACATTTACAAATTTGAAATTGCGGACCTCACCGCCTCTTTCAAAACCTTTCTCGACAAGATAACTACCAAATATTTCAACCTGGTTACATTTTTAAATCAAAAATCATCACTAAAGAACAAGAAAAATAACTAAAAGAAGTAGATGAAAACAAAAACTTATAATAAGGTACATACAATAGAGTTGGTAGCCAACACCCAGATACTATCTTCAAAATCATCATATACACGATTGTCAAGATAGTCCATAGTCTTCCCCACAAAGTTAACAACAACACAGAAAAAATGATCTCCAAAATGAACAGGAATAAAAACCTGGCATGATAAAACAGACGTACATAAACCTTTGTGTTCAACGATAAAATAATCAACGAAGAAAGAAAGAAGAGAAAGAATTGGAAAAATTACCAAATCGGCACCAATGTCAAGAGAACCTTCATTTGTTCTCAATGATAAAGTGTCCCAAACATTAGAAATTTCCTTTCGTATAAATCTTTCTCATCATCATGACTTTGATAAGCTTAAACAAAGAAGCCTATGAAAAATATTACCGCACGATAAGAGAAAATGAAATATCACAATTGAAAAAACTTGGTTAATCGAATACAATAACTACTATTCGCTTTACAATAACTATCACAACAATACTTGACTTTCATAATACAATAATCGAGTTTTCATAATACAATAACTATCTTTCCATAATACAATAACATTGTTATTGCAATACAATAATTGATTATTGTATTACAATAACAATGTTATTGTATTATGAAAACTCAGTTATTGTAACTTGTAAAAGAGACAGAATAATTGAACTTGTATAATACAATAACTGAAATACAGTATTAGAATAATCACAGAAACAATAAACAAAAATTGAAGAATAGGAAAATTGAAGAATAGGAAAACTGTTTTAGCTGAATAAAATAACAGCTAATATACTTTACAATAATCAAGTAACTACAATAGAATAACTGTCATAACCATTGTAAATTTACGATCTGAAATATATAAAAAAATTTCACATACCGAATGACTTGTACAAAAAAAACTTCTTGTGGGGGATAACCCTTTCCCAACCTTGACCAAAGATGTCATTAAGTAAGAATGACCAAAGCAATCAATCACGTTCGATGTGATCATAGTCTTAGCGGACAGTGAAATAATGTCATCTCGAGTTAACATGTGATGAAATGAAAACACAACCAAATCCTCCCTGCCACATGAAAACAAATTATATAGTAAAGACAAAAACCCAAAACAACAATAAAAGCTTTTAAAAAGTAGATATATTAGCAAAAAAAAAAAAAAAGAGGGAACAAAAAACATATAATGCTTACCCAATTCGTAGGTCATGATCGTGCAGAAAACAGTAATCAAGTACAGTCTTCCTCCGCATTAAAATAGGAGCAAAAAGCTCCTTGTACTTGCACAAAAAAACAGAAACTACAACTGCATCAGGATTGGGTGATTCGCAATCTAAATCACACCCTATACCACAATTCCCAAAAAACGTATGCTCAGGCATAACGTCTGAATGCAGCAGGTAAGCACTTATAACAGAATTATCTTGAATTCTATCCCCCAACAACAGCCTCGTTGACAACTTTGTTAACAACGTCATCCACACTACTTAAGTCCACAGCTTCATTCTCAACATCAATATTATCAATGCCGTCATTAGTTGGCACCTCCTCATTCGGTTTCTCAACCGCTACATCAGGGACCTTATTTTTACCTTTCTCCCGAGAATAAACCACCTTATATTTTTCGGGATCAAACGCAAAACCCCCATTCCTTTCATCTTTTCCCTTTTCATGCTCCCCCTTTTCATGCTTCCCCTTTTCATGCTCCTTGCAAAAACTTTCATACAACGGAAGTTTACTTCCCGCTGTTTCATTTCCTCAGCCTTTTCACAAATAAAATTGAAATATTTAGTGAACAAAGAATCATCGTCACTAATGAAAAGAGAGTCGAAGAAATCGAAGTGGTGTCGAAGAATCTTCAAATGTTGAAGAACCACACTCTTTTCCCATCGCTTCCTTCCGTTGCGTGTACAAATGGAGAAATATCTCAACATCCCTCTTCATCATCAAAAGATGTGCTTGGGAAACCTAAGAAAAAGAAAAAAAAATGAATAATTATACTAAGTCTTTACAATAATTATACTAAGTCTTTACAATAATTATACTAAGTCTTTACAATAATTGTCCTAAGTCTTTACAATAATTTACAATAATTGGAAAAATAATCGCTACAAAACTTTAAAATAACTACACTACACCTTTACAATAACTACACAAAAATGATTGAAAGAATGATTGGAACTTACATCATCGCCTTTGCTCGAATAACATCATCGAGTATCAAAACGATCGGGCGAGTTCGGATACTTTTTCCCAGGTTGAGTTTATCAACGATCGCACACACCTCAAAGCAACTTT